>NC_133820.1:23894569-24231444 GCF_047830755.1 Zonotrichia albicollis
CGAATTGGAAATAATAACAATGTATTTTTCTACATAAATGTCCCCATAAATTCCCTTCTCATGTTTGCGTGTAGGTCAACATAAGCCAGTTTTTTTTTTTATTACAGATGAGGAGAAAATTAATAATTGTTCTACTTGAATATGTTTAATGGAATTAATCCCTCTAGTGCTTGATATAGTTTTGGAGGGATCTATTGTGTACGCTATTTAGCATGGTACAGTGTTAATATTTGCAAAAAAACCAAAGAAAATTCCAATATATTAAGACCATATCTATTGCATTTCCCTTGGAAGTAGAGTATTGAAAAATTGTGAAAGTGTCAAGGACAGGGAAACAATATTAAAAAAAAAAAAAAAAAAGACAGAAAAAGCCCTGGGAGCACAAATGAAGAGGAAATCAAGAATTGAATTTTCTCTTGTTAATGCTCAATATTCCAAACAATCTGAAATACCTGTTTTGATGGTATAAGGAAAACCATCTGAAGTGCTAAGTCAGAGAGGGACTTAATTACTGTAGACAGAAAAAGCTCTTCTAATTTTAAAAGAGTGAGAATTGACTAAATGACAAACAATTATAATGCTAAAAAAGCCTTGCACACATGTTTAGTAGACCTGAAAAAAAGAGCTTTCTGTCCAAAGGAGGGTTTTGGGGTTTCTTTTATAATTGTCTCAGCTAAATTTATAAAAACATTACTAACATTTCAGTGTTTAGTTTAATGAGTTCCCTTGACACTAGGTACAGTTAATCAGGGTGAGGATACTTAAGTATTTTCTAGATTGAAACCTAATATGCAAGCAAGGGGCCAGCATAAAAAATAGTTTCAAATGAATTTCAAAGAGCCATTTTAAATTTTCTGCAGTTCCACTGCAGAGACTAATACAAAGAAGTAAGAAGTTAAAATAAAAAATAAAAATTTTTGAATCCTTTAGTGAAATTACTTTCCCCCTCACGTTTGAGATCATTAAAGCTACTAGAATTTTTTTTTGTTTTTTAAAGACTTCAGATTTGGGCAATACTGCTCCACTGCCCAGGAGGTCTTTGTTATGACAGTGTGGAATTCTACTGCGGAAAAGGATGCAAAGCTGTACTGGGAAGAAATTTTATGTGGCTCTCCGTGGCTCTATTCTGCATCTCTAGTACACACTGGTATACAATAATGCAGACTATTACTTGACTAAGAAAGCACATTTACTGGGAATAGATTAGAAAGTGATGTGAAACCAAGAAGAAGAGAGCTGTGTAGAGAAATATTCACATAAGAGATTACAAAGCACTAACTGCACAATTTTTGAAAAGCAGTCTTATGCTTGAAAATGTGTTGCTGAATTTTCATAATGGTTGGAAAAGATGCTGAATGCTTTTTTAAATCCATGACATAATAGCTGTAACAGGATGCTATTTCTAATACCAATATGTCTATTTGAATCCATTATTGCCACCGTGTATCAGTGCTCCAAAAGCTACACAACAAAATTGCAAATAGTTTGACTGAAGCAAATAATTTAAAGTATTAATTCATGATCTAATTGAAATGTTATGTCCTTTCAAACAATGTCAAGATATGATCATAGAGTCAAGACTGCTGTGTCTCTGCTGAACAGGCACACAGCAATGGTAAGCGAAGGTGTTACACCCTCCCTAGCCAGATGTGTGTAGGCATTTGCCATTGCCATTGGCTAACTCCCACATAAAAGGCAGATTAAAAACCCCATTTCTTCCATTTCGTGCACTCAGCCCTTTAGAGCTTAATTTGAGCTTGTTTAATAAGGACCACCTCCACATTCAGGGGTTCTAATCCTCTCATAGGGAAGTCTGCCTTTAATTCGCAGTTTCTCTCACTCACCTTTGTGTGGCTTAAGCAGCAAAGGATGCTTGTGAAAAGATGCAGACATCCAAAGTGGATAACTTGAGACAGAGGACCTGAATTAATAATTCATATAATTTTGTGTCTTACTGATATTGAATTTTCAGACTTCTAATGAAGTCTAAGTTGTTATCCAGAAACAAATACAACAACAAAACCCCAAGAGATTTCTTCTTCTATGTTTAAAAACCCACAAACTCACAAAAATCCCCTTTAATTCAATTTCATGTTCTATGGGGCCAAAAGTCTTGGTTAAACAATTTTTAATGTAATTTATATGCAAATAAGGAAATCACCTGTGTCTCAATTTCCTAAGCTAAGAAAAAATATTAGCTATATTCCGTCTAAATGTCATTAACCTAATCACCTTTGCAATATTGAAATATGGTTTTTGTGTTTAGCTTTCAAACAGCCACACTGACTTTTTTCCCCCAGAGGATTTCCCTTAGTAGGTTTGTATTTACTGTTTTTTGAAGGACTTTCACTTGGTGGAAGTATGAGACACAAGCCTGTGTTGTAATCCTCACTAATATATTTTATAGCCTTATTTACTTGTGTTTTGGAGAAGGTTTGAATCAGAAATGTTCTCTTTCCACAAGAGGTGAGCCCTGAATCACAAAGTGCAATTACACTTGCAGTTACTCTTTTCTTGTACCACCAGCTTTGCTTGAAGGCTTTCACAAATGGCAGTCATAACTGCACCAACCCTTCCTTGCTTCTGTGCTTTGGCCTCTTGTTATCCTAACAGTTCCAGAGAAATTTGTAAACCTCTTTCAGGTTCATTCTTTCTATAGCAAATAAAAGTGGATCATTCTGTACTGATCACACACGTACCTCCTGATCCCTTCATTACTGTGTTTGTCCTTACATTTCTGAAGAATTTAAGTGAAATAGCTACCCTGAACATTTTTTGGATGGCATTTAAAAATAGAAGAAAAATAAACCCCTGCCTTTCAAGAGGATGTTCCAGGTTCTGAACCTGGCAACTGCATTTGAGTCAACCTGAATTATGGTGATTGAATGCAGCAGAGCATTCACTGGCAGATGAGAGACGCTGCAACATGATATTAGAAACAATCACTGAAGGCTTTGGGTGAGTAAGTCAATGAAACTGGCCCAATTTTATTTTAAGAACACCTCCTTTCTGATTGTCTGAAAGGCATCATCTTGTCTCTAGTTTCTTGTAGAAAGCAGACATTTTCACACTAAGATTTGCAGTTACCTGCTAATGTTTTCAAAACATTATTTTTGCAACTTTTTCCACCCTCAGATTTTAAGGCAGAAAAAGGTTTATTGGGATATTAGAAATAATGCTCCTGGTTTTAATTAAATGGAAAACAGAATGTTGAATCCCTTACAATATCTATTTTCAGGAAAGTAGTTTCTAAACAGAATTTGGCTTTGTTCCTGTTTGTTGAAATGCTGAGCTCATAAACCATGAAACAATTAGTTGGACTACAAATTAAGTAAGATTCTCTTTGCGTTATTGCAGATAATTCGTGAATGCCAGCCCGACAGGACTGGAAGTGGCTGGAAGCACACCTGTTGCAGACAGTGATAAACTATCTTTCAGCCTTTTGCCTTGCACAGTTAAGATTTAAGAAGCTGATTTGGCCCAGCCTGTTTAAAGCAATGACATCTTTTTTGCAGGTAAAACAGTACTTCAGTTCACATTAGCAACAGACTGTTTCACTGATTGCGAGGAGGAGAATACCAATGAGTTTTAAAAATACATTAGAAATGTTTTACTAGACCTTAAAATAAAACATTAAACTCAAGAGTTGCAATCTGCTCCCTTTCCAGCATTCATTGGGTTAGATGTTAAGAGGCTGCTATTGGATGTAAAATGCTGATTTATGTGAATAAAGACAATATACACAGGGTCTTTGTACAATACCACCCCTAACAGACATTAATAATTTCTGCAACATTTGGCAGGAACAGGAGCCTCTTCTGTCCATAAAGTGTCAATATTAATGTGTTTTCATACTTAGATATAGAAATCCAGCAATAAATACAGCTGTTGGGTGGTCTGATACTTACAGTGACATGCTAAAATGTTTACTTATAAATCCAAAATCATTCCCTCTAATCCCCAGTCCCCTTTGTATTATATCTCAAACCACATTACTCACTGTGTAATTCAGTTTAAACGGTGCAATATTTAAATTTATCATTATGCACCTCTTTTCAAAATAAATTTCTACAATATTTGACAGAGAAAAAGACAAAGAAGACACAGAATATTAATTTCTGAATTACTTCAAGCAATTTGTACCTGGGATCCATGAGGCTGGATAGAAAAGAGTAGAAAAAAGTGTAGAAACCCTTTTTTCATGATAGCTTTAGGAGTCATGCTATCTGTAAATTAAAAGCTCAGGTATGAATTTGGGCCATATTGAGGATGGTCAGTGTACTGGATCTCTGAAATAAAAATCAGACCTAATCTAGCTCTCATAAATGTGAATGGAAAGCTTCCACTTTATTTTAGGAGGAGATCTATCAGGCCCATGCTGCTAATTTCATTTTAGCCTTGAGCAATATTGGCCTGAAAGTTTCCCCTGGGCACTGCAGAACTCCATTGTGTAACTGCAGGAGCTCTGAGACTTGGATGCACATATTTTTATCCATTTTGACACAGATAAATTTATGATTAGTCTCATACAGAAAACAGATTATCTGTAGGCCTTAGAATTCTGAATTCTTTGCTATTCATGGTTATATCCCTTGGCAGGGAAATTTACTCCCCTTGTCTTTGGCATTTGTCACCTCTTGGTCATGGTTTTACCTCAATTTTTATCTCTGATCTAGTGATTTTTAACCTCTCTTCATCTATGCGTCTGACTTTGTCTCAGTCCAGATGTCATTTTTTGTGACTAGGTAATGAAAGCTCAGCTGCCAGCTTTTATTACAAGAAAATGCTCTCTCATATGTATTCTAGTATCCTGCAGCAAAGAAGACTTTTATTTCAGAATCACAGTAAGATGCACCTATTTTTTAATCCATCTCTCTAAGTCAAGGAAGTATTCTATACTCCTTTCTGACAAAAAGGGCAAAACTACATGTACACCTTTAAGCAATGTCTGCTGCTTTAAGAAAGTCTAAGCTAGCATTCAGTGAGGGTAAATTGTGCAAAGTCTTAGTTTTTGAGCATGTATTAATTAAATATGAGCTCAGACGAAGAGGAAAAAAAAATCTCAAATTAATTGATTTTAAAACCTTAATATTAAACCAATAGGAAAAAATCCAAATAAGCCTAAAAAAGAGAAAAAGAGGAAAGGAGACCCCCTCCACAGGTGCTACATCAAAATTATGTGATTAAGTTTCCTTTCAATCTAATCCGCACTCTTCTTAATCAGTGTATAATTATTTTTTCACCTCATTTAACCTGCTGTGAACTGGGGAAAAATCAGGTCCATCTGTCAGCACAAAAAGGTTTTGATTGAGGACTAAAATATTTATTCAAAATGAAAAAAAAGAAAAATAAGAAAATAACAGAACGAAGTTCCTATATGTCTCACATCACTAGCTGTTCTGCCATTAATATATAATGTCAAGATTTTTTTTTCTGTGACAGAGAGGTGATCAAATGAAGCTTGATAGCCAGGTAAATAGACACACTTTCTGCTTTTCCTGCTTTTGTAAGAAGAACAAGCAGAAGAATCTTCCTGAACTGAGCTCTGAAGGGGCTGCAGAGGGAAAACTTAATTTAGCAAACCCAAAATGAATTGAGAATGAACTAGACTGGGACATGTCATCATCTGTAAAGGCTGAATCATATTTCCAGGCTCGTGCAGAAGCAGAAACTGATATATCTAGAAATTTTGCTGAAAGCTTGAATGCATCAGGATGACTGCCAAAAGTCACTTCCTCCCTTGTGGTACCAAAGTGTTGCACGTCACGCCGATGCCTGTTGGTGCCACAGATTCACGTTTCTGTTCTCCAGATGTAAAGGATCTGTAAATTCAGCGTAACTTGCATTAGCAGCCTCCACTCTTCTGCAACAGCTTCTGCACCACAGATTTCTGATAGCACAATTTATCAAATGTAGTCCTTTTGCAAGCAAAAGAAACAGTTTGGGGCAATATAGTGCACCTTCTGAGTGATAAATTTGCTAAGTTGAATTGCTCTGGTCAGCCTCCATGGAGCTTTAATTAAGTCAATTTGATACTTAAAGAGAGGAAGGGTCCTTGTCCCCTGCACTCAAGAGTAACTCTGACCGAGCAATACAGAGATCTTATAATCTATACTTTCCCCACTCCAGTCTTAATGTCTAATGCCCCTGCTTAAAGAGCAAAAAATTCCCACTTTCCATATTCATTTTTGCACTTGATGATTTGCTTTCTCGTTTTAGCAAAGCGCAGAGAGCTCTCCTGATGAAAATCAGCCTAGATAAGACTGAATAAGTATAGTTGCCTGACAAACTGATGAAGTTAGTTTAGTTTTTGTCAAAACTAAACTCAAAAATCTATTCTGGCTGTCTGACTCAACAAATGACAGAAGTACATACTCAGATTTCTAAAATATCCATTGCAGTAGGCAGTGGTTACTACACGCCAACAAAAAGCATTGGTGTGTTCAGCTAGGATACAGAAGGCTAGATTCTCTTTCCATTTTTCCTTAATTATTCATGTGTGGCTTTTTCTAATGAACAGGAGTAACCTTAAAAGACTATGTAAAAGGCTATGGCCCCACAGAGCTCTCCACAGCTACTCTGTTTTGTATGGATTAAAAGCGTTTATTGAAAAGATATTTTTTCTGTTGTCAGCATGTCTAGTATAGTATAATTAAACTGGGAATTCAAGAGGAAGAGAATACCTTATGCCCCATAGTTTCAAAAATCTAATTCCAGTAAAATTTTTCAGCTGCGCCTTTTTGGCTCACCGAAGCCAGATTTACTAACAGGTTCCAAGGAAGCATTCCTGGTTTTAATAGCAGAAAACTGGAAATGAGTTAGCTGATACATGTTGTCCTGTGTTAATGTGACAACAAAAAATCGATCCCTGGCAGTCAGAAATGTTAGATTGTTGTAAAAGGAATGAGGTTGTGCACTGCTTCTTCTTTCTGTCTTTTTATTACTCTGTATTCATGCCATTGATCACTTTGGATGGTGCTCACAGTTACGATTACAGGAGGTGGCAGAGCAGCAACTCCACTGCAGGCTCTGTGTAAAAGAATGCAGTTCAAGTCAGATATTGTTCCTTTTGTTCCCATCAGCTGTGGTAGTGGCTGGGACTAGGAAACCCTCCTCACTATGGACACTGCTTGAAGGATCATACATAATGAGTTTCAAAGCTGAAGTAGTCTTCAGCTGTTTTTTACTTCTGACTGGAATTCTAAGAATTAATCTATTGCCTTTTGGGTGCACTGGGCTGCATGTGCTAACACTGAGTGAACAAACTTTTGTCATGTATTGGTTCATCTAGAAATCTCTCAGAACAGTGCAGCAGCAGAGAGGAAAGGGTACTTTTAGCAGATTTTATTTGAGGTGTACAGAGCCTCCTAAGAGTGAACTTGGCAGCTTGCGTCTAATGGAAAATAATTACATTCAACTATTACACTTAGAGCAACTGAAGTCTTTGAAAATTTCTACTTCACATTGAATCAGAGTTGATTAAAACCATAAAAAATTTGATCTGAAGATATCCTGTGTTCATTCTTAAAGCAAACATCTAAGCCCTACATCATGTTGGGTTACAAAGTAGAGATTTATAAGATGGAGGAATAATTCACTTTTTTAAATCTCAAAGTTTTTAAAAAGAGTATTATTTACATTTAATGGTAAATGCAGTTTTAAAAATGATGCAATGTAGGCATACAAACCAGGAAAAAAATGTGCTAATAAAAATACCTAAACAAGTTTCCTGGGGTAAACTTGTACATGTACACACACATACTACTGAACAAAGGATAAATTATCAGTTCTGGTAAATGTTCAAAACATGTGGAGTCTTTTTCTATTAACAAACTGTTGCAAAAAAACCCCAAAATTTCTGCTAGGGTATATTGTCACAACTTAAAGGAGTTTTCAGTAAGCCCAATTCAGGTTCTTCCAGTCTATGAAGCAGATTGAAGCTGAAAACTTAGCCCTTGTATGGATGAACATTTAAAGTTTATAAAGGTAAACCTGGTGCTCTAATGCTCATAAATTCAAAGGACTATTGCATGACAGAATAGTTATCCCATAGCTTAATGCTGCACTGTCAACCCTTCCTCATCTCTAGAATCTGATGGTGTTATTGTTATTTCTGATGTTTTTTTGGTGGCTTTCAGCTGCTCTCTGCATCACAGCAGCTTGCAGTGATTCTGTTGCCTTAGTTTCTCAAATACCTTCCTGTTATATTAGTAACTGCAGGGGGAAAGAGTTCTCAATAAGAGCCAGCACAGCATTGGTTATCATTAGCATTGCATTGGAATATCATTAGCATTGTAGTCTGTGACTTTCAGGTTGTATTTAAAAAGTGCTTAAAAGCCACAGTTTTCTTTTGTAGATCTGGTTTCTCCTGCAGTCCAACAGCTCTCAGTTTCTAAGGTCTTACCCATGCAAATATGGAAACGAAAACAGTGCAGACCCACTCCTTTTCCCTTACATGTCTATGCAGAACATTCTCTATTGCTTAAAAAAATAAAATCTAAAAGAATATAATTTAATCCTCTGCAGAATTACAAGTGGAAGCTCTAAAAATGCTCTGGTGTATCTTACCCAGTGAAAAAATCCTTTGTATTTCTATCACACAACAGATCTCTTCAAATATTCTCCTTAAATACTTTTAGAGCATTTTTTTCACTGGTAGCACTGTGATGCTGCTACCATCTCAAAGTGAAATGGAATATATTTCTTAACATTCTAGGTCAGTGAGAATATTTTTTTGTTTTCTTCAGTTGCAGCATCAGCCCAGTAGGTTGGTGGCTGACAAAAGAAGCTGTCGTTATATGCTTTTCTCCCTAGAGCAAAATTTATTCATTTTTCTTGGCTGCTTTAAATTATCCACAGACAATACTGTGAGGATTAACATATTATCAATAGACAATACCACAAGGATTAACATGACTTTTCTTCCAAAAGTACATTAATCTCTGACCTAAATCCTTCCTGAAGTTCACAAGTTGTGCTCACAATATGTGTGCCCAGATTGAGGGTATATAGGAAATGTAATTGATGTCAGACAGAAGCCAAAATATGTGATATTAGGCAAGGCCAGTGATCAAAAATTGCTATTATTATACAACTATTTGCTTTTCTCAGATTCCTGTATCTTTTATTGAAGTTTTCTAGTTCTGGGAGTAAGTACATGTGCACTACTAACTCTGTTGCCTGACATGGGTTCCTAAAACACCTCCTACATACAGTGGACAGAGCAAAGCATGCCCCCAGCTACAAAAGGCAGAGCATAAAGATCAGCCAAGTATTATCTTCACCTTTAAGCAGCATGGAGTTATCTTCTGAGGTCACCCCCTTCCACTCACCCCATAAAATGTTTTAGAAATTATCGTCCTGACTGTGATACATGGGTGATAACTGAAAGTGCAAAGGTTTACCTGTTTGCCTTCCCCCACCAGGCCCAAAACTGAAGGAAAGGAAAGGAAACTGAAGGAAAGGATCATTACTCCTGGGTTTTCTAAAAAAACTGTTCAGATTAGAGAGACCCCACAAGGACCAGGGGAGAAGTGACAGGTGGAGGACTTGTAGTAGCCTCATAAGTGAAAATCTAATGGTAAAAATTACAGAACACTGAACCAGCTGTCCTTAAAGCTATCGAAGAAGGACAGGACTGCTGAACCTGGTTTATGATATGACTCAGAGAAAAAAACTTTTCATTATCATGTAAACTAAACTCCTCTCTATAGGATCCAGGATGGAAGGGCATTTTGGCATTGCGTAAAACCTTTTGTGGGAGGTTTTAAAGATTGTTTTGGGGAAGGAGCTAAGCAGGTACAAGAGGCACAAATATGAGAAAATAAAAGGAAAAGGAGATTAAAAGGAGCTAGTGATACCCAAACAGGTTACTGGCAGTACAGTTTATCCTATCTCCTCCCTGAATTCTATTTCTAATTGCTTTAACTGTGTGTGCAGTCTGTGTTAGTGATCTGTGTGCAAGACCACAGATGAACAGCAAGGCAGCTTGGCTGAGGGGTCTGAGGTTATGCCAAGTGCCAGTCTACAAGAAGGACACAAGGTTGAAGGGACTGTAGGGCCCAGGCCAGCTGCTGCAGATGTGCAGCTCCAGGGGCAGCAACTGGCTGTGGTGCAGGTGAGAGACCACAGAGTCCTCTGTGTGAATGTGCACTTGATTTAAAGTGAAGCAGAAAGCTACAAAGACTTCAGTTTCTCTCAGAATAACAGCTAAATGCAGTCATTTGATATCAGATCTAGCAGCCAAATTTACTCTTAGATGCTACATGTCCATCAAAACTGCTATGAGGGGCTTTTTCTCTCAGCTTTGAGAATCTCTCAGCATTCTTTTGAGAATCTTATATGAACAATCAGATGGGGGTGGGAAATACCTGCTATGTCCTGAAATCCCCTGGGTCTGAGTACCTCTAGAAGTAACAAGCCTGTACAACTGCTTCAAAGGGTAGTACTGAGGAAAACTGAACCTCCAGGCATCCAGCTGATCCAGTGCCATCAGTGTAATTATTCTACTTGAGGCACTGATTCAGCAATGTACTTAAATAC
Source organism: Zonotrichia albicollis (assembly GCF_047830755.1). Taxonomy (NCBI): domain Eukaryota; kingdom Metazoa; phylum Chordata; class Aves; order Passeriformes; family Passerellidae; genus Zonotrichia; species Zonotrichia albicollis. The sequence goes on from NC_133820.1 coordinate 23,905,112, forward strand.
ACTGCAAAAATTGAGCAAAGGTTAAGCTGGGATGTGCATCGAATCACAAAGGAAATATTAATCTTATAATAGTTTATGCATATATTTTTACTTGGGGTGGACATTCAGTAAACCTTCATCTGGTGTGTTATCCATCCTTAAATCCTTTAGGGTGTTAAATCTGGGATATTTTTCCCAGTGTAGTGATCTCTTTTCATCATAAAAAAATAGTGTATTACACCTGAGTGGTTGTTAGGCACTACAGTTAAAACATCTGAGTTCTCAACTGCCAGGTCTATTTTCCTGTCTCACTGTACTTTAGAATCTTGCTGATATTTTTAACACTCACTTTCATTTTATATTTTAAAAGGGATTTTTTTCAGTCCTTACAACTAAAAAAATTCTACAATATAAGTAAAAATAAGGCTTGGTAGAGCACCTGAGGCTTTCAAATACTAGCCTGATAAGATTACTTACTTTCAGAGCATTTTTGAGTTTTGAATCTAAATGTACAACTCAGAGATTCCAGTGCAGTCATTAAGATTGTGTGTTCCCAAAGATGTGACACTTAATACTTTGCCAAGGGAAATATTCCTTTTCTCCAAGGACCTTTCTGTGAAAGGAGTCTTGGTTTTGAGATATGATATGTTAATATACAAAGATATTAAAATCCAATGCTGATGTGGTTGTTATTCAGTTTCTGGGGTAAAAAATTGCTATCTGAAACTAGAAGTAAGATCTCTGTCATTTTTCAATGACCAGATCTAAAGTGTAGGTATGACCCCTCTGCAGAGCATAACATACTGCCAATGTGTTGTGTGCTTTCCTGGGTGGCACAGGTTAACCATGATGTTCTCACTCAACTCCTCTCCACTTGCACACACATTATTTTTATATATATGCATATATGTATATACACACACACACACCCCCAAAAAAACCCCTAAAATCGGACTATGTTTAAATAAAGACAAATAATACCTCTGCTAGTTCTTTTGCAAAATGCTCACATTCCATTTCTATATTTCACTTAGAGTCTGCTCAGATTGAAATAGGATGCTCTTTAACTTTGCACAAAGCTAACAAATAGACACAGCTTGAAGTACATATCAATATAAAGAACATCTCATACACTGATTACAAGATAAAATATCATCATTAAGAGGTAGGAGACCTGCATAGGAGTCGACTGATTAAAACAAAAAGACAAAACAGTTCTAAGACATAATTGCTTTCAATTAATTTCCCAAAATGAGCAGAAGTCAGAAAGGTGGACATTTAATGGAAACAATTCAGTAGCCTGGAGGATAGCCTTAATTAAATGTTTTTTATTCAATATTTTGTACTAGGGGGCAGGAGGAAAAAGATATTTCTTCTTACTCAACATCAAATAATTTCCAGGCATCTAATCTGTAGTAACAGAATTGTTCGATTTGAGATCATGATATGACCTTGGCCTTTTGCAATTACCTCATTTTTTCAGACACACTGAATACTTTCCATTCACATTAATGCAGAAAATAAAAATAAAACAGAAAAATAAAACTTGCCAGAGTATTTAATAACATAATCTCTTCATTAAGCAATAAAAGCCATTCATGCCCATTTGGTCAGATGAGAAACAGTTCACTGGTGCAATTGCTCTGCACAGCACTCAGGACACTCACCCAGGACGGTCCTTAGCTGATGTGCTAGAGCCTGACAAACACATTACTATCAAATCCATCTGCAGCAAGGCAGCTCCTAAGAGAATTATTGTAACAGTTTATGTTGTCACCTTCCACTGTCACTTTTGAAGCTGCTCAGGGCAGAGTGGAAACACCCAGACTCGTTTAGGTTAAAAGCAGTGTGATTTCAAGGGCAGAGAAAAATTTATTTATTCTCCCAGAAAAATTTATTTATTCTCCTGTCCTTTCTTATTTAATGCAGTGAAACTGTTTACAGAGAGGAAGCAGGATGGAGACATATAGATATCCTAATGTAGAAAAAAACTTAACAAAAACTAAGGTGATAAGTTTATCTTTTCCTCTGAAATTGTAGAGTAACATATGCAGAATGCAATAACAATTTCCAGAGTGAAACTTTCCCACAGAATGGCTTATCTGCTGAACAGAAATAAAAATGCACTGCCTGGGTGTTTTTACAATGCTGCTTATTTTCAACTTGAGTGTGAATAGAGAAAGAAGTAGCACAAACTTTTGTTTTTTTCTTAATTTTTTTCACAGAAAAAGAAGGTGAGAAGGAATTTGCTTTCTTTAAATACAGGCTGTGCAGCTATCTTGTTATCAGAGGGTGAAACCAAGGGTTTGTTACTTACAAACCCACTTTTCTGTTAGATATCTCTTGCCCTTTGCTTACAGTAGTAATATCTGGCACTTAAAGATTGATATCTTTAAATTATTTCATAGTTATTCATCTGTGACACTAGTATTCTTTGTTATGTAGTACTGATGATGTGCAGCAATGAAGACTGAAGAAACAATTTTGTCTGACAGAAACTGCCACACCAGTTAAAGGCTTAGTTAAAATTAGATCTTAAAAGATGTTGGAAGGCAAAACCAGGTATATTTCCAGATTGTATTTAGGTCAAGACATATACTTCTTTACTGTAAAATTTTCAATTAAATTTGGAGATCTAGTTTCTCCAAATAAAACTACACACAAACACTCCTCAACACTTCAGAGATTTTTATTCCAGTTCCTCATTTTGCTTGTGACATTTTCCACATTTAAAAATCTAATTCCATTTCCAGGTTAATTATTTTAATTTTTTTCTTTTAAACTTTAAAAAAGTTGAAGTTTTACAATATTCTATTCTTGCAAATGGAGCTATACTCAGCAGTATATATATCCATCCTCTAATATCATTGTATATCTTGTTCTATTTAATTTAATTTCTTTGTTTCTTCTGTACAAGAAGCTCCAATGGCTCTTTCATAACTTATTATCTGATTGAGATATATGACTGACCCTATTCTATAACTTTTACCATCATATTGATGGTTCTTAGACTTCCTGTAAGTCAAAATATTTCTGTCATCTTTATAATCCGAATTCTGAAAATTTTGGGTGTTTCTAACACCATCCTTTGTGTCATTCAAGCCTGTAATTGACTTTGTTTTTACCTGAACTTTGCCTTTGAAATACATGTCTGTGTGATCTTTAGGTATTTTTGATCCATTTCCCCTAAGACCTCCAACATATGAAATTTCTTCTTTATGTAATAACTTTTGCTCTATTAGAAGTGTTTTACCCTTAAAACACTGTTTAAAGTGTTTCTGGGATCACACAATCTCCTGTCCTTAACTGGTCTTTAGGAAGTTTTTTTTTTTTTATAAGATATTGAAACAGCCTCCATGAGGCACCTGTTGAACATCCATTTCTCTCCTCTCTCAGCACACATTACTCTCAAACTAGAGCTCCCATGGCAGCTTTAGCAGATGTTTCTGGCTTCACTCAATATTCAGTGGAGACTGAATTTTGCCTGAATTACAGGCAAGCAGGAACTTCTTGAACACACTTTCCTAGCACACTGAGTGCCCATTATAGCCCAAAAAGCAGCCCAAAGTTGCAATTCTCCCCAGGGCTGATATGTGCCACATCAGCCTTTGTCAAGTGCCAGGAGACACACCTTGTCACTCACCTTACCTTGCAACAGTTCTGACTAATGATTTGCCTCTAAAGGCATCTGAAAAGACAAGAATGTGTTTTTCCATTAATGACTGCTAGAATCCATGAGATTAAGGAAGGAGAGGAGTTGTATCATTGCTTTTGTTTTTTCCTATTCAGTTGTGACCTTTAGCTCTGCCTCTCTTCTTTCAGATAAACTCTGTGGATAATATAATAAAAAAACAAAAACCAAAAAACAAATCCCCAAACCAAGCAGCAAAAACTGTGCACTTGTCCTTAGAGATATAGTTAGTGCTGTAGAAGCCTCTTTCAAGGAAGGAGAAGAACTGCAGATGTGTATGCACCCAGTTATTATTTCATTAACACATCACGTCGTGCTCTGCTCTGCACTGGTGTGGCTCACCTCGAGTCCTGCGTGCACTTTTGGTTGCCACAATACAAAAAAAGACATTCAGCTCTCAGACACCATCCAAAGGAGGCCATGAGGATAGGGAAGGGTCTGGAGGGGAAGCCATGTGAGGAGGGGCTGAGGGCACTTGATCTGTTCGGCCTGGAGGAGATTGAGGGGAGACCTCAGTGCAGTCACAGCTTCCTCGTGGGGGGAAGAGAAGGGGCAGGCACTGATCTCTGCTCTGGGGTGACAGTGACAGCACCTGAAGCTGAGTCAGGGAGGTTTAGGTTGGGTATCAGGGAAAGGTTCTTCACCCACAGGGTGGTTGGGCACTGGGACAGGCTCCCCAGGGCAGTGATCACAGCACCAAGCCTGACTGGGTTCAGGAAGCATTTGGAGAATGCTCTTGGGCACATGGTATGATTCTTGGGGTGTTCTGTGCAGGGCCAAGAGTTGGTCTCAATGATCTGATGGTTCCCTTCTAATTCAGCATGTTCTGTCATTCTGCGGTCACTGCACCGGTAGCATTGTTTTACTATTTCATAAAATACTTGCAACGAATTTCTGCTTCTTTGAATCAACTGAAAAAGAAGTCTTGGCACTTGTAATAACTGGTTTCCTCGCTAGCAGAAGGCATTAGGCAGGCTCATATCACTGGAACTGTCTGACAGGAGAGTCCTTTCCAGCATCTTCACACTTAGTGGACACAGGTCCTCTGCTCTTTTTGTCTCTTTAGTGAGACAAAGGTGTAGAGCAGAAATACTGATCTTTGAGGTACCTATAAGGGCAAAGATCTGCTGAAATGTCTTTAGAAAAACTTGGTCACAGCAAAGTTGGTGCCAGGCCTGCTTCAGTCAGGTTCATGCCACCCAAAGGGTAGATTAGTCTCTCCACCATGTGCAGGTTCCTCTGCCAAGTGAAGTTACTGGTGTAAGTTAAAGCAGAGGCCAAGCACAATGTCAGACAGATAGTGTGCATGACTGGAAATTCATGATACAGCTACTTTGAGGAGAAAAGTCATACTATATTTTTATTCTGAAAGATGAAATCTCTATTGCATTTAAACAGATAAAAAAGTACTTCGTACCTAAAAACATAAGCTTCAATATTCTGTTGTTATGGCAAAGAGTCTCCACATCTTTAGTGTGTTTCACTCCTTAGAGTCTTAAGGAGTTCTTAAAGATTCAGGTGTGTCTTTAATCTCAGAAAATTTTTTGAAAGTTAAGGTAATCTTTGAGTTGAAGGCAATCTCTGCCCCATAATTCAAAATGGATTTTCAGTGGTCTCTTCTGTTCCCCAGCCTTTCTGTACTTGCCCACTTTAATTGTCATATTTTTTTAATGTAATGCACCAAGTGCATTCTGACACTTACTTGATGAAACACAGACCTCCTAAATTATATTTAACTCTATTTCATAGCTATTTGCATGGCAATTGGCATTGTATAATGCATGAAAACACAGTTCACTGAGCTGAAGTCTAGTTTTCAGAATGGTTCTGACATATATTTTATTATTAAAATGATTTTAAAATGCCCTTTGTGTATTTATCTAACAGCTTTTTCACGGTGACAATCTGAGCTTCAGCACTGCAGTGGGAGCTGCGGCCTTGTGGAATCCTGCAGGATTTTTTTCCCCTTGACCTCATCTTTCCTCATGGTCGCACTTAATACAGCACAACAAAGGAATTCCAAATTTTAACACAGCATAACACATATTGTTGCTGTCCTCACAGGCCTTTCTTTCCTCTTGAGAATTGAATAAAGAAGAGCCATATAATGGCTGACTTCAAGAAAGATTTCTGAGCTTCTGAATGCTGAATGTAGTGCATGAATAACTGATTTTTTTTTTTCTGTATTGGGATTTGAAAGATGGAGTGTGCTGACATGGGTATAATGTTAAGCTTGTGCAGCAATTTTTATATTTTGAAAGTATATTCAGTATACTGGGCATATATATATGTATATATAAAGTCTAAGAAGGGTAATTTATTTTCCCAGGCTTCTGACTTATCACGAAAATGAACACAATTGCTATATTTTCAGGAGAGATATGCCAGTAAGGAAAAGGAATTGAGAATTTTCTGTGTGTTAAAGAAAATGGCCTCTCTGCATTTTCCTTATACCTCAGCCTCCATTCCATATAAAACACTAAAGAAGATCCTATTTGAATATCAGATGGTGAGAGGAAAAGGTTTTTCTCACCTTTCCCTGTCGCCACTAGTTCTGCTGGGGGGAAGCTGTACAACCCTTAGACATCTGTCTTTCTGAGTAGGAACCTCTCTTAAACTGAGGAGCTGCCTTACTGCCCTTCTTTTGGAAAATACTGTGACATTTTTGCTATGTGATAGAACCTCTCTTAAACTGAGGAGCTGCCTTACTGCCCTTCTTTTGGAAAATACTGTGACATTTTTGCTATGTCACAGCACTGGCCAATGTTGCGATTCCAGACTCAGGGAAGAATTCTATGAAAGCATCATGTATAAGATTTCCAGTGGTTTTATTTAAATATTTATTTGTATTACCTGTTCTCCTCAAAACCTATGCACGGTTATTCAGCGGCAGGAATTGAACTGAAAGTTTGCAATCTGGTAAAAGCTGTTGGATTTTTAACAAGCTGATGAATCAGGCCCTTATACACTGAATCTCAGTGTGTTTGCCTAGATCAGTAAGCAGTTCCTCTGGCTCCATTCCTAGATGTGAACTTTATTCTTATGATCCCTTTATGACAATGAGACTCCAGGGCTGACTCCTCAGGCTTTTGTGGAGTATGCTGCCTTGCTTTCCTCAGCTCACTGTAGTTAATGTTGCTTATGTAGATCGCATCCATGAGGATGTTCTGATTTATGGTTTAGGAACAGGCTCACAACCTAAAAAGAATTGTAGTAGACATCCTTTTGTGAAAATCCTTTCTTAGGGTTTTTTCCCCTTCTGAGAAGCTGAGGCCTCAGAAACAAAATGTAAACAATGGTTATCTGCTGCTGTGGAATGCATCAGGTGGATTTTTGATTGGCCCATCTTGGATGTTTATAGCTATTGGCCAATCAAGGCCGAGCTATCTCGGACTGAGTCCGAGAGAGCTGCCTTTTGTTGTCATTCTTTTCTATGCTATTCTTAGCTAGCCTTCTGAGAGGAAACCTTTATTTCTATTCTTTCTAGTATAGTTATAATGTAATATATATATCATAAAATAATAAATCAAGCCTTCTGGACATGGAGTCAACATTTTTGTCTCTTCCCTCATCCAAGAACCCCTGTGACCACTGCCACAAAGAATCTTCAATCATAATCACTTTCCCAGCATTAACTTTGTTGAGATCTATAACACCTGTATCACTGGATGGAGTTGTACTCCTACATAAAGGGATTCTGCTCTTTTCTGAGATGAATGATAACACATGGTAATACAGGTCCAAAGTGCATGGTGTTCAACTGTAAGACAATGCCCACATACTGCTCCATGGCTCTAATTTATAAGTAATTTCTGTGAGCAGTTTGTTCAATCCAAAATACCTGCAATAATGTGACCATAATGTCGCAGTTTAGCAGAGTGTTGAAACAAAAGGAGGGAATGCAGATGTGTGCTAAGATACCAGATACTGTTAGAAAACCTAATACAGTAAAGAGAAACAAAGCTGGTGCACATTTTTACCCTATGCCTGTGGAGTTCACTGACCCCTAATGCTGCTCTTGTCTGGATCGTGGCCAGGAACTGTCCAGCAGAAATCTAGTTTTGCTTCAGCCACAATTGTGCCTTGTGGATGTGTTAGAAATTAGGCTGTAGGGATGATCAGCCCACAGCATTCAGCTTGGTTTTGTTTCCAATGTTACCACTGAGCCTGCAGCCTGTCTCAGTGCTGCACCATCTTCCCTGGCAGGTGGCTCCTCAGGCATTGCCTGGATGTGAGTCACTGCTCAGCCTGGGATCCTGGGCTCCACTGCCCCTGACAGTGCCTTGTGGCCACTGCAGGCCTGCAGGAGGAGAGGAGCTCCCTTATGCAGAGCAGAGTGTGAAGAGAGGAGGCAAGGTGCTAGACTTTGTCCCTGCAGTGGGAGCAGACACAGGCAGGGTTTGTCCCTGGAACCAACAACAGAAAAACACATCCAAGCCCAGAGGCGAAGGCACTGTCGCAGTTAATCACTGTAAACTTGTGCAGACTCCTTCATTGCCCAAAGCTTCCTGTCTTACTCTGCCAGGCCCTTGGGTCTCTGACCTGTCATGCACATTTCTTTCCTTTTTTTGCCCTTTTGCATTTTCTAGTGTCATTTCCTTTCCCTGTAGAGAAACCAGGGAACAGCATCTCCTAGATTAAGCTGACTCATTACTTCAAAGTCTTTCTACTGAACAATGTTGCATTATTCATTTATTGCTATTCACACCTGTGACACACAAAATCTGAAAATCCTCAGAGAACTTGAGTTGCAGCATTATCTATATCATCAGTAAGTCTCTGTAAGTCGCTAAAAGGTGTGTTATCAAAAGCCTTAAAGTTTCAAAAATTAATAAAATTATTTCTCCACAGGTTGTGCTGTGTTCTTAGTAACTACAAATGCCACAAGGTTCTACATAAATCTTGGCAGGATGAGCCACTCTGATTTTCTCTAATAAAATGAAAAGTTAAATACTGAAACATTGCACTTTTAAATCCAGCCCTGTGCCTGTGTTTCAATTTCCTTCACATTTGTTAAAATAATTGTTTTGTTTACTTAAAACAATGTGAGCATGGTTCAGTGTCCCTCCCCACCTCTGGCACTCAGACACCACTGGCATGTGACTCCTCCCAGGGGCTCAGGGACATCCTTGAGAGCAGCCTTTCCTTGGCATCACACCATTCCTTCTGGGTGAATTGCCATAAGTGCTGAACTGCGAGTGGTTACCTTCAGAAGGGTTTATTTGCAAAATTGTGGAACATTTTGAGCTTTCAAATTTCTCCATCATTTGATTTCACCAAAGACAGCTTAAGCATAGTTTCTGACTGTACAACTGCTGAGCAGGAATTTTTGGAGGATCGACACTTTGTGTTTTCTGATCACAAAGTGTGCTGCTGTTGAACTACACACTGTCTCCAGACAAGGATTTGTCTTCATTGCTTTGGGAATTTTTTCATGTGAATAATATTTTTGGCTTAGTTGAGCACAATCTTTGTTTCCTGAGTCCCAGGATGGCTGTCATTCTGTGCTAACATAATCCGCTGATGTATCTCTCTGAAGATAAAAATTATAGTCGTGCGATATGAGAAAATCTAAAGATATGGCAAAGGTTTTTTAGAATGTTTATTGATGACAACCAAACAATATTTTCTGCAGTGGTGTAGTTTTCTTTCTTTATTGGATCATGTAACAAAATTTCCCCCAGAGATAGTAATCCATAAAACGTTCTTTTCTTTACTGATTAAAAAGAAGAGCAGCAGTAACATGAAATCCTTAAATCAATTAGTATAGGATATTTATCAAATTCTATTCTTAGTTCTAGAGCTCCATTTTTCTTAATATCTGTCAGGGAAGAGAGAAAAGATACTAAGGTTAGTAATTCTATGCATTCTTTTTTTCTTTTTTTTCCTGAATTGTCCTACACTGCCATAATAAATTTTGAGGTACAGTTAATAAACTAGAAATTGTGTTTGACCAGCTCTATGTCCAGCCCAAACAGTTCTCAGTGGGTAATAAACTTGCCTGAAAAAGACAACATTTAGAAGTAAAGCTATTTATTCATATTAACTTAAAAAGTTGCTAGGTATTCAGTTACCTGTGTAGAGAGAACATGGAAGTAGTAACTCTGTCCCAATGAAAAATTTCAATTTTGAGAAGTAAACTCTGGGTGGTATGGTTACTACTGGTAAATTAATTGACCAATATTTAGATTGTGTAATCAGAAAATTCTTGTTAATAGTTTTTATGTGTCTGAGAGGCCACGCAAAGTGAGGCAGCAACAGACTGAGAAATTAATGAATGAATCTTATTAAAGTTTTCTCTGACTGGAAATTAAATGCTAAGTAAGTGAATGGAAATGTATGATGAAGAGAATTAAGAAGTGAAATTTATAAACAATTTGGCTGTGTTTACATTTGTCATTCCAAATACATTTCTCAGCATAGTTGTAACAGTACTAGAGGTGTAGAGAAAATGTTCAAATAAAGAAAAACATCCAGAAACACCTGCAGAAATTTAGTGAAGAGGTGCCAGTGTCTAAGAAATTGAAAGGCTTTTATGTCTTAATGTTTCATGAGAAGCAATTAAATTATTTTGGTTTAAATTTGGAGTTTTTATATATATATAAATATATTACTGAGCTTGTTATCTATTTTTTAGACAGGAAAAATAAAAGAAAGCTTTTAAAACCATTTGAGAAAGAAGGTAGAAACTTTCAAAGATTAAGGAATTTTGGAGTATAAACAGAATATCTAAATTTTAGACTTCTAATTCCTGTATGCTGGACTATATTCTTAGCTGCTATATTTCAGTGAGACAATACTCTTGGCTTATAAAGGTCATAGAATCCAAATTATTGAAAGATAAAGGTGCAAATAATTTCAAAATAAAGCCTGTTTTGGTGGTGTGGCATCCCAAGGGCACTGCTGAAGCTCCTGATTCCAAACAGAACATGTTACAGCATCTGTTGAGCATCAGCTGCTTCAGCATCCATTTGATCCAAGCACCGTGAACTTCTCCAGCTCAGAGGCAGGAACTCAGAGCTTTGCTTTGGTGTGAATTCCTTCATCTTCCATCAGCTAAGTTATGGGTGGTAGCCTTGCATAGTTAATGCAACCAATTCTCCTTAACGTTTCAGTCATATCCAAAGCCAGAGGCATTTTTACAGCCATTTCTTCACCAACTGGAGGAAGTGTGGCATCTCCATTTCTCCTTCTCTTTAATTTTATGGCCTATTTGTTACCTGTTTTCTGTAAGTACATTTTTCTGAGGTAGGCTAATTGCCATAACAATGTTATTACAGAATACAAATATGAATTTTATGTTTCAACAGTGTCTTTATTCTATTTTCTGCATTATTAATCAACTATTATTGTTTACATAGAAGAATGGATTGCATAGCTCTAAAATTCTGTCTGATCCTTCCACATAGTCTTCATACACTTTCATGCTGCATCTTCAAACATATTGTACGGTTGTTATTTATTCTTTTTACTTGTATTTTCCTGATTGAAAAATTTTATTCTATTTTTTTTCTTTCGATTTTCTAATCTAAAGAAAACTAGATTAGATTTTTAGAAATAATTAGAATTACCCTACCTATGTTGGGTAGGTGGAAATGCTTGGCTTCTGTTCAGTGACTGGGTCGGTAGGTACCAAACTGGGTTTTGAAGCAGACAGTACAGAAGGAAGAGCTATCATATAGGGATATATTGACAAGCTGAAAGATCTGCAAACCATTCAATGCATGATGTTTAACAAAGAGAAATGGAAACCTGGGCTGAAATAATCCCAAGCAGCAATAACAGCTGGGGGATGGATGTCTGGGATGCAGATATTTTGGAAAAGACCTAGAGGGCTGTGAGGAGCAAGTTGAACCCTTGAAGAAAACTTTGGTTTTGCTGCATGGATCAGTAATATATTCAGCAGGTGATAAGGTTTATTCAGCAGGTGTTTATTTAGGCCGGACATGAAATAGAGTGCTCAGTTTTGGTCCACCCTCCATTCAAAAGAAAAAAAACAAACAAAACAGAGTCCCCAAGATGAGTGAAGCACACAAAGTTTGAAAAAGTTGTGACCATCCAGCCTAGGGAAGAGAAAATTCAGGAGGGGAACCTACTCACAGCCTTTCAATACCTCAAAAGTAGCAACAGAGAAGGAGAAGCTACTTCCTGCACAAGGAAACAAGGGACAAGATGCTGTGGGCACAGGGGCAAATTCTGTCTTGGTACATGAAATAAATCTTCATGGTGGGAACAATTAAACATTTGAATAAATTACACATAAAACAGGTGTGGTCTCCTTCACCAGAAATGCCTGTTCTTGTCTTGCCAGGGTCACAGATAATCTCATCTAAGTCCCTGCTTTCACCAAACAACCAGACCAGGTGTTTTTCAGGTATCCCAACTGTCCTGTTCTGTAATTCCAGAGCTCAAAGTAAAGGTGTGGCAGAGAAAAGGTTTAAAGAATCCTTTTAGGGCTTTTATTTATCACAGGAGGTGTCAGATAATCAGGATTAATGAATTTTTTAAACGCTCAGAAACTTTTCCAGTCTGAATTACTCGGGTCTTGCTTGAGGCACCAATCCTGGAAAAGCGAAAGTTGCTGTGTTTATTGGCAGCACAGTTTAAATGTAATTTTCTCTTGTCACAGTGAGATAAAATCATTGCTTGCACATTCCCTGGTTGCCAAAGGTTTAGTAACATTCTTTCCTGGCTAATTGTTTGATTCTGTGCTAATTCTTTGGCAATGACAACAGGATCATATCCCAAATCTGTACAGTATGTAAAGCAATTTTCATCCAACAAATATATCAAGGGTATTTCATTAGTCAGATTATGATTTTCTGTCTTTATCACAATCATTGATTCAGAGTAATTGTATCCAGTTCTTCTGGATGTGGCTGGTTCCTTGCTCAATTTAATCAACTCTGTTTAAGTATAAACCTAGCATTTTTAAAATTGTGTCATTTAAATGCAGTTTTTAGAGGGGCATGTTATTTTGGAAGAAATAAGAATAGTAATTTAAAAATTATTTTTAAAAAGCAAAATCTATTCTATTTTGCAAGGTTTCTTCTATCAACTCGTATTTCACATTGTAAATATTTTGGAAAATAACCTTGATTTTTCAAGTCAAGAATTTCTTTTTAGGTTTTTTTTTCCCCTTTTACCATGTATTCTAATTTTCACCTTTTTCTATAAAGGAAAAAAAAAAAGAAATTAACAAAAAAAAGGCTATAAGCATTTTAAGGGTGGAAACTAATTCTTTTTCCTCACTTTAATGTTTAAGGAAACATTTTTTAAAAAGTGCAACAACAAAACAGGGAACAAGAATGGATCTGTCTGGCTTAATAATTCTGTCAACAATCTGGATGGTGGCATAAAGGACAAACGTCAGATTTGCAGATGACATCCAACAAGAGGGAGCAGTAGGAAGAGTGGATAAATTCAAGGGCAGGATTTCTGTTCAGAGAAAGCTCCAGGTCAGAGGGATGAGAACACAAAGGCCTTATGCAATTCAACCAGGAATGCCAAGTCCTGCCCCAGGGGTGAAGGACCTGCAGGCTTGGGAGCTGCTCTGTGGGAAAGGCTCTGGGGTCCCAGCTGGCACCAATGGGACACTGGGCATGACATGGCAGCTCCCTGGGCTGCTTTAGCAGCACCACCACCCTTAGACTGAGGGAAGGGACAATCCTATTGGAATTTAATACCAATATAACCAGATGGAACATGCCTGGGCTCATCTGGGCCTTGCTGCTTGACCAGAGGCAGCAGCTGAGGTGGTTTCACCTCAGAGACACCTTTGGCTGGCTGGATGCTGCAGCTGGTACCTGGGACAAGTCCAGGCATGCAGGAGCTCAGGTTTACCTCTGGTGGAGAGGCTTTAGGCGAAGTGAAGGAAAAAGGAGTCGGGTTCTGCTGGAGGGTTTTGATCCAGAGCTTCATTCCTGGCCCACAGGCCTCTGAATGCAGCAACAGCCCCAACACAACCACAAACCGCGTGGTTGCTGTGTCTTTTAACCCCAGGGAGAGGGGGAGGGCAGGGGTAGGGATCCCACCAACCAGGTAAGGGGGGGGCAGGAAGTCTCAGGGGACAAATGACACCTGGATGGCCCAATGTCCCCAGGGCTGAGAGGCATCTTTTGAACTCTGACAATCACACCACACCCTTCTGGAAAGCCAGGACTGACAGACAGCTCTCAGCAGGGGGCAAGGAGAGGGGAAAGGAGAGGTTATTGGCACACCTGGGGAAAGAACTGGGATGGACAGGTTATTACATCACATCGCAACACCATCCCATTCCTCCACCTGGAGTCCTGCATCCAGTTGGCTCTGCCAGTAAAAAGCAGACTTTGATCAACCAAGGCAAGTCCAGGAGGACCCTCAGGATGGGCAGGATGGGAGCAGTGGCTGTGTGAGGAGGTGCCAGGGAAGCTGGGCTTGTTGCAGGGTCCCAGCTGCCACCTGCCTCTATCAAGGCCAAGGACATCATCATTTCTCATCAGGAACAGTGGGCAGGAAACACTGGAGGTCTGTGGAGGGATAAAATGTAAGAAAAGAAACATAGTGCAGAAGGTAGTCTCACACCTGAGGAGTTGCAACTGTACTTATCACAAAAGATTAGAAACAAGCCTGCCCTTAATAGGCCACAGCTATGTCCAATAAGAAGACAAGTGCTATAAAAGAGTGGGTTAGCTGGCTGAGGAGAGAGTTGGATTTTGTTGGCTGTGTTGGGAGGGAGAAGGAGTCAGTGCTGTGAGAAGCTGCACATGAGAAATCACCAAGAAGGTATGGAACCTTTGCAATGAGATGACAACAGATGTCCAGGTTGGTCCAAGTAGTTAAGAAGTAAATCGTGATCCAGGCAATTTGGGCAGTCACCATTCTTGTAGGTCTTTCAAGAAAAAGTCCAGGAAGCCTGGCCTGATCTCATGCCTAACAATGCTGTGAACACAGGCCTGGACTAGAATGCTCTTGAAGCCTCTTCCCATCTGAATTATTACATAATTTTAAGATATGCAATAAAAAGGGACCACATTAAAAGTGAAAAATGGAAGAGAAGAAATTTAAAACATACTTATATGCACATATGTCCCCACCCCATAAAGGAAATAGAAATTTCTGCTTTAATCTTTAAAAAGCTTCAACAAAACCTTCATATTCTAATACAAAATGGAACAAAATTTTGCTTTTTTTTATTTTTTAATTAAAACAATACTGAAGAAAAAAAATGTTTTGTTCAGTTCTAGTTTCTGACTGCTTACTAAAACCTCTGAACATCGTATTGGATTCTTGTTTTGCAGTTAGATTAATACACACTGAGCTGATTATGAATAATCTGAGACAGGATCAGATTCTTACAATTTGGTGCTTCTGCATGTTCTGGCTGTTTACCAGGTTCTTATTTTACTAAAAATATAAGTGGCTTCATTGAGAATTTGTGCTGCAACATATGCATTTGCACAAAATGAAATTTTGAATTTTTTTTTTTTTAAAGGAGTTGAATTCATAAATCTCAGTGAACCACATATTCTTAGTGAAGTGGAACAAGCCTCGGCTTTCCAAAATAAGCATACTGAATCTTTGAATGAAGATAAGTGGTTTTTCTTTTAATCTTTTTTGTTTGCTTGTTCGTTTGCGCAATAGCATTCAGCTGCCCAGTAGAAATTGATAATATTTAAAATTATTTGATAGATTTCATAGACTTTGTCACAGTTGGAAAACAAAAAAATATCAAATTGAACAAAGGGTGTAGAAAATGCTCAAATTTTTGAGATGATAAACCTTGAACTCATTCATACCGGGCATGCATCAGGTATTGGAAAGTTAGACAGATGGCATTGAAATGATAGCTTGATGATTACTTCTCGCAAGTCTTTTAGAAATTTTAAGTTTGTTGAGGTTTTTTTGGGAGGGTTGTTGTGGTGGGCTTTTTTTACAGAGTATGATTTTTATGGAAACCTCCCTTCTTGAGTCATTTGCAAGTAAATATCTAATTTCCACACCAGAAGTGTGGTGCTCCTAAGACAATTGCCTGCAGATGTGATAGTGCTTCCAGTTTGTGGAGGGATTTCACACAGATTTCTACAGACATTTGAGTTCCTTCTTCTTCTGTTTTGTATGAAAATGCCTTCCAAACATATCTCCTATGTCATTTGTAAACAAGAATCTTCTAAAATCACTACCTATAGTCAAAAGCCAGAGAAAACAGAAAAGTGAATTTCCCAGTGGAATTACTTAGATGTATTATTTCATATTGTTGCAATTTGTCATACAAAATCTTGGCATAAAACTTCACAAGATGATGTGAACTGACACTAGATTTCATTTAATAAGGGCCAATTTAGACTTATTGAAACTGTCCAGAGGCTTCTTGTAAATACATGTATCCTCTTGTACGTATTCACTTTCCAGTGAAGGGTCCACCCATCCAAGCTGTGGGCTGACAGCCTTTTCAGGACAATGCTGTGGGACACAGCACCAAAGGCTTTGCTGAGGCCTGGCTAGAAAAACTCATAGTCTTTCATCCACCAGGAAGGTCACCTGGTCATAAAAGGAGATCAGGCTGTTCAGGCAGGACCTGTCTTTCCTGAATCCATGCTAACTGGGCTTGATCACTTGCTGTGTGATCACA
Source organism: Zonotrichia albicollis (assembly GCF_047830755.1). NCBI lineage: Eukaryota > Metazoa > Chordata > Aves > Passeriformes > Passerellidae > Zonotrichia > Zonotrichia albicollis. Next base: position 23,921,392 of record NC_133820.1, read on the forward strand.
CTCAAGATGATCTGATCCATAACCTTGCTGGACACTGAGGTTGGCTTGACTGGCATCTATGTTCTCCAGATCCTCCTTTTGGCAGGTTTTGTTACAGATTTTCCTTTGGCCAGTAGAAATTCTTTGAATGCTTTCTGATAGACAAAGGGAAAAAATGTTAGTTTCACAAAGACTAAATTAAATCAAAGAATCAAAGCAGTTTATTGATTTCTGAACAACATGTAAATAATTGTCATTGGACAAACAATACATCCAGGAGTCATGTCTGATACAGTAGATAATCTGGGATATTACACATTTTCAAAAGAAATAACAAATACTGACAAAAATGCCAATAATGATAATAATGATTAAACAAATATCCTAAACATTTTTCTGTAACTAGTCCCAAAATCTTCACACCACACATGCACCCATGCAATGTGCTCACACCCCTCACCAAGACAGGGGTGTAACCAGTTACCCCTACCCACCCAGGCATGGGGGCTGCCCTGCCTGCATTCTCCTCCTGTGGAGAGGTGGAAGCCCCAGGAACCTGACATTGATGGGAAAGGCTCAAAGAGGTTGTTGGCACACACCAAAAATGGGTCCCACCTGCAGGAGCAGCTGCTCACCAAGTCAGGACCCTCCTAGCATGGGACAGGGACAAGACAGGGATAGGGACAGGGACATCGACATCCCTCTGGGCTGGACAGGGGCTGAGATGTCCCAGGGCAACTTCTGTCACTGCCAAACCAGGTTTCATTTCTGTCCTTTTCACTGCAGTCTTTCCCTCTGGTCATGAATTTTTATGCTTCTTTATACTATTCCCAGTGACTGCTTCTTTGTGTCAAATTCTCTTTATAATTCCCCCATTACTATTTAATCCAGCTGACAATCATTTTCTTCTTGAGCATGATTTTGGGTGAATATTCTAAACACCAGGTTTCTGTATTCAACACATACACAAAAACACACACACACACATCCCCAGTACTCATACTCTCAAGTTCTCACCAGAACAGATAATTTGCCAAAAGTGAGTTGTACAGGCAACCCTGCATTGATCACCACAGGAACAGGGTGTGACTTCTCACCTTGTGCTGAGGCATGGACATTTGTGGCCACAAGTAAAGTAGCTAAAATTGTGAATCAGTTAAAATATTTATTTTGAAACCAGAATTTTCATCTCTTTTATTCTTCTCAGGATAAAAAGAATACTTTTTACCCCTGCCTGTTTCTCTTCTTTTCACCAAGTCACCCCAAATTTCAGCAAAAGATTCAAGAATATACATATATATATATTTAGTTTCAAGAAAATGCAGGGGGGAAAATTTTGTGACTGGCTCCCAAGTCAATTTTACCATGAAGCCAGAACAAGAGCTTGCAGGAAGACCAGCAATACCTTGTTGCAACCTGGTCAGTTGTGTGTTCCACAGGAATGGAACAGGGGGCAGCTGAAACTCCTGAAGGGGCTGCAGAGAATCTCTGGAGTCTGAATGCCTCAGCTGTTATTGCAACCTGTATTGTTTTGTGCTCACCCCTAGCAGCTCTGGGGCAGGTTATTGAAATAACCACTGTGGGTAGTTGATATGTACCTGACTTGCTGCTCTTTTCCTGCATTCAGAACAGACAAATCCAGGGCAATTTCATTGCAGAAAGGAGGTCAAATGCAGCTGTGGGATGGAGTAATTTATACTGCCTGGTGGGCTCTTTAGGTAGCTGGTAGGAAAACCACATGAATCTGTTCATCTGTCCATAACATTTTGTTTCAGATGTAACTGGCATCACATAAAAATCAGTTCTTAAAATTCTTGTGGTTATCTCCATATCAAGAACTGAGCAGTGAGGCAGCTACAACACTTGACTGGAAGGCATAGATTTTTTAAAAATCTTTTTCTGTAGGACTTCAAAGTACATTGTAATGACTCACCAATTTCTTTCTATCGCAGATCAAACAACATTTAAAACCCCTTTCCGTGTGCATTGCTGAAGCATGAGGCTTTCCATCACTTTCCCCAGGAGAACATTCTACTGTCTTAAAGTTCTTATTGTTAAGAAGATTATTTTCTTCATGTTTAGCTTAAATTTGACACTGTATTTTACCTTTAAATCCTAGTTCTATTTGCTCCATCTTATTTATTCCAAAATGTGATAGTCCTCTTCCCTCTTTGGATTTTTAGTGATGCCAGAGGTAAAACTTGAGTACTAACACATTTACCCATAGTCTTTTGTAATTCAACTAGAATCATGACCAATTGTGAACCAGTGCTTGCCTTATTCCAGTTTAAGAGGTATCATGGTGTTTTATATCTGTTTTATCTGTTTTATATCTATTTTTCTCAAGATCATCTTTGTTTCTTCCTAGGAAATTCCCTGTTCATAGTAATGGGTAACTATCCACCTCTAAACCAAGAGCTAGAGCCTCCTGTGTCTGAATCACAGAATGGTTTGGGTTGGAAAGGACCTTAAAAATCATTTAGTTCCAACCTCCCTGACATGGGCATGGATACATTCCACTAGACCAGGTTGCTCAAAGCCCCACCTGGCCTTCAACATTTCCAGGGATGGAGCACTGACAACTTCTCTGGCTAACATGTGCCAGGGCCTCACCTTCCCCACAGGAAAACATTTCTTCCTTGTATCCACTTTCTAATACCTTTTTAGCTACCCTTTTTAGTCTAATCCCATTAATCCTTGTACTGTTACTACAGGCCTTGGTAAAAGCTACTCCACCTTTCTTATATATTGAAATATATCTTTATATATTGAAAGGCCACAATAAAGTCTCCCCAAAGCCTTTTCCATGCTGAACAACCACAGCTCTCTCTGCCTGTCTCCAAAGGAGGGATTCCTGTCAAAAATCAATTTCCAAAAGCTATTTTGAAGCCCTCCTGTGGCCTCCCCCTTACAGATTAGTGATGTTATTTTACTGGGAGCCCCTGTATTGGAGTCAGTACTCTGGATGTGGGTTTTGAGAGGAGAGGAGGTAAATTATTTCTCTTGACTCTGGCCACGCTTCTTTTTATGCAGTCTGGGGTGGGCTGCCAGCACTTACTGCTAGTTCATATCCAGTTTTCCACCCACCAGAATCTCCCAAGTCCTTCTCTACAGGGCTGCTCTAAACCCATTTTTCCCGAGTCTGAGTTGGTATCAGGGACTGCCCTGGCCCAGAAGCAGGACCTTGAGTTTGGCCTTCATGGGCCCACACCTCAAGCTAGTCAAGGTTTGATCTGAAGGTTACAGTCTTTCACATATTTTGACATTTTCGCGCTCTCATATATTACAGGGGAGAAGGGAGTTTGACTGAGATGCAGGAAAAAGGTGGTTTGAGTCTTACTCTGCATATTAATTGCCCTTAATTGCCATGCTGGAGTATGGAGACTGGGGTTGAAGTGGGGGAAGCACATTGAGAAGGTAGGGCATAAACAGTGGTGTGCATTTTACAGAGCTTGATTGTAACATCTAAATCTGCTTTTAAAATTACAGAGACTAAAGAACAAAGGAATATGTTAATTAGATAACATGTGCTGATTAAAGTGAAAGATATGCAGCTACTTTGTTTTTCTTTTGGTAAATAACTATTCTCTGGAATCTTTTTTTTCATTCATTTTCATCACAGTAGCCAGATTCAAAACATCTTTAATTTCCTGAGGCCTAAATCTCATAATATTTTGATGTTTATAGAAGTATTACTAAAATTTGACAAAATATCAGAGCCACCATTCTTCACAAGAGTAAAGGACAAATGATTCCACATCACAAGAATATAAAATCAAACTTAGTGCCCCAAAGAGCAAAACACTGATGTACAAATAAGATTTGTCTGGTTGCTTCCAAATCTGAAGCCACGGGGGACTGGTTGAAATACCAGCTGATGTTTGCTGCACCTGCTAATTGCCATACATACTGTTGAATCTGTGCTGTTTCATCTGCAGTAGCAGGCTTTATTCTCAGCAGGGATCAGGGTGCTCCTGGATTTTTAGTGAACATGGCTGGATCCTGCAACTGGCTGTGTCCCCCATCAAGCTTTGTTTAGCATTTGACTGCTGTTTATTACAGTATTTCTGAAATTTCTACAGACACACAAACTGCTCTGGACATGCTGCTTTAATTTCTCCACTTGTCTGAAGCTGGGAAATGGGGACAGGGGAGGCAGAATCCAGGGGCTGGGGCTGAGAGTTCGGTCACAGTGACCTTGCCAGGGTGTCTCAGCCCTGGTGAGACACATCTGGAGATCTGTATTCAGTGCTGGGTTCCCCAGTACAAGAGATAGATGTATTGGAGTGAGGTAATATTGGATATTATTGGATATTGGGGTCTTGTTTGTTTTTCTTTTTTTTTAAATTACAAAATCCCTTGAGTAGAATACAAGCAAAAAAAGGTCAAAAATTAATAAAAGGCTTTAAAAGTTGCAGCAAACATTTGATCACTCAGCTAACTGTGTTTAAGAAAAGAACATTCGTATACATAAAAGTTATACAATTTATGCTTATTGTAATTTCTAAACATATTTTATCGTCCATTCATTTTGATTTTCATTGTGATCAATATCCACAAAAAACATGATGAATGCTATTTTTCTGTGTAAAAGAAAGTGCAACTGTGTCAGTCTCATTCAATTTATTCTATGCAAAGAAGCAAACTTTATTATCTAGCATAGATAACATAAACTAGCATAGAAATATTAAATATTTAAATTGGTGGGCTATAGCCTAGTCCATAATACCCTCTTGTAAAACAATACTGTGTTGCACATGCTGCTCTTACATTGCTTCTCTCATATTCACATTAATTTAATAAAAATATAAGAGCTACTTTGTTGCAATTATCAAAGAAAGCAAATAAGCCAAAGAAAGTTATGATACAAACAGTTGTGTGATAATACAGGTTAATCTACTTGCCTTGGCCTTACCTTGGAAATAGCTGGGGAAAAGAATTTACATACACTTTGCAGAAGAGAAATTAATAGCTGATGTGGCATTCAATATGTGTAATGCAATCAGAATTTTACAGGAAATTCAGGCAAAAGTGGTTCAAGAGATAGTTTTTTGTATGGCCCATGTACATATTTCCCTCAGCACAGTAGTTATCTTTTTTCTTTTTTGCTTCCTTCTGTGCATTACTTGTGTCACATGTACTAGTCTCTCCATTGCGAGATGGTAACTTCTATCACGATGACTTGGCTTACAGGGAACATATTTCTATCTCTTCTTCTGACCAGAAGTTGCTAGAAATTTATCTTATTAACCCAGATGTGCTTTGATTTCAGCAGTAGATGCCTTCAAATTAATCAAGGACAAAATTTTCTCAGAATGGGTCTGTAGAGATGGTTCCCCAAACACCTTTCAGTGTTCCACAGTTACTGATAGGGGGTTAAGTATGGAAAAGTAATGTACAGGTGCACATGGATTCCCAAGAACTGGTGTGGAGGTCACACAACTTTTGGTAACAAGGAAAACAAAGGAAAGGTGGTATCAGAGTAGAGTTGAGGCTTACCCTGTTCTGAGTCACTGAGATCTGAAAGGTAGTTCAACAGGGTTGGGAATTTATTAGTAAATCCAAACACAAAGATGCCATAAAAATTAAAGAATATAGCTTTAACATTTTCACCACTCCTTCATGAGTGTGTACCTACTTTTCCCCTTACTAAGAGAGAAATCATTTTTGTGCCGTAGGAAGTCACTTAAGATGTCCTAGGAAATATCAGCCAGTTCAGCAGTCTCATGTGCTCCCAGTAAAGGAATTATGGCCTTCCTCCCTGTCTCCCTGTCTGTCTCATTTTCTTTGTGCTCACTCTCAAAAGGAATTGTATTGCTGCATTGAATATGAAACAGCAATGTAAAAAGAATGATTCCCCCACAAGTAAGATAAAGGACTGTATGACCTAGAATATGCTTCCTATTTTTCTTGCCGGAGGCAAAAATATATGAAGTCACCTTCCACTGTTTCTCCTTTAAAAAGATACCAAAATTCTTCACTCTCCCTGTTGAATATATTTATTTAACGCATTTTACTGTGTTTTTTTTCCTAGATGTTACATAGATATGAATATTCATGCAAACGTGACATGTTTGTCTCTAGTCATTAACACAGGTGAATCACCCTTTTATGAACTCAACCTCCTCTTTAATGGTTTTCTTTTGCTGTTTTCCAATTTGATTTCATATAGTGGAAAGACCAAAAAGTAACAGAAATTAAAACAAGTAATGTAATGCTGCACATTTCCCCTACTCTTTCGCAATACTCTACTACCTTGAAGGTTTAGAGAAAATATGAAATTATGTATGAAAAAAGTCTCTTGTGTAAGCTATTCATATTCACTCTGCTCCGTGAATGCACCTCCGATGCTGCAAGCTCCAATGTTATACACAGAAGGATTCAACTTCCTGCTGACAATATGGAGCTCATCACATCTTTTTAAATGAGTCTGGAAAAATTCCCCAGTTACACATATGCCTGCTTTTCTAACGCATGCACCAGAGGGTTAGGCTGGCTCCATGTATTCCTTGAGAATTGACTTCTCTCCCTCTCTTTCCCTCTTCCCGCTGAAACATCTGCGTTTGATTTCTGTTTGTCAGCTGGCAAAAGGAAGCTGAAATACCTCTGTGACACTTACTCACAGATGCACATTTTATATGATCCATCTGCAAAAAGAACCATGTGGTATCTGCTTTCCACCATGGGCCAAAGGATCAGATTTACAAAATTATGTGGGTATTGGATTCACACTGTAATCAACGATTCTTGGGGTTACAAATAACTGCCCTAGATATCTTGAGTTTATACTTGATTACTACTTAGATTTCTACTGACACTACTGTGTAAATATTGCAGGATTTGTATTTCTTCATGCCAAAGAAGAAAACAGAGCAAGGGATGCAGAAAGGGTGAAAGAACATATCTGATAAGAAGTGACACTCATGACAACTACCATGTGTTGATGGTCACAGAGTGTAAGTAGTTGTGAAGTAAATCCATGATTTTCAAAGCAAGGCTCAGGTTCTATATTTGTCTTGAGTAGTGTTAAGGTGAGCAAAGTTTCCATAGGGACTGAATTTTCTTGACAAGAAGCTTTGTTACACTTTCTATGACCTTGTGCTCACAGAGTAGAGTGAATGCAAAACTTTTTTGTGATGCTCACTACATCCCCAGTGAGGACAAAATTCTACCAAAAATGACAATGAGCATGATCTTTCCCTCATAGAATTTTAATGACATACAATTCCTATTTCAAATCCTAAACTGGGCTCAACAATTTTGGGTGATACATAAGTGTGAATAATAATTTAAAATAGGGTAAAATTAGTGTATGTAGGAATGTAGAGTTCTCTATCTTGCAAAGTTTGACTGTATTGAGATGGGGAAATTGAGAGTGAAAGGATGCATATATGAATGTCAGAGCAAAGAATTTAGAACAATGCATGGAAGGGAAGTGTCCTTGGTGTTGGTGATGATGAAGCAGCAGCCACCCAGTGACAAGGTTGCAAACTGATTATTGCCAGGTTCTGTTCTGACTGGTGTGTTGGTATAAATCTGAAATAAAAGTGATAATATGTTGTCCTAAAGGATGTTATCTCTGAAATAAATATTAAGCTGTCTTCTAACTTAGGTGCAGGTTCATTATTTCACCAAAACAGATTGTACTGATGTCGATTCTCAGTGGACAGAGAAATTATCACAGTTTTACTCCTTGGCTCATGCTGTGGGAAAGGCTTGCAAGCGGCAACAATAAACAAAACACTGAACAATAAACACAGAACTGAATATTGACTAAGACTCAGTCATCTCATTTTCTAACTGGGTGTTTCCAAGCCTTTAAAATTACCTAGCTACACTACCAAGAGTGTCTATATGCAGTATAAACTGTACTAAGCTGGACTAGGTACTTGACCTCCCGTTGCTACATATCCTTGATTTTATGTTAGTTGATTTTATGTTTAGTTGAAAATCTGGGTGTATCAAACACTTGGTCCATGCCTGGTGTTTTAGTTTTTTGACTGCTAGTTTCTTTTCTTGAATGATGAGCACAGTTGGTATTTCTGTTGCATCAAAAATGTAAAAGGGAAAGGAATGCTTCAAGCAAGTCTATCTGCTGTGAAATAAAGTTCTAAATTGCTTTTCTAAGTATAACTTATTTACCATGATTCATTAATATATACATTCATTAATATATACTGTCAGAATTTTGATTTGTGCACATTTACTTTCAGAATCAGATATATTGTGCTGATTTATGTATGCTGCATATAAAACTTATTTAAAAATCTTAATTTTTAGAGTTCTGGTTTAGTATGTGAGTATATAAATCTTTCTGTTAAATTTCCAGTTTAGTTTCCTGATTTATGTACACAAAATTTCATGGATCATAATGTTGAAATTCTAATTTAATACTGTAGTTACAGTAAGAAGTACAATAAAATATGCAACAGTTAAGGTGGTAGGATGAATGTAATCAATGATTTTTGCAAATTGCACCTCTGGCCCAACTTAAGCTGGTGTAAATCAAAATAACTTCTTCACTTCAGGAACTTTCTCTGACTCATTATATTTATGAATCTTGCTCTTTAGTCATAATATGCAAATATAATTAGAAGCATTACACTTGGAATGGTTTAATGAAAGGGGAAGTTATATCATACAAATAACTTTTCTTTTTGATCTCAACTCTCTACAATCTTCATTTGCTAGTCATCAAGAACAATATACCTAGCAGAGATATGCTGTTACAGATGTTCTCATGAATGTTTTGGTACATTAGCATATACTTCATTTCAGATAAATCAGGTGGTTTGATATTCATCAACTCTTAAAAATAAAATCATAATACAGTTCAAGATCACAATTCATTGTAATGTTCCATTTTCCCATGAGTTCAACTGCTATATTGTTATCTTTCCTACATAATATAATGCAGTATAATATAATAAACTATCACATTTTGTTTTAAATAGGCAATACGAGGTAGTCAAAACACCAAACATGAAATCATCTTTCTAGGTAAAGATAGTTATTAAAAGAGTTTATGTTGAAATGCTGGTAAGATTTATTCCCAAAAAGCAGCTACCTCTTTTTACAAACCCATTTCCCAGCCTGAGAACCCAAATAGCTGTGTATGATGAGCAGCTGTGAGGTCCCCAGGCTAGAAGGACTATCCTTTCTCTAGCAATAATCTGCTCAGAGACTGATGCAGAGGCAAAATATCTTCCATTTCCAAACAACCATGTGTTATGCAAAATTATGGTTAGGTTGCTGTGGCAAGGCTTTGGAGTTTGGTGGTGGGTGGGAGCAGGGGGAGAGTGTGAGGAGCTCTCCCCCTGAGGAGGAAGAAGAGATAGGGAAAATGTGTGATGAGCTGACCAAAGGAATAGGGAATGAAGTTTAGCCTGGGAGAGAGGGATGGGAGGAAGGTGTTTTTAAGATTTGGATTTATTTCTCATTATCCTACTCTGATTTAATTTGATATAAATTAAATTATTTTTCCCAAGCTGGGTTTGTTTTGCCAATGATGGTATGTGCTGAGTGATCTCTCCCTGTTCTTATGTTGACCCCCAAACCTGTTTTGTTTTCTCCTCCCCATCCAGCTGAGACAGAAAGTCACAGAGTGGCTTTAGTGGGCACCTGGCTGCACCTGGCCAAGGTCAACCTAGCAAAAATGGTCAAGAAAACTTAGTTATATTCCTGACCCATAAAGGATCATAAAACTCAACTTAGTCCCACTCTTTTTGTGTGATAAGTCTATTTCCTCTGTATTCTGCTGAATAAAATCACAGAACTGGGGGGAAGATGTGTTTCAACAAATTAACACTTCAGAGGTGTACATAGCTTAAATTTTCCTGTGTCAGTATATTTCAATTGCCTAACTGAAAAAAAAAAGAGCAAAACTGTCAAAACAACATATTCTTTAACTCCAACATTCCATTTTAATGTATTTTCTACTTAGGATCTTTTTCCTGATCCCATGGAAACTTCTTATATACTGATGCATTCTCATATTTTCAGTAGGAATCTGAATTGCTTTGTCTATTTCTAACCCCTGGAACAGATCATCTGGCAGGGATATCCATAAACATTATGTTTCTTGCTGCATAAATAAACTCTTCCAATGTGGGAGTTGAAGGCTTCCTACAATGACCAAGTGTGAAAGTTCTTCTCCTTCATGAGTGGAAGTGCAAGTGACAGAAAATCTTTACAGCCCTTCCCCAGTGAGGGTGTAGGTCTGCAAGCATCAGGCACTCTTGTCTGTTAGACTAAACCTGAGGTCCTGGCAAAAATATTTTTAAATCCAAAAAGAAAATAGCGTTCCAAATGTGTGTGGCTTGTGCAGTTTTAACTAGCAAGGATAACTGTAAGTGGTTATGATACCACTGGGTTTTTCAATGTTAAATCTTTGCTGTAAACAGTCCATGAGTGATGTGAAGGATGGTCATTATCAAGGGTGCACTTATGAGTAAAAATACAGCCAGCAGAGAGTATTGATACCTTGTACAAACTTCCTGACATTTTTACACAAACCAGTGTTTAAGTAATCTTTTGAATAGTAGATTTGAATGTCTTCTGCATTAAAGTCAGAACTTCATGTGGATGTGATAGTCATAGATTGTACAATGATAGTGCTTTGGTGTGGTTAACAGCACCTCAGAACACCTCCATTGCATGAAGTCTTTTCAGACAGTACTATGCACAATTTTAGGACTAATAATTTTGCCATTTAACAAAAGCCTTATTTAAGTGGAGAAAAGTCCCCAAAGCTCACAAAGTAACCCAGATTATAGTAAGTACGTGGGTTTAAAACACTTTCTTTGTAAGCGTGATCTGATGATGCAAGTAATGACGTGGGCACAAAGCAGAATTTCTGAGAAATATTTATCCATGATATAGATGTATAAGATTCCAGTAGAAAGTGTAATAACTCTGCCCTGCCAATATCTAATAGATTTAGTAATGCATATGCAAATGTAATCTGAGATTTAAGACCAGATTCCAGATCTTCCTTTGAGGGATAGTTTTAGAAAGCCAGCACACTGCCTTTGGTGTTAGAGCTCACTTACACTGATTCAGAGCTCCAGGCTTCAGGAAAGCCAAGTGTCAAAGCCTCAGAAACCTGGTGATGCAGAAACCCTGATCCTCTGGATCCTTAAATATCTGAAGGTGCTTGAGCCAGGAAGCTCCTTTCCTATTGTCCATCCAGAGACAATACTGGATAGTGTGATTCCAGGCATTGGTTGGTTCTGGAAGGAGAAAAAACACACAAAATTTGGCCATTGACAAGGAAAAACAAGAGAGTTTCCAGAAAACCACAAACTGAAGGATATGTGGTTGATGGAGAGGAGAGGAGAGGAGAGGAGAGGAGAGGAGAGGAGAGGAGAGGAGAGGAGAGGAGAGGAGAGGAGAGGAGAGGAGAGGAGAGGAGAGGAGAGGAGAGGAGAGGAGAGGAGAGGAGAGGAGAGGAGAGGAGAGGAGAGGAGAGGAGAGGAGCATATGCTCACTTTATTATTAACTTGCATTACTTTCATTCCTAGTAATTAAAACTTACAAACTTTATCAAGAACAGGAATTTGTGAATTAGGTTTAAACAAAAACAATTTTTTTACCAAATCTGGAAATGTTTTTTATTGAACTGTTTTGTTAAATTCTGCAGAATTCTTTTAATAAAGCTGTCAGTCCAAAAGCAACCCAACAGTTTTTAGGTAACTCTAAGCAAGTAAATATGTGTGATGATTTGATGGGGGGAGATGGGAAGGTCATGTGTAAAAGCAGTATCTGAAATAATGAATAAAGTAATTCTTATCATTTTTCCTGGTTTCACTTACATATCTCCTACACAAGGTAATTCAAGATAGTTAATTCCAGTGAATATACTGAGCAAATAACGGGTGGTTTAGTTCAACTGCATAAAATCCCTGTGTGAAAGCTATAATGAAAATTAACTATAGTTTAATTCAATGAGTTCAAATTGCTTCCAAAGTAAATCAAGCCAAATCAAATTAAGGTCATTACAGTTTTCTGTGAGACAGACCAATCAGGGGTTCAACACAAATTACTCATATGACTTAAATAACTGATTCAGAATGATTTTTCTGAGAGTCTTTCCCCATTCAGTCCATCCCTTAGACTCAGTCAGTGACACCACCTACAGAGCACTCCTATGGGGCTGCCCAAGAAGGCAACAGCCTGCACTGGCAGAAATGTCCTCTGCCTGCCAGGTCCCCAGCACAGGAGAGGATGCCACAGGAGACAATGTTGTTCTGGCAGCTGAGTAAAGTTCACTCAGAATATTGACAGATTATTTACGTGAGTTCATGCCAAACTCACCTACAGTTAGTTCCCCTTTCAAAGCTGGGCATTGCCTGAAAAAAGGCTTAAAAATTCATCTAAGATGACAGAAATCTATTTATAATAGCAGAGTTATTTAGAATCAGAGTGTTGCATTAGGAGAGCTTTTCACTGAATACAAAACAGAATATCAGTAATATCCCACTAAATACAAAAAAGAATATTTCTTCCTTCCTCTAAGAAATAAGCATTTCATTAATTATCTTTTATTCATTTCATGCAGGTTTATCCCTGGTAAATGTTACCAAAAAGAAAAAAAATGCAGTCACTGGTTGCAACCAGCGCAACTTCATGTGAGGGGAGACCTGCTTGTTGAATGTGATTTTCTTCTCCAACAAGGTAACCCACCTAGCTGATCTAGGAAAGCCAGCAGATGTGATCTTTTTGGACTTCAGCAGAGGTTTTGGTACTGTCTCTCACAGGATCCTTCTGGAACAAATGTCCTGCACACAGCTGGATAACTTTGTTACGTGATGGGTGAGCAACTGAATCATGGATCAGGCGCAGAGTGACAGTCAATGACATCAGGCTGGTGTCCAGACACTTGTGGGGCTCTGCAGAGCTCCATCCTTGGCCCATTTCTCTTCAATAGTTTTATTAATGACCTGGACACACGACTTGAAAAAATATTAAATTTGCCAACAAAACTAAATTGGGAGAAGCTGTCCTTGAGGGCAGAGAGGCCCTGCAGAGAGACCTTGACAATTAGGAGTGATGGGCAATCAGCAACCATGTAAAGTTTAACAGGGGCAAGTGCTGAATTTCATACCTTGGATGAGGCAGCCCTGGATGTGTGTGAGGATGGGGAATGAGAGGCGAGAAAGTGGAAAGGCACCAAGGGATTCAGGCTGATGGCAAGCTAAACGTGAGTCAACAATGCCCTGGCAGCTAGGAGGGGCAACTGTGTCCTCCTCATGAGAGGCATCTGAGAACCTTTGGCTTGTTCAGCCTGAGGAAGAGGAGACTGAGGGGAGACCTCATTGTGGTCTTCAACATCCTCATGAGGAGAAGCAGAAGGGTAAATACTGATCTCATCACTCTCGTGGCCAGTGACAGGACTTGAGGCAATGGCCTCCAGGGCAGATTTAGGTTAGATATCAGGAAAGGTTTCTCACCCAAATGAGGATCAGGCACTGGAGCAGTCTCCCAGTGCAGTGGTCACAGCACCAAGTCTGAGTTCAAGAAGTGTTTGGACAGTGCTCTTGGGCACATGGTGTGACTCTTGGCATGTCCTGTGCAGGGCCAGGAGTGGGACTCAATGATCCCTCGGGTCCCTTCCCACTCAGCATATTCTATGATTCTTTTGCCTGAGATAGTTCATCTGTCAAAGACACATACCAGATATACACTTTGACCTTGAGGATTTGCCAGTCTGATTTTAATCTAGCTGAACAATTTACTTTTGCAAGGGGGGGAAAAGGGTCAGTTCCAACAATCTGCTGAATTTGAACAGAATTTCAGTGAAACTTGTACTGCTGTTTATTCACGCACTTTACTAGTCATAGAAATCATGTAGAATTTTATTCCAAAAAGCTAGCATCTACTGAGCCTAAGTAAACAGAAGGATGTCAGATAAATGGAATTCTAAGACAAATTTAGAGCAGAATAAAATGTGTCATTGTACTACATTTATGACAGCCAATCATTTTTGCTTTTGCCTAAACTGGTCACAAGTAACAGTCATCAAAAATGCAGATGGTTAGAAACTATTTATTTGATATCAACACCCACTTATGGTGAAATAACTCAAGCTTATAATATATAATATAATTATATAGAAATCAAAATTTGTGTTTAAGAACTGTATCAAGGAATCATTGAGACATATGGGCAGATCTGGCACTTGACTAATTTTGTTTGGAGCTTCTGAAAGAAATTCTGTGGACTGCCTTGGCCAGTATATTAAAGTGCTTAAATTTTGACTCTTAAAAACATTTTGTTATGTTACATTCAAAATCTTTCTTGGCTTAAATATGGCTGCTACTTCTTGCCCTTTTTAGAAGGGCTCATGGGCAGTGGTTTCTTTCTTTTGTCTTTACAAGTGTTTTTATCATATCCATGTTGTAATTCCTCTTCTCCAGACTAAACTACCACAGTTTCTTTCTTTACAGATTTTTTTGTTAGATCCTGCACTAATTAGACCACACTGAATGATTAGGATGCCCAGACTTGCAACTATTTTCAGTTTACATGACCTTTTTCCAGCAGCATATCCTAAACAAGAGTAATGTAGAAAGGCACAGCCATATTAGAATTCAGATATGCATATTTCAACTGTAATTTATTTTTTCTAGAACATTGTGGTTTTCTGCTTACTGGACATTTTGCAACATGTTAGGTTTTTGATTTTACTCTAATCCATATCTTGACTTGATATCACTATGATGGAGTCTCATCAAGCTGACACAAGACAACTATTCCTAGTGTGATGCTCTTTGGCACAATTTGATATGTTCCTCTTCTTTGACCACTGAATCAGGGGAACACAAACCAACATGTCAAATAGCATTGAGTAAACTATTACAGTACATGGATGCATTCTTTATTTTATTCTTCCTATAATGAATGGTTTGTACACATGACAGCCAGTACATTCCACATTTGAAAGAAGTCTGTCAATCATTAAAGAGAGACAAATCAGAAACTAAGATCTGAATAATGTGTTTGCAAAACAGCCTGTGCCAATCTTGTTTTGATTTTGAGCTTTCTATTCCCTAGCAACTGTAAGTCACAGCATTACACCAAAGAACAAAACAAGTTCTGTATATTCAATGCATGCAGACCTACATGAATGTACCAAAGCCATGCTTTCAAATGCGTTTTGAAAAATTTCCAATATCTTCTTTTTTTCCAAATGCAACTGCAGAAATAAAAAAATTATTATCCAGTTTTCATGTTTGAGCATAAAAGAGATGTTAATGATTATGCAATTCTTCAGGAAATATGGGTTTATTTATAACTAAAGGATTTTTTCAGTAATGTGCTTCCAAAAGTCTTTTTCATGTTGTCATGTATTCTATTTCCCTTAAATGTATTATATAGTATATAAATAAAAATTGCAGTTATGCATTCAGGGATAATCCTTTTTATTGCTACTATTATTATCATCATCATCATCATCATTAATAATGCTGATTACATTTACAGATTGGCCTCTCTCTTAAATAAGTTCTCAGCTAGAGACAATATGATGACCACATTCTGACACCTCTGAGCTTTTCCCTCTTTACATTAATTCATTTTTCCTCACTAATTTTGTCTGTGTTTCTTTGTGCTGTGCACTCCTTCCCACATACCTACATCGCATTTAATGCTGCAATTAAAGATGGATTATACTACAAAAAGAACTATAAAGGAGCCCTGAAGGATAGAAAACAGTTTCCCAAAACATTCAAGCGGTCTAAGTCTCCAGTTTTGCAGTTACATCCTAAGAAGTTAAGAAATTATAGAGTCACAGATGGGTACAGCAAACTCTTTTTTTCCATCTCATTTTGTGCACTTTTTTGGCCAAACTATATTCTAGGTTGTTATTTATGTTGATGGATTCATTTATTGATATGCTGTTTAGCAGTTTCTCTGCTTTTTTGCCCAAGTGTAAGCCAAAATTACATCAGAGGAACAATTACATCTGTTTCATTTTTTGCAGTGATCATAAGACAGAAATAACAATAATAATAAACTCTAGTACATTTTGATAGTGATGATGGTGGAAACTGGTTACAGATTAGTGTCTTGATTAAGAGGCAACACCAAATATTCAACAAATTTTAAATTATTTAAGTCCATTGGCATAATTTATTTTCTTACACACTGTAATTTTATTTCCCTCACCATAAATTCTTCTCCTATAATAAGATCTGACATGTTTTACTTGGGACATTTAATCATTATGAAAGTTCCTGAAGAAAGAGGAGTAGATAATTGAAAATAGGATAGTATAAAATTAATGATACAAGCACAAGAGATACAAAACTTTGCTTTTAGTCAACTAAATATCCAGTACCTTGAAACTGCAGCTCTTGGACAATATTCTCAAAAGCACCTAATGATCCTCATAAAAATCAATGATAGTTTTACAGTACAGACAGCATGACAATCTTCTATAGACTTTATACCCTTAAAGGAAGTGATTTAGATTCTATATATCTTTTCTAAAGCATAAATATACTGATGGTTTTGTATGTAAATAAACAATAGGAGTAGTCTAAAAGATTCAATGTTTCCCTGTGTCAAACAAAAGAATTATCTTAAAAGTACTATAGTAAAAAGGCAATTAAAGTACAAGTCCAAACACCTGGTAACAAAATATTGAACAATTCCAGAAAATCTCATTGCATATGTTTAATTCATTTTTGGGAAATCATTATGAAAGAAGTATCTATGACTATGCATATTTTCTAAGTCAGACATAGTTTTGCTTACTAAATGAAATTTTATTACAAAAATCTTTTTTTTTTGTTGATAAAAGATGGATAAGCTGTGGCCCACAAGTTCAACTTGGAAAAATACCAGAAATATAGGTTTTTATTAAGAATTTTTTCTTAATGATAAAGTCTTGAAGGACATTCAGATATATCAAGACAATATAGTAGCTAGTGCTGCACCAGAAAATTTTGAAAATGTGCCTTTTTTATAATTAAAAATAGCAAACAAGCAGCATCAAAACAATCAAAAACACCAACCCCCCCTTCCCCCCCCCAAATATAAACCCCAAGGAAAACCTATCAACTCTAAATTACTTTCTGTCTATGGCAAGATAAGTGCACTGGATTGTTAGACAGTACTTCAAAACCTATACAATAATCATAAATTCACTTTTCAAACACAAAATAACTCCTCCAATTCCTATGAAAATACCCAAAAATATCACCAAATTGCAATTACTCAAGCAAAATACATAAAAATTCACAATAACACTGGATGAGGGAAAAAAGGTGACAAATCCTTTCTAAGACCAATTTTAGAAAGATGTATGTGTATCTAAGTAATTATACAGCTAGCAGCATTAAAAAATATAAAAAAGAAAAAAAGAAAAGTTCCCATTAAATGTATAAGAACAGTCTAAAACTTAGGGAATCTTTAAATCTTTACTTTGACATTAGTTTATTGGGTGATCCTAGGCATGTTCTTTAGGATTAAGAGACTACCTACGTAACCCTGCCAGTATTTAATTTAAACTGCTTTAGGAGGGTAATAACCAACCTTTGAGGCAACAATTAACTGATTAAAAAACTTAGACCAGATGGAAAACCCTCAAAAAGCTGGATTAAATTAGTTTGCATTCAGGATTAATCGACAGTTGAGTTCCAGAGTCAATGTTCACAATTTATTAATCCAACTTGAAACTTAAAAGATTTTATTTAGAGATCCTTAATATTAAAATCTTAATGTTCTAGGCAGAAACATCTTGTCTGATTTCAAGGTTTACAGAGATATGTGACTTTTGACATAACTGTGAATGTCTACTTTGGTTTATGAAATAAAATCTTAACATTTAATTTAAAACCCACAAACAACTAAACCCTCAACCCCAAAACTTGTCTGCTCTCCCTATTTCTTAAGCTAAAATAAGGAATTGTAATCTTTCAGACTACATTTGATATCACACATTTTTTTTAAATTAAGCAAATTCACACACAAAACCTAGTATTAGTTGCTGATATGTTTGTAGATAATTGTTTAATATGAGTAGGTTCACTGTGTGTTCCAGTTTTTCATCAAATAATAAGCTTTTGTTTTCTGACATTCTGTGCAACCAACTTCTCACATTCCTGGGTTAATGGAAAAATTCAACAGTGGAATTTTCACCTGTGCATTGTCCTTTCCAATAATGTGTATTCATGTGCACTAGATTAAACTACACATTTTCAATGAATGAAAAGGCTTTGCAGTTATGTAGCATAAAGAAGACAGAGTGACTCATCAAATAGAAGTATAAAAACAAATTCACCAGACATCTATTTACTGTTTTGATTCCCAAGCTCTCAAAAATCAAGATCCACCAAGAAGTATATATAGAGCTATGTTAGTGTGTAAATCCTTGAAATTGTCTCCATGCTCCAACCTCCAAAACTTGACTTTCAAAAAACATGTCCGCACTCTCCAGATAGTCAGTGTCCTGAAGCAGACATTGGTGAAACTAGAAAATTCCTGATGAAAACTGAGAGAAAAAAATCACTTCAGATTACCACCTTAAATATAATACAATGCTTTTGGTTTTTTTTTTCACTTGGGGCAAAAAGACCCCCAAAAAGTCAAACAAAAAAACAAACAATAAAACTACACCAAGGGAAAAAAAAACCAAAACTAAAACTTTGTTTTTTGTTTCATGTCCCCACAAAAGTAGGAAAAAAGAGACAGATTTTCTCTCCCTGTGATCTTTAATTTTTAGGGTGTACAAGTTCTTCCCTTCTAACCCTTGTTTATAGCTCACTCCTTTGGTAGTCATGATCAAACATCATTCCAATTCTGCTATGCTCTTTCATTCAGGAATAAAAAGCTGGAAAAGGTATACACAAGAGACTGCACCTGTAGAATGCCGCTGAATTAATTAGAATATGCCTGACCAATCACTCTAAAGAAAAAATCCCAAGTTATGACCAACTTAAACCCATTTAACTACATTAATTTGCTGTACTTGAGGCCCATTTCATTACAACATTAAATTTCCAATTTTTTTCCATAGATTAAACCAATCTGTGGATATAAAATATATACATAAATATAACTATATAAGCTATATAAGTATAGCTTTCAGGGAGCTGACTTAAAAGTATCTCAGGTAGAGAAATATACACACCAAAATCAAGAGATATCTAAAAAAAAAAAGTTTTTTTAAAGCTGCTGCAACGCATTTGGTAGAAATTTATTCCCTGCTAATGCAATCTCTGCAGGGTTAGAAACTGTAACATTTTCATCCTTTTTTTTGCTTTGTCCACAGGGGTAATTTATATGTTACTGAGCTGGTGAGGAAGAAAGAGGAATAATACAAAAATTGTTTCAGAATATTGAGAGCAAGGTTCACATCTTATTCTATCTGTCTCAAAACTTAGTTACAGTATGCAATCAAAATTTTCAGTATTGATAAACTTGACACAGTTACCTTGGGGCAGTAAAGTGCATGTTAGAATATCAACTCTCTTACTGTGCTGCATGCGTAACCAGGCAAACCCACAATTCTGTCTGTCAATCATAAAAGGAATGAGAAAAATAAACTCTGTAGTGCCCAGGAATAAAATAATCTTCCTAGAGGTTACTTTTCATAATCCCTATCAATTATTAGAATTTTTAAAGTGTAAATCCTGTCTTAAGAAAAAGAAAATTAATATATGTGAAATAACAGTGAATGTTCTTATTATCCACATGTGTCTAATCCTTCACTGAATCTTGCTAAGCTCTTGGCCTCAATTATATCTTAAGACAATGAGTTTTTAATGTATCAATTTCCATTTACACTAATTTTTTTTCATTGTATAATGACAAAGGTTAAAAGAACTAGATTCAGATTTACCTGTAATTTCTGAATCTCTATAGCTTTATAGGCATCTCTACATTAACAAATTAAAATGAGGCAATACTAGGGTTTTGAAGATAATCCTGCCCTTATGCCCCTTTTCTGCATTTGGTTTGCAGACTGTTTTTGCAGAGCAGCTTTTCTCTTTTGCACATATTCCCTTGGGAGGAAGCCTAGCAGGAATCTCACCAGAAGAGCCAAATATTCTCTCCTGTTCCAAGGGGGCGTCAAGCTGTGAATTGGGTCATGGTCACACAGCCAATGAGTACCATGACACAGACTCTGTTCACATGCCAACAACAAGGCTCTTGAGCTACTCTGACCACCTGAAGTGGTGCTCGTGTGTCATAAAAGGGGCAAGCACTGCACTCAGCGTCTTCTAGCCTTCTGCTCATAAGCCTGGAACTGCTCTTCCACCTCAGAGACCTTGGTCATCACTTGAACTGAGAGAGTTTTGCCCACTCAGATCTGGTTTGCCACTTCATGATAAGTCATGGGCTGTAAAATTCACCTGAAGAGCAGCTCTCCCCCACTCTCGATTCGAAGATGAATGTAGACTCTGAAACTTGGAAGGGAGGATGACAAAAAACAGCTGATGGCAGGGCACCTGAGCTTTTCCCTCACCACCAAACATTTCTGCATAAACTGGGACAGTTATTCAATAAACTCACTAGAAAGGAAGAACTGGCAAATACTGTTTTATTTTTCAAACTGGAGTATAACAGAACAGGCAATCCAGAGTACTGCATTACTTGCTGCAGTCAAAGGATGAACACTCCACTCTGACACTTTCTGTGGAAATTGAGAAAAAAAAAGAACAGTTGGTTGGGCAGCAGCCACCACACAACGGAATTTTGAAATGTTGTTTAACAGCAGAAACATCATGAATATAAATTATATTTTATTCTTATATGGATATAAAGGTAAAGGCAGTAGGAACACACAAATGCAATCTGCTAATTATCCACATAAAATAGATGAAACGAAACTGTGATTCCTAAGCAGATATGTGGAAGTGTGTGTAGTCAAAGAAACAAGGGTTTACTGAGTAAGTTTTCATCAGAGATCTTGAAACCATATGTATATAGGCACATTTCACCCAAGTATCCAGATTTATCTAATGTAGACTCCATGAACCACGTACAACAGTAATATTAGGAACAACAGAACCGTCTATTTTACCTAATGATCTGCTCCTTTTTAATCAGGAGGAAAAGATTTAGTGAACAGCTAATTCAAACATAACCTGCATCAGCACCTCTCTGTGGTCAAAATATCAGTCTTCCCATTTTCTGGAGATCCTCTGTGCCTTTATTCATGGCACAAAATCCTGAAACATTTTAATTTAATATCTACCTCTTTTCCATAAATAGAATGAGAACCAAGCAATCAATTTCAGATGCAGATGTCTCATAATGGAAAAGATTGTACTACTATTACTATTAGTTTATATTTTCTTCCACATCTGTCTTTTTTATTATGACAGTACTGTCATATTTTCTTCTAGATATGCAGAGTAATTTTAAACAAACTTCTAGATCCATGCTGAAGACTCTTGTATTTCTCCAGTTTATGTTAACTGACAGTTTTCAGTAAAGTATTCTTTCCAATATGAACCATCTGGCATGTCTATGCTAGTTTTACTTGCCATGATGATATTCATGTAATTTATGTGGGCCACTCAATTATGCTGATTACGACTTGGAGCAGTGTTTTTTTCACAGTGCCCAGTATAGGGGCAATGGTTTGAATTTTTTCCGAAAACAGTGTTGATAACAGGTGTATTTTTGTTCTTGCTGGGCACTACTTGCACAGAAGCAAGGCCTCTCGTGCTCCTTGTGCCGCACCACCATCGAGGAGGCTGCAGGTGCACAAAAATCTGGGAGAGGACACAGGACCAGTGACCCCAAGTGACAAAGGGGATATCCCAGATCATGTGCCACCATGGTCAGTATGTGGAGGGAAGAAGGAGAGAGGGCAAACATTGGCAGTGTGGTGCTCTTCTTCCCAAGTCACCATTGCCAGG
This sequence comes from Zonotrichia albicollis, assembly GCF_047830755.1. Lineage (NCBI taxonomy): Eukaryota > Metazoa > Chordata > Aves > Passeriformes > Passerellidae > Zonotrichia > Zonotrichia albicollis. Next base: position 23,943,246 of record NC_133820.1, read on the forward strand.
TGGGGCCCTGCTCTCCTGGCAATGGCTGAACACCTCCCTGCCCTTGGGAAGAGGTGAATGAATTCCTCGTTTTGCTTTGCTCGTGTGCTCAGCTTTGGCTTTCCCCATTAAACTGCCCTTAGCACAACCCACAGGTTTCCTCACTTTCACTGCGCTGGTTCTCTCCCCCAACCTGTGGGTGTGGTGGGTGGCAGCAGGTGTTTAACCACAGAGGTCACCCATCCAGTCTGACTTTTCCTTTTGTTTCATTGACTCTTTCACTGATCACTTGCTTTTGCACATTACTCACAATTGGCAAGCAGCTTTACTGCTATGGAATCAAAAGGCATATTTCATTTTTCACAGGTAGAAGGGTTCTTTTTCTTTATTTTCGATCTGCTACAATTGCATCTTATACCTCCACGTTGTACTGTATTGCATTTTATTTTCCTTAATCTATTATTTTGCAGTACATCAAAGTCAAAGAAAAAAAAAAAGGAATTGTCATCTTTTCTGAGCACACTTGAGTGATTTGTCAAATATTGCTGGTTCTAAACCTTATTTTACTTCCATCAAAGACTACATTTTACCCCACTAATTTTTTTTCCTTTTTTTTTTCTCTAGGTATGGCTTCAGTTGAATTCCCACCTTTTCACAGAAGCTGAACTAACCTGACCTCTTAAAGGCTCTGTCAAGTCTTTCAGATGCCATTGGTGACATCCGGAAGTTGCAACTATATTTTGTAAGTGTAAAGAATAATCTTCCTTTTAGACACAGTCTGTAGTCATGCACCAATCTGGATTCATGCTTTTTCATGTTTAATGAAAATGTCAGATTAACATAGTTTAAAGCATTTATAATAGTGTGACTAAGGAGATATCTAAGTATTTATTATATGTACTTAACCCTTATGTGTTGTTGAAAGTGATATGTCTTAAATTACAGCAATTTTGTGCTGGCAGTGAGGTACTCTCTTACAGGACATTACATAAATTGTAAATGTCTTCCCAAAGCATGATCATCAATCAAAACTAGCAATGATAATGTTGCCAGCAAAATTAGAAACAAGCTGTCAAGAAGCAAATACAAAAATCATTATGGAAGAAACTCAAATTTATGTTTAGCTCTGAAAATTACTTTTCTCCATCAAAGGAAGATAATACTTTTTTGTATTTTCTGTCACATTTGGGGACATTTCCTAATAAAAATTTAATATTAAAAAATTAGTGAAATTGTTACTGCATTTACTACATAGATCTATTATTAACCAGTGGAAGCCTGGTTAAAAAAAAAAAGCAGGAAGAAAAGGAATGACTATGGGGTATCACTTGTCATCACACTCTTCAGATAATTCTAAAAAGAATATAGAAACATTATTTGCAAATTAAAAAAAAGAAAGAAAATGAAAAGACATTGATTCATTCTCTTCTCCCACCAACTGTAAAAACAGTTTTGATTAAAAAGATCAAATTTTCAAAATTCTGTGAAAGAAAGAATCCAAACTGATCCTCTGCAATTAATAAAACAATAATTTTGGAGACTCAAACTACTGTCCATCAAATTGGCATTGAGAAATGATTAAGCATTAAATATGAGAGGTGTAAATTTTTTTTCTTGTTTCAAAATGTCTTTTTTCTTACAACTTTACTGCTACCTATACTATAGAATGTCATTTAAGCTAAAAGAAGGGGAAAGAAAAAGTTAAAAGAAAAAAAATAGAAGGATAATTATTATACTTGTTACACCTATCACTTGAAAAACAGTTTATGAGGCTTGACATTTTTCATGGCCTTAAATAATTGACTGCAAACTAAAAGGCTGAGCAAATATGATTAGTCAATTAATAAATGTTATTGATTTAAAAACATAACATTACACAGTGGTAGAACCATCTATTTTACATGACATAATTGTATACGTTCTAAGTGAACATTGCTCCCGAAAATTCCTTTCTCCCTTAAAAATTAAAATAAATTGCAATAATAATTTCTTAATGAAGCATGTACAAATATTCAGTTTCTTTTTGGATTACTAGCTAGCTATCATACTCCATGCCTAATGGGTTGTTCAATCACATTAAGATCAATTTCACCTTTCCAATGTGATATGCAAAGTTATGACTTCTTTTTAAATTTGCAACCTTCTCTGTAGTGCTTTATTAAAATAAATATCTATTAAGAAGCTGAAACATTTTGCAAACGTGTGCCTATACTTAAAATAAGTAATAAAGTAATCATATAAAATAAGTTCAGTGAACTCATTTTTGGAAGATCTGCTAGCATTAGCTTTAAAAAAGATGAAAACAAAACCTAAAAGAAAACAATTTAAAGAAAAAAATAAGCAAAGACAAATTACCCTGTTACCATTGCTGCAGTTTGTATCTCAGTTGCAGAGATGTAACTTTTGAACTCATATCAGTTTTACATATTGAGGAAGATTAAATGTCTTCTCACTTCTTTCCAAAGTAAAAAGTGTAGTAGTTACACTACACTGCCAGTGAAAGATGAGAGGAATGATAGCATCTGACTTTCATTATAATGCTGTCTTTGTGATAACAGCTCTTTACCAAACATTAATACAGTAACCTTATATCTAAAAATCTTAAATTGAATGGCTATGGAGTCATGTTGCACACTGACAACTACTATAGCATGATTTAGCTAACCAACATCAATTTCCTCCCGGCCCACAAAGCAAAATCCATCCAGACTTTATGTTGAAACATCTACAAACAGTAGCCCAAGATAATACAAAACCAATGAAAAAAAGTGCCAAAACACTCTATAGAACCAATAAATAAATACACAAAAAATTAAACAGTGAACAAGTAGGATTACTTAAAAAGGTGAAATCAAAGAAATCACCCTCCAATCAGATTCTTAAAGATATTCTTTCCACCTAAATCTTCTTATTAACAGTGCCATTATATTCTGATGTCTGGAGTTACATTTGCATCATTGATGCAAATTTCCCATTTTCTAAGTAATAGCTTTTCAAGTCATATTGTCTGGTTCTTGCCTTTTTGACACACCAACTGCATAAGTTTAGACTCAGACAAAGGGGTGTGGCATATTGTTTCATTTACTTGCCCTGTACAGATGATTTAGACTCATATACATAATAAACCACCAATATTTAGTTGAATTCTTGGCCTACTTCTTCTCCACAATTTGTACCCTTCTTGTAGTGCCTAGTCTTATATTGCAGAGCACAGGCAGTGGTCTCCTTGTCTTGTAGAGGGATGACTACAGAAGGGCTGTGCTCTTGGGAGAATGTCTGAGCACTTTGGTGCTGAAGATTTTTCACTTCCATACTGCTCCTAGGGTATTTCTTCCCCTAACAAACCTTTGTCATCTCACCTGATTTGCAGCCAATGGATGTGATTTCTTTGTGTTTATCTGTAGAACACGGTGGGCACTAATATTTCTTGTAAGTGCACCAATTGCCAACACCATCATAATGAGGTGCAAAAATAACTGCTTCATTTCTATTTGACAATTTTCTTTTTGTTCTGTTAAACAGGTTTTAAAAAACAGTATTATGTATTTGTTCCTACAGTGCGGTTATGTAATGCATGTAACCTAATGCTTTAAACACCTCTTTCAAATCAAAGAACAGTAACTTTGGAAAATATGTACTTTCATGGACTGTTGATGACATTTTTAGCATCTCTTTATGAAATTGTGATTCCTATTTTGTTCTCTAAGTTCTGAGATAGATGATCAGTGAGGTTTGTAATGGTTTAGGTTCCACTCTGTCTAACCCTAAATAGAGTTATTAGCATAATTTTTTTTTCTCCAAAGGGCATGAAAAAGTTAGAAGAGTAAGACCTTCACCAGAATTGTGAAACAGAAGGAACGACTGAAAGGTGATTGAATGACACAGACAGTAAAAGGAAGCTACAAAACAGAGATACTGTGATTGTTCTATTTTAAAAAGTAGGGGTTGTGGGGTTTTGGCACCTGGCAAAATGGATTTTTTTGTATCTGGAGAGATAATCACTGAAAGACTGAATAATACATAATGGCTAATAGATGCAACCCATGAGAAAAAGTGCAGTGGTTCTGTGAAGTGTAACAGTAGCTGAAAGTTAAAACCACCCATGCAGTCACCCAGCAGCCTCTGATAAACCATCTAGACAATAATTTTGGTGTGTATAAATTCTATAGAAAAAATCTATTTCCACAGCAACTGGTGGCTGCAGAGTATTTCCACAATTTTAAAGGGAGTAAAAAGGGAAAATATTTTGAACGTATGGTGGAATTGAATAAATTGACAATGTCCTGTCAGTTTTATATAAGGTTCTGGTGAGGTCAGAAATTTATGGTACTCATGGTGGAATCTGTTCCTGGGCAGTAAACAGAATGGACCTATCCAAAATCTTTTGCTCAGTGAATCTGATCTGGTGAGAAAATACATTGCAACATTGGTGCTTTGGAGAATTCTTAATATTGAAGAGGCCAAGTTGTTGCCCAGTAACCCCCAAAAGATGAATTCAGGCGTTGCAGCAGAGACGATACCAAAAGTAGCAGGAAATTCCATGTTTATCCCACCTGATATCTCCACCCTCTGAACCTCATAAAATATTTTTCTTCTTCATTAGACATATATATTTATCACAATTATTTTCTCAGAATAGGGTGTTGCTTGACTTCCTATCTCTTTACCTATCACAACCATAACCATCACAATCATCATCATCATAGTGTTTCATTGCACTTAATCTATTTAGAATAGTTCAGAATCTTCTCATTCTTTCTTCTGCTTCCCAGATGCATTCTCTGGGACTAAAACCTCTCCTCAGACTTTGCCCAAAATCTTCTAGCTTGCCAAGTGAACACACAGTCACACAATAAAAGATAGAGAATAAAAACCCAAAAAATATGCCCAGTAAAAAATGCTGCAGGCCACAGAGTCCAAGCTAACACTGAGCATATGAGGGCCACAGATCAACTGGCAGAAACCTCAACAATTTAGAAAAAATGTTTGACAACAGTAGAAAAAGGAAAAATTACGAAGAAAGATGAACAGTGAAACAGAACCTTGTGATAAGTTTAAGTGAAAAAGCAGGTGAAGAAGAAACTGAACTTTCAGCTAGGTCAAGGAGAGGGATATACTCAGAATATCATCAAAGTCAAAGCAATTCTAAAAATCATTGAACAACGTTTAACAAAATATCACCAGCAGAAAAATGCAAAGATTCAAGCAGAGCTGCACTCCCCATGAAGCCATGATATCAAACAGGGCATGAGGACAACAAAGCAAAGACATCAATAGTGTGGAGCACTTGTTAGATCAGATGCAAAACTCACCCACTGCAAGGTCAGCACAGAGCTAAGGGAAATACCAGATAAAAAGTGAGTGTATTAGCTCTGCTAATCTCAGAACACTGTAAACTTTGTATAAGGGTAAAAGTATAAAAAATGGAATCATCTGCATGTGGAACAATGAGGAAAAGAAGAGAAGAGAGGGAAAGAGAGATAGAAATAGGAAAAAAGCAGGGGAAAGGAGAAAGGGGTGAGGGGAAAAGGAAAATGGGAAAGGGAGGGAGGGAAAATTTTTGTAATGCAAAAAGTAATTAGTTTAATTTGGTAATTTTAGAATTATTTCCCATGAGAAAAATTAAAATCTTCAGAATAACATTGGTATTTATCCAAAGAGATAGGCAAATTCTTTATAAACACGAACATGCTTTTTGCTTAAAGATCTCATTTATTTCTTATCCTGTCTTTTCACCAGGCTGAGTTTTCTGGCTGACTTAGGAAAAAAGGACATAGCCAGATGATGACATGAGAGAAACTAATGTTGTCTTTACAGTGATATGTCTCAGTAAACCTTATTCTTCTAAAAATCTGTGCAATGATTGTTAAAAACAAACACAATTTGAGTTCAGATGTGGAGACAATGAGAGAAAGAAACAATATGGCAATGAAGAACCAAAAAGAAGGTTTGCTGGAGAAATAGAAAAAGACAAGAAATAAGAAAATAAATAGAAACAGAAGTAGGGAAAAAGGACAATTTTGAAGAGCTCAACAAGATATGAGGCATTTCTACAAATAACCTGTAGGGCTATGTTTTTTGTGTTTGCAGTAGGACCGCTTTGGGCACAGAAGATCTCATGTGCAATATCAGATTATCAATAGCCAGTCCAGGGATCTTGCTGAACATTTGTATCAGCCAGCAGCAGCGTTTCCATGAAGGCAGCAGGCAGAGTCCATCTGGACTTCTAAGTGGGATCATTTCATGTTTAAGGACTATGATTTGAATTCAGGCCATTTCTGGCTAATGAAAAATACATGGTAGTTCATGGCATCAGTAAGATAATTTGCCCTGAGTTACTGTATCATGCTATTGACAATGGGAAAAGACAAATCTTCTAATAAATACCTTCTTTAAATGCTGTCTTTCTAATGAAATAATCTATATGCAGTACTCCAAAAAATTTTATTTTAGCACATTTCTGCTCAGCCATTAATGTAATGCTAATCACATTTGTTTGTCTGTCACCATCTAGACTATTGCAAATAAGAAACAATAAAAGGAAATGAGACTATATATGAAGGGGAGAGAAATAAATTTTGTTAAAGTTCTTCAAGCTAATAATAAACACTGTAGCAAAAAACTAAATGGAAGGAAAATGGAAGAACAAGAGAGAGTGACATGAAAAAATAGAACAATAGAGAAAGCAGTAAGAGGTGAAAATGATACCCTGAAGCATGATTAAATATAAGACAGGATGTCAATAATTCATAAAAAGAAATGGCTACTTAGAAATGTAAAGCTTACCTCAGCTTGGTTTGGAGATATTGTCAGTATACAGGTGTGAAAGGGGTCTGTGATCTGCCAGTAATCAATCAGTGTTTTATATTTAAAAAAAAAAAGAACTTGAATAATTTATACTGAATATTTCATTCTGCCTCTAAGAATTGAACATAGTACCTGGAAACAGCTGGGCCAATGATCTCATGACTAATAAGGAAGGTCCAGACCTGAGTGATGTCAATCTAATTCATATAGCCAGGAACATGGATGGTTGTGACAGTATTTGAAGATAAGAAGATGGAAATAAACGTCTACCCTGGACTGAGCAAAATGTGAAGGCTGTCAAAAGAGATGTTGGCAGTGTGCCCTATCTGTGTGGGGATATATTACCAGTTATGGATCTAGACTCTCTAAACTCTCAAATTAGGACCAATATTTTCATTTAAACTTTCCCTTCTCATCAGGTAAGGCATTATGCGTTCAGAAAGAAACAAAATGGAATATTGTTTGCAGACAGGTAATGGTATAATCACTTGTCATTCTCTAAGAGAGCACTGGCAGGCTGGATGCAGAGTAAATCACAAAATGTTACCAACAGTCTAAAAAAGATATTCTCATTTAGCCTGTATTCTGAAAATATTTTGCTACTGAGACAGATGCTTGTATGTATTTGTCCTGGAAAAAAAAAAAAAAAAAAAAAAAAACAAAAACCAAAGATAACCAAAAAACTTTCAAGGGTTACCAGAGCACATAAATCCCAGTCAGAAGAATGTGAAAAGAGGTATCCTGAAAATGACTCGAGTTGCAAGAGGACATGAAGACATTAGCACTTCATGATGAAGGTCTCAGACTTCAGGAGCCTCCTCGTGTTACAGTTCCAGGAATGGTTGAGACATCAGTCAACCAAGAGAAGTGAAACCAAGGAAAGTGATGCTGTCCCCTCTCCTGGTTTCCCCTGGAACTCTCCCGGGGTGTTTTCTGTACTCAGTGCCATCACTTTGACCTCACCCTTTACAATAAATGCTTTCATTTTTATGATTATAAATATCTCTCACAGCTAAGGTAGCTGTAAAGAAGCAAAGCATGAACGTTGTCAATATATGTATTCAGCATTTGCTGTTGTTCTTCACCTAATTAAAGAGGGGTTTTAAAATACTTGATTTAGCTCATTATTTATGTTGCAGTTTTTGACAAAAATTAATTGTTCTGAGGGAGCAACTCAGAGTCCTAGAGAAAGTATTATGGTGACACAGTAAGTACATTTAATATTTTATTGCACATATTCCTGAGAAAATGTTTCTTTCGGATTTCTCTTTGATTTCTCTCTGGTTTTGGTGTTATATTAACAATTCCACAATGTATCTCCGAGCAGCAGTTTTGTGGGTGTCTTCATTTTTCTTGTCAATTCTTCTGCTTATCACATGTGAAACAAATGAAGAGCACCATGAAATTTGATAGCATGATATTTGTGCAGTGCTTATCTTAGAATAGTCTTTACTGCTCCTTGTTAGTGCCCCCATTCTCCATCAAGCTAAGTAGAATATCCAAAATTTCAATTTTCCCAATATTAAACTATGTGACAAAAGTCCTCAAAATGAACCCTTTGAAAAAAATGCATACCACCCGCTTTAATAACTTTTCTGCTTGAGACTCGTACTGACAGTCTCCTATCCCTCCAAGCTGCACTCTAAATTCATAAGCAGTTAGATTTTGCTTTCGATCCCTGAGCAGATTTCAAGTTAAATATTGCTTTCAAACCATCTAATCACAACAACCACTTGGTCTGCTTCCTTCCATGCTGAGGGAGACTTTTCAATTTTATTTGGTGTTTAAGTTTATCATGGCACAAATCTCTTCCATCGGTGCTCAAGAAGTGTAAATGTTGGCCTGCTAGATCATTTTAGCACCTATTGAGGCATACTTGTTTTCTGAGAGATAAAAAAATAAATAAATAAATAAAACAGGTGAACAGAATGCTTCAGATGATTCATAAACATGTGAGCTATAGTTTCTGGGTTGTTTTTGGTTGGTTGCTTTGCTTGTGGGTTGTTTTCATGTTCTCAAAAACTGTCTCAAAGTCTTTTCCTGAAATCAGGTTTGCCAGTCACTTTCAGACGAGTCATGTTGATGCACATGTTAGGGAAAATTCTTACTGGCATGTTGAAAGAGACTGCTTTTTTCCCAGCAGGAAAGGTGTTGTGGAATTAACTCTTTCTAAGTCAAATATTTAACCTCCAAACCATTAGAAAGAAAGGCTTCTTTTACCAAGGTGCAAGACATAGATCATCTACAGACTATATTGGCTTTTTTAACATATTATCAGAAAGAAGGATATTGTCAGAAATCTATTTAATGGAAAAATCATGGATTTGGTGATGGTTTGTATAAATCACAATTAAAATTTAAGGGACTCAAAGTGTTATTTATTAAATTCATAGCAAAAGGTATACTGAATCAGCTGAGATGAGACATGAGTATCCATGAGTGTTCAACATTAATCATTCTGCTAATAGAGAAGAAACAAAATTTGCTTTCAGAAAATTTATGACTGACCAGATAAACTATGTGTATAAGAAAATATTTATTAGTGTTATTTATCATCTTTTGAATTAATTTCTTGCTTTTCCTGAACTGTAACACCTTCTTGTGAATAGTATGTCCTAGAAATGTATTTAAAAAAAAACTCCACTTAATCTCATTATAAGAAACCCTGTGGTTTCTCTCATATTACTGACCTAAGGTCAAATGGCATAACCTGATACAATTTCATTTTCTATATGGTCTTAGTTAAAAAAAATATAGTTTATCTTCTATTCATAGCCCTGCAAATGCGTCCTCCTGCATTTCCTTCTTTCACTTCCTGTCTTGTTCCCCAAAAATGCAGTTAGATACTTTGAGCTAACAAATGAAATACATCTATAATAGTCTGAAGACTTTACCATGAATCATCATACACAGCTATAATCAATGTGTAACCATTACTCTAAGTCCTTTATAACCAGCTCTCAGAGCTGGACCAGTAGTTGTAACTGATGGATTCTTACTTGATCTTTAGCATAAAAATGTCTGTAATATCTATATCTATATCTATAAAAAAAATGTCAATCTTATCTATAAAGGACTTTTATTTTTTTCTCCTTTAAATCTTTGTGAATTACTTATTTTCCCATCTACACCAATGGAAACCATTTTTCACAGCTAAACTTTTAAGTGTGTGACGAATTCTTTTGTGTTTGCACTTAGCCACATGCATAAGTCTTCAGCATAATGTAAAATTTTCAGTTCTTCTAAAAGCAGGAAATAAATTTTCTTGTTTCTACAACATGTATAGTGCTTTGCCTTTTTTTCCATATGGATTCTAATCCATAACTGGGGATTATAGAAATATAAAAGCTTAATGAACATCAGTGTATCCAATGTCAGAATTAATTTAATTCATAATGAAATCCTGCAGCAGGACAATGGCTATCTAGAGGAACTAAAGCCTGGGAAAATCAAACTGCCTTATCACTTGACTGTTTTTGTCAGTCAGATTTGTCCTCAGAACACTATAGTTCATTGAAAGCTCAGACTAACTTAAATTTCTAATATTCTGTCATTTTTTCAAATGGGGTCAAGGATACTGCTCAGTTCTTATGGGCCTTAAATAGTCATTGTATGTTAACTTCAGGCACTAACATGAAATGGTTTGGAAACCAAGATATCAGAGAAACTCCGTTTTGTTGATGATCCCTTGAGTCATCAAAATGCCTTAGAACACCACTTTTGTAAGATAATAAATCCACTGGAGAATTATCTAAACCCAACAATTCTCATTAGGATTTTTTATTAATTTTATGTCTGCTGCACTGATAATAACAGCACATTAAATTTAAAAAAAATATTCAACCCATCCTATGGGACCATGTATTAAACATAATATCTGAGGCTTATCCTTTTGACTGTCAGGTTTAATATCAATAAATAATATTCAAGCTCAATTACCCGTTGATAACATATTGCAGCACATTATAGATTTCCAACATTGACTACTAGGATTGCAAGTCCCCAGCAGCAAATAACATCAGAATGAAAAAGGTTTTGTGTCTGTTCTCTGGTTTGTGCACTTCTAGGAATTGATAGGAAACTTTTTGTCCCATAGATTTACCTCCCTTGGTACAGGACATGCAGAATTCCTACTGAAGGCACTGGAAGTCCTGGTAATCAGTACATACAAGATCACTCCCATGATATCACTTCAAATTCCTGAAAAAGTTTGGAAATAAAGAACTAAACTTATTCTAGTAGTCCTGGGAATTTGTCTCTTCCTGTGTTTCTGATTGCCTATTAGACAACGGTAGTCTTAATTTCCATTTAATTTTTATTCATGTAATTTTAAAATGCCATTTCTTTTAATCTAAGATGTTTGCTGGCAACTAAATTCTAATTGCTTGAAAAACGGGTTCCAGGGCAATTATTAAAGAAATCTTTGATTGCCTGAGGTGGATAGATATAATTTTCTAGACTGTACAAATTAATTATCATTGATCTGCTTGACATTCTGTGCCTATCTCTATATACGTGCATGTATATGCAAGATATATATATATATATGAGATATATATTTATATATACACACACACGTATATATATAACTTTAAATCTTGCTTAATAGCTGAGTGTTGTTAGAAGAGTTTCTGATCACGATGATTCATGGTACACATTGATAAGTTTTCTTGGTAAAAACTGACACTGATTAATAGATATGCTAAGTTCTTGGTATTATAAATGTGTCATACAAGCAGCAAATGCCTTTTGAAGGTAAAATAAAGTTGGGAATTCAAGGTCCTGAAACAGAAGGAGACTGGATAACTTAGTAGTTCTTCCTACTTCTCTACAATTTCACTCTGGAAATGTCTTTAACTTTTGATGTTATTTCTAGTAATGTGTTGGCATAAAGACCCCTAACACCAGACCATTTTTCTGTGCTGTATGTGAATTTCCTAATTGTCTTCAGAGGTGAGAGGTGAGTTACAGCATATGTACTTCATTTATTTTTCTAGACAAATATTAACTATTTAATGCTATTGTACATACTGACTTCTCACGTTTATCTGCTGAATGGGCAGCATAAATAAAAGGTTACATTGCACAAGAATGAATTTCATGTAATGTAATCCTTTTTAATATGTCTCAGTATCTGCCATATCGTATTATTGCTCATTTCTAACACTTCATAAGCCCCCTGTTTTGTTTGTATTGTCATCTTTAGAATTTTTTTATTCCAGCAGGAAATATTTTAAGTACCTGAAATATCTCAAATATTCTCCAAGCTAAGACACTTTGGAGTGTAGGCAGTGGTAAAAGAGAATAACTTTCATATTCAAACATATTTTATGCTAATTTCTTGTGTCTTTGGCCATCAAATAAACAGATTTTTTGAGAATTTAAACTTTTGATGCCTAAGTTCTACACATAGCCTTGCATGGATTTGGTCTGAGTGAATTTGGTAAGGTCACAGAAGGAAACCAAGCAGGTCAGGAATTCTTTCCACTCCTAGACTGGTGACCCAAACACAAAAATGTTTTTTCTTAGTTCAGTTGAACTTGTTTTTTTATAAACTCTGTTTTGAATTTGCCAATTATGGCTACTTGCAATGGTGAATTTGAGGGGCCTATCCATTGATCAAACCTGTGATTAAACACTTTTCTATAAAACCCGCTGACAATCATCAAAACACGACAAGCTTTTAGACGCTCCCTGTCTATTGTAGAATCAATGCAAATGGTTTCCAGTCCATTGCAAAAGTGGCATTTTGGAACTTGCCTTATTTAATGCTCACTTGGAAAGCGGAAAAACTGTTTCCCAATAGTTTTTGTCTAATGCCTTGTGCCAGCTGTCTTTTACAAGGTTTCTAATCTGTCTCCATTCTGTATATTGCCTTTTAAGATCTGAAAAGGTCTTCTGAAGAATTGCTGATATTACTTGGGTTACACACACATAGATATGGGATAAGCTTTGTAGATTCTGTTTTCTCAGTGACAGTCTGAACATTAAACAAATGCATTTTACTGTTTCAACTGCTTAGTTTCCTATCTCATTGGTTGGTTTCTATATTAAAAAAGAAACACCTTAAGAGATTTTCACAGTCAGAGATACTATATTTTTTTTCTAAGTTTCTAAGTTTTCATGCAAGCTTTTAATTTGGATTCTGTATACAGATTGTGATGGGCAGTCTTACTTGATATATGCCACAGTCAAATTTCAGTCTGACTATAACCTGATGGCTGTAGTTTGTTGGTTTGCCGTTTTCCTTCTTTTTCAGATTTATCAGACAAGTTCTTCTGTTCATATGTCCTGACTTTATTTGCTCTCATATGATGTTGTGGAGATCTTTTTGCTTGCTCTAATGGTTTTTCTTTCTTTGGCTGTCACAAACTCCATTTTGGGAAAAATGTCAGGCTTTGCTCAAGCTTTTCATGCCAGTGTAAACTTTCTTGTCTTGAGTCAGGCTATTTGAGTGATTTATGTCAAAACTTTTACTAGGTGTTTTATTTCAAAGTATTAATTTATTTTTCAATTAGAAATAATGCAAAGATGACCTGTAACTGTATTTGTATAATTTATATTTTATTATTAATGTAACCATGGAAAATTCAATTTTTGAAAAAAACAAAAAAAAACCAGATTTTGTTTCCTATTTATTCTGGGTTCATGTCCAAGTGTTTTGTCTTTTTTTGTGGGGGGGTGAACAAAACAGTCTAAAGGTATGTGAAAGAAATTTCTAACTGAGATAAATTGACCTATTTCCATGTATACAGGCTATATAAATGAAAATGTAGAATTTGCAGTAGTCCAAAGAGGGGCCCCAATTTTTTTTTAATGAAAATTGAAATTTTCATTGATAATGAATTATACACAATGAAATGCTATTTAACAAGTTGATTGCTTCTATTTAGTTGCCAGTCATAAGGATAGTGTTAACTTGAACCAGCAGGACTATTTCATCAACATAAGCTCTATGATTTTTCTCTGTATTTTTTATTTCTTTTCTCTTTCATTTCCTCTTTCATTTTCTACTGGCATAGTATTTTGTAGTAAGTGAAGCATGAACACTCATTTTCACTTACAAAGCAGACCATTTACCTTGGAATATAAAGACATTTAGTACATTTGCCACTGTGTTTTTCATGTAGCAGACATAAAATACAGTGTGATTACAGAGAAAAGATGTGGGCTACATACTTAACGCTTAATGTCTTAAACATTTTTTATGGAAATATATATTCTGTTCTGCCTTCTCTCCTCTTTATGACTATAGCATTGCAGAATAGATGCAAATTTTTGTCTTTAACTCTTTGAGAATATTTTTGACTGATGAAATTTCTAACAGCAGATTATCAACATATATTCTAGCTTTGAATCAATACTGGAAGAAAAGGAGCATAATAAGGCTTCTATTTTTGCTTTGTATAGTCAGGTATATTGTTTCTTAGATAGTAATTTGGCATAGGAGGTTCTTGTGCAGTTTGTGATACTGGAAATATTTATTTTTATCATTGTAAGTATCCTTATATGCATTTTCTATTTATTTTCCACAATGAAGGTGTTCTGCCCACAATACATATACATAATTTTATAAAGATCAATTCCAGTGAAGGGCAGTCAGTGTCACTATTATCTACATTATTATAAGCTTTTTCTCCAAAGGCCCTGCCTGAGAACTCTGTACCAAAAGGCCTTTAGCCAGGTTTCAACATGATCTTCACTAACATTCACACAGGCTGATAAATAGGTGCAAAACTGGCTAAGCTCTCAGACTGAAAGCTTATTTTCATCATTGGTTCAATGTCCAAATGGCAGCCATTCATGGATATGCATTGCAGCAAATACTGTTTGTTAACAACCCAGGTGATAGCGTGGTGTTCACCCTCACCCAGCTCGCAGACCATATCAAAATGGAGGAAGTGGTTTATTGCTACCTGAAGTGACTTCAAAAAAATAAATAAATAAATAAAAAAGACATAAAAAGGCATAAAAAATACAAGCAAAAGGGAATGCAAAGCTCAATAGGATAAATATTCTCGTTCACCAGTACAAGCCAAGGCACACTGACTAAGAATTAGTTTTGCCAAAAAAAGACCAGGTAAACATCAACCTGCACCAAAGAGGGCCAATTTCATTGTTGGTTTAACCCCACCCAGCAGCTAGATACCACTCAGTCACTCCCAGTCCTGAGTGGAAATAAAAGTAAATACGCATGGCTTGAATTAAGAGCAGTTTAATAGTTGAAATGAACTAAAATATAATAATTATAATTATTATTTTATGTTAAATTATAATTGTAATGGAAAAGATTAAGAGAAAGGAATAAAACCCATATAAAACCCATGAAAAACGTGGTGAACAATGCAATTGCTCACCACTGACTGATGCTCAGCCAATTCCCTAGCAGCCGTCATTCCCTCCTGGCCAACTTCCCCCTGTTGATTGATTTGGTATCATGTTTTATGGTGTGGAAAATTTCTTTGGCCAGTTTGGGTCAGCTGCCCTGCTCCTGCTCCTTCCCCCCAGCTGCTCATGCAGCTCCTCACTGGCTGAGCATGAGGCGTGGAAAAGTTCTTGGCTTAGAGTGGGCTCTGAGAACTGCTAAACCCCCAATGAATTATCAATGGTTCTTACATGTCCCAGCGAGGCAATCCCACAGACCTGCTTGGCACAAATCTCTGCAAGCTCATTTATTCTGCTCCTCAGTGCCTTCTCATAAGGTGTTTATGGGTAGGAACACAGAACAGCCATTCTCAGTTTTGCATTATGCAGTCATGGGTTTCTATCGGGTTACAAGAACAGAGTAAGAATCGAACACAATCTTTGGCTTTCATCTATATCCTTGTAAGAAACTTGTAAGTTTCAGGAGTATGAAGCTAAAAGGTATTTGAACTCTTTCTGAGTTCAAAATGTGTTCAAAAAATGTGATTCTTGGATTTTTCTCTGTATCTTGACTATGTAAAACTTTGTACAGATTCTGCATGGGCAGGATACACAAAAAAAAGGTTTCAAAGACTGTTAAATTTCTGCCCATCAAGTGACCTTACACACCACTTTTTTACAGTTCTGTACATGGTATCTTTATTTCATGGGACTATTTTCTATGCTTTTTACTTGAAGTTTCAAAGCACTTTGAATATGAGTAAGTGGTAAATACACTTAAGCCTGTGTAAGTAGCCACTTTGATTATGTAAACTCCCATCTTAAGAGATTTCTAAGTATCTCCATAAATAGAAAATAATTTGCTTCTAAGAAAAAACATTTTGTGTTAGTCCCTGGAATGCTATAGTTGAATGTTACTTGTTATCTTAATTGTCTGCTTGCATATCTAGTTCTCACTTCTCAATAATTCAAAACAAGATGAATTATATGAGCCAGAACTAATAAACTTTAGAGATAGCTCCTTGTTCCCAGAAAGAAGTAGACATTTGTTCACCAGAAGTCAGAAGTTCTAAGCAATTTGACAGAGAAAATACTACTTGCAAAAAAAAAAAAAAAAAAACAAAAACAAAAACAAAAAAACCACTAGGAGACATTCTACTGTAAGAACTGATAGTTTTGACTGCGTAACATTTTTATTCATAATAGCAGAGAGGTTTTATAAGAAGCACTTTGTGGTGTTTGTTGTAGTTTAACCCCAACCAGCAGCCAAGTCCCAGGCAGCTGCTCACACACTCCCCTCCAGCAGGATCAGGGAGAGAATCAGAAGCGTAAAAGCTGCAGGACATGTGGGTTGAGATAAAGACATCTTAATAGGGAAAGAAACACCTGTGCTCGCTAGCAAAGCAAAACAAGGAATTCATTCACTGCTTCCCAAGGGCAGGAAGGGTTTCAGCCATCCTGAGGACAGCAGAACCCCATCACACCTGACGGTTACCTGGGAAGAGAAACACCATCACTCCAAGCATTATTCCCTTCCTCCTCCTTCTCACCACTTTAAATATTGAGCATGATGTCACACAGTCTGGAATATCCCTGTAGTTAGTTTGGGTCCCCTGTCCCAGCTCTGTCTCCTCCCAGGCACCCCCAGTCTCCTCATCAGTGTGGCTGAACAAAAAACAGAAAAGGCCTTGGCTCTGTGTAAGCCCTTCTCAGCAATAACAAAAACATCTCTGCATGATCAACCCTTTGTTCAGCACAAATCCAATACACAGCCCCCCACCAGCCACTGGGAAGAAAATTAACTCTACCCCAGCCAAAAGCAGCACAGTGCTGAGTCTTTAACCTCATGAGAAACTTGGCAAAATTCTTGTCTAGACATGAATACTATTTAGAAAACCCTGCAAGCCTATTTCCAGAAAATTAAATGCTTTTCCTTTTTTAAGTGTAGACTTGTCCACAAAATAAAATATCAGCTAGAACACAAGGAAATTTTAAATTGTGCATAAACCAGAAATTCTACGACATATCACGCTTCCAAGTTCAAGAAAAATAGTGAAAATGTACTCACTCTTATTATCCCCATGCAGAGTATAGTGCTATTAAAAATCTGCCATATTTACTTCTTGACTTTTTAGAACATCCCAAAGAAAACTAAATTTACCAGAACAAGATATTTGGCCTATTTTTCACCTTCACAATTCAAAATGGTCATCACAACTTTCCAAAATTTAGTACTATTACAATACATCTGGGAAAAAAATTTACAAAAGGAAATTAAATTAGGAAAGAATTTTTGTAACTACAAGTTTCTAGTTCTCTTAGAGCAGCTGTATGTCTTGGTTAAAAAAATACGAAAGAAAGAACAATATTTTCCTTCTCTACATAAGGATCTTATTATGATTTTAGAAAAGAAAAGATTCATTGGATAGCTGTATTGCTTTTTTCAATAACATGCCTTCTTAGAAGACATTGCTGGCGTGAAATATGTGTGGTTGTTTTACTTCATATAAACTGTCATAGAAATCAAACAGTTGATAAAATGCAGGTAAGTGATGATGTTAGTTTGCTGGTCGTTTTGAGGAATATTTTACATGCTATACCTGTTGCCACAGAAGTGCCCGTATTATACCTTTTTGTTTCTCTTGCAGATTTGTTCAGTTCAGTACAGGTTGGGAATATTTTAGATGTTAGTGATCTCAGTAGAGTTTCATCCTGATGTCCTTAAACTACTCACTGCTGAGGTTACAGTTCCCCAAAGCAGTTTCATTTGCTGATATTATCATCCTCACAGTATCTCAAGAACTGTATACTATGTTTAACTTACTTATTATTTTAGTACCAGAAAGATTCCCATTTCCATTGGAAAAGCTTTCATTTTCTTGTCCTCTAACTTTCACTCCTACAAGTATGCATATTTGCAGAAAGTAAACTTTATATGTAAACTTTCCTGTAACAATGTGTATCCCTAGACCGTGATGGAGTTAGGGTTTGGATTTAGCACTTTTATCATCTTCTGAATCATTCCCATCTGCAGTGCAAAGTCCCTCACCATCTGTACCGTGCCTGATAACTTATGCAGGCAATACAAATACTCTTCTCTTATTTCCATCAAGGGCGTTTTTTTAAACATGAGCCATTTCTCTTGAAGGTCCTAATTCAGCAAAATAAAGAACCTATACATAGCAATCAACCATTTTTCACCAAACTGAATGACTGATGACAAATTATCTCAATTTCTTTTGGGAAGTGTTTCTCTCTAGGAATGAGACTAGCTAGATCTTGCATCCTCAGACACTGCAGTGGTGGCCCACCACACACAGCCCTTATGAGCTCAGGCACTATGGCTGCTTTCACTCAGAAATTCCCATGGTCTTGTACACACAGATAGAGAGCCTGTGCTCACTCAGAAAAATAGTCAGAAATTAAGTTTAATGGGAAGAAATGACAGACTGAAATGTCAGGAGAAGACCTTTTTTAATGTTTAATGGAAGAAATGACATATAAGGCACAAGGCACAGCCATTTGAGCACCGTAAGCAGCTGCTGCTTACACAGCTAAGCCCTTTCATCCCCTTATCTTTCTATTTCCCTTGTTCCTTCTCCAGCCACTCTAAAGCCCAAAGGTATCTGCAAGTCTTCCTCTGGCCCCATGGTAAGGGGTGTCCATCCTGGCCTTGGGGTTGATCACTTTCTGTAGCTGACACAGGTTACCCTCAAACCTCTGCCTGCTTTGTTTGTATGGCAATTCTTGATCACATAACAGAATTCTTTATCCCATAACAGTGCTATCCGTGATAATTTAGGGTAAATCAAAGCCTTTGAGAAGATAAAAATATTATCTTCTGAAGCACAGGGGAGAATATAGTGTTGCAATCTTGAAAGGCACCAGAACAGAGAAGGAAGAAATGAGATAAGGTGTGCACGGATTATTCCGGTTGGTGATCTGCACAGATCATGTCTGTGCTGCTCATGGAGAGAAAGCATTCCAAGGTAGCCAGAAACAAAACTATTATTTTCTTCTAGTCCAAACATCAGTTTTACTCTTACACTGTGCATTGGGTTTATGTGGCAGGTTTTTGGTAGCAGGAGGGGGACTACAAGGGTGGCTTCTGTAAGCAGCTGCCAAAATCTTCCTCTGTGTTGGACAAAGCCAATGATGAATCCAGGATTGACCAGCCTGCTGCTGCCAACGCTGGACCAGTCAGAAATGGTGGTAACACCTCTGCAATAATATATTTAAGAAGGTGAAAAAATTATTGTGCAGATGTAATTGCATCCAGAGAAGCGTGGAGTGAGAATATACAAGAGAATCAACTCTGCATACACCAAGGTCAGTCACCAAGGAGGGCCCAGGCCCAGGAGAGAGATTCCCCTGCAGGCCGTGGAGCAGGATAGGGTGAAGCAGCTGTCCCTGCAGCCCATGGAGTTCCACAGGGAAGCAGACATCCACAGGCAGCCCATGGAGGAGATCCATGCACATGAGTGCCTGAAGGAAGGCTATGAATACATGGGGAACTCATGCTGGAGCAGGCTCCTGAGAGGGATCTGTAGATCTGTGGAGAGAATAAGCCCATGCTGGAGCAGGTTTCTTGGTAGGAATAATGACCCTGTGGAAGGGACCCAAGCTGGAGCTGCTCATGAGGAACTGTAGCCCATGGGAAGGATTCATGCTGGAAAAGTTCAAGGAGAACCATGGGAGGGACCCCATGCTGGGGAGGAGGAAGAATCCCCCTCCTTGGGCAGTGTCAGGAAGAGCGTGTGATGAGCCAACCATAACCCCCATTCCCATCTCCCTGCACTGCTGGAGGATGAGATAGAGCTGGGAAAGAGGGAGAGATGGGGCGAATTGCTATAAGATTTATTTTAATTCTCATTATCTTGCTGTGACTTTGGTTGGTAATATATTCATATCTCTAGGTCAGGCCTGTTCTGTCTATGACAGTAACTGGTGAGTGATCTCTCCCTGTCCTTATCTCAACCTATGATTCTTTCAATATATTTTCTTATCCATGTCCAGCTGAGGAGGGGAGTGACAGAGCAGCTTTATATGTAGTAATTTATTATATAAGAAATATAGAATTGAGAAAATGAGTACATGTGCTAAAGATCAGGATATTGCTTCTAGTGAACTGAAGATAAATATCTCACTGCTGGGCTGAATCACATATGTATATACTGGAAAGATATAGTTAAAAAAATCTTGCCAACTTAAATTGTCATAATTAAAAGATACTCTAATGACATGGTTGTAAAGAAATTTTCCCATGCTAAGAAGATAATAAGCCTTATTTTCAAGACCAATTAATCTAATTTCAGTGTTCAGATATTTCTTTGCATTTGTCAGAGAGGTTGAATATTTTTCTCATAAGTAGGTGTAATTTTCACAAAGAAATCACCTTCAAATATTCTCTCAAATAGTCAGAATAAGTTGATTTTCTTAAATCTGACATCTCAAGCTTTATATTCTTAGACTTTCAACCACTATTTTCAAAATTTTCTGATTGTTTTATAAAATTTTTTGTATGTACTAAAAACATTTGACGTATAGTTGTACAGATCTGCCATTACAAAAGCTAAAAACCCCTAGACTATGCAACATATCTACATAGGTTTAGATAATACAAAACTTTATTGGTTTAACTATGTTTCAATTGGAAGTAATTAATATTAATTCTAAATATTTTAAATAATTATAATATCAAGTCTTTAAAAATTGCAATAAATTTTGGAACAATACTCCCTCATTTGGGACAGAGCCTCTTTCTTAATCTTAATGAAGAATAGATGTTTAACATTTTCCTAAGGAGATTTCCATCATATGTACTCTGAGCTTCTTATGTAATTCATAATGTCATTCGTAATGGATGTATACTCACATTTTCATTCAACTATAAGTGAGAGATTTTTGCTTTACTTCTTTCAATTTTATGATCTAAAATTTACTAGTTCTCTAACAGGACCAAACCTCCATTTGATTTTATTCCCTCTGAAAATGCATTTTGGCTTTCTTAACTCCATTAGGCATTGGTTTTCTTTCACTTTTGTTTTCCCCCCCTCCTCTGCCTCAGGAATTTTTACATTATTTTAATTGATGTTTTTTGCATTTGCTGAACAATGTTTGAGTATGTCAGCACTTGCTTGTTTCTTTAAATTTCATTTATTTAAGGAAAAGTTATTTTAAACTCTATTAAAACTGTTTAAAGTTCAGAAAATATATATTCAATGAGTGTAATGAACTTCAGATCCAAGTCAGTATGACTAAATCATAGCCAATATAAGAACTTCACTGCTGTGGAAAATTCTCTTTTCTCTTCTTTCATACTTTTGCCAGTCCAAAATCTTATTTCTTTGAAGAGATTTCAGGTAATCTTGGCATTTTTTTTGAAGTCTGTGTCTTCTGAAATGATGACCATTTTTATCTTTTCAACTCCATACATAAGTTTTTTTGTTATTTAGTTTTCGGGTTTTTTGTTTGTTTATCTCTTGGTTGGTTGGTTTTCTTTTCAATTTCAATCTCTCACTTTGCTAGCCAAAAGTTTCACACCAAAATTTCCACTTCTTCCTTTATTCAGCCTGCTGAAATACTATTGATTTAAGTACAGATAGGAAACTATGGCTCTCAAGGAGTTGAGATTAAAGTATAGTTTAGACTCCATTCCAAAATACACATGTTGATATGCTATACTGTGTCTTCCATTAGATTAAAAAAAGTGCAGTAAATACATGGGAATTCACAGTTGGACTCCTGTAAACTCTGTCCTATTGATCCCTTGGTATATTTGGCTAATATGACTGGAATTACCAACATAAGAAGGATGTGGACTTACTGCAGCAAGTCCAGAGAAGGGCCATGAAGACATTCTGGGGGCTGGAGCACCTCTCCTGTAAATTTGGGACTCTTGGGCTTGCTCAGCCCAGAAAAGGGAAGGCTCCAGGGAGATTTCTTAACAGCCTTACAGTAACAAGGGATCTTCCAAAAAGGCTGGAGAGGGACTGTCACTACTACTTGGAAGAGCATGTAGTGACAGGACAAGGGGGAATGGCTCTGAACTGGGAGGGAGCTGGTTAATATTAAATATTAGAAAGTAAATTTTAGTTTATAATGGTGGTGAGACACTGGCACAGGTTGCCCAGAGAAGTGGCTGATGCCCCATGCCTGGAAGTGTTCAAGGCCAGGTTACAGGGGTCTGAGCAACCTGGGATAGTGAAAGGTGTCCCTGCCCATAGCAGGGAGGTTGGAATAAATGATCTTTAAGGCTCCAGTAAGCCCAAGCCATTCTATGAGTCTGTGATTATTCAACAGCACCATTTGGATTCTGAAATTGCTTTTCTGCAAGTCTTTGTGTGAGTGTATGAAGTGCTGTCATTTCTCAGATCAAGATGTGTTGTTTGTTCATAAATTACACTTACTCTTACAAACATAACATTTTAAATAGTCAGACACCATCTTGGTCGGGTTTAGAAATACTGCTTGAAGAAATACTGAATGTCTGATGTCTTTCAAGCACTACTTAGCATCTCATGAGTTTTAATTGTCTAAAAGAGACAATGTCAATCTCTGACAGTTTCAAGAATTTATGTAGAAAGTGCCCAGGTCTTTATCAAATGAATGAATAAAGAGCATATCAAATTTTCAATGGTATTTTTGTTAAAATAAGTTTGATTTAATTTCAATTGTTTTTCCAGAATATTTTGTTCATTCAGAAATTACTGTTTTCAGCTGTTTCTTGAATTCTAACATTGTCAGAACTAACTTTCCTGTGCCATTAAATAATAAAAAAAAATTAAAAAGGCATATGGAATAGGCATTTTCCCATGAGTGCTCAGATATACCTGGGATTTATTTTGAACTAGATAGCTTCTTTTTACCTCACTCATAGACAGTGCATAAGTTTCTTCGTTACCAGAAGTACTTTGTGAAGAAGCATTTGATCGTTAATCTGTGTACAGCCAGAAAAAAGGAAAGCTCATTCCTGCATTAGCAACCTCATTTCCAAAGAGGATTACTCTCATATGCAAAGATCAATGAAAGTATTATTAAATCTCCCAGCCCTCTTGCCTTCCTGTGCAAAGCTGATATTACCAATTATTTTAAATATGTCTGACTCTAATTATAGTGAAATATTTTTGGCATGAAGTGGACAGATGTTGAATATTTTATATCAGCCTGATCTCAGAAGGAGTTCTAAACTATTTAATACCTTAGAAGATGTCATTGGGCTAAAAGGGATCAATTTAATAACAATCCATCTCACTCATTTTTGTCAACTGTATGTACATTTAATTTTTCTTCCTAACAAATGATTTACCCTCTTTCTGTCTGATAAAACAATGGATCAGTTGACCCTGGGTTACTAAATTTCCATACTTATTTCAATTCTGGAGTTTTTGAATGGTTTAATTTATCTCTTACTTCAGAAGGTGCCTTAAACTATTTTCCTCTACTATGTAAAAAAAGTTCTTGTGTCAAATGTGCTTGAGCAAAAACATCAAAATACTTATGGCAGCAGAGCTTTTGGCCAAACATTTTAAATGATTGCATAATCTGTGGCATACTTGGAATAAACTTATGCTATAAAAACAATTCTAAAGTCACTGAAATCTAAAAAAATGACACTTGAATACAATAAAATAATAACAGTAGCTTTAATGAAAAGTATTCAAAGTATACAGTTGTGCATAGAGAAATAATTTTGAATTTATACTTTGCAGATAGTCACATCTCAGATGTTGGAGGATAGCAGGAAACAAACAAGCAAGCAAATGACATCCAACCATCTCATTCAGATAAATGAAAAAAAAAGCCAAAACAAAACAAATCCTGTGGTCCTGTATAATTGAAGTTATACTTCCATCGTATTTCTCTGATTCTATTCTACCATATTGCCTTCCCATTTATTTAACCTGGCATGTCCTCCCTTGCAAAATACATTGCAATATCTGTAGAAATGGTAATAATTTCCCACAGGACATTTAACATTTCCACCATTTCAGGACTGCATTTTAAATTTACATTTCCCTGGGGTTGTAAGTATTGAGACAATTGTCCAGATGCAGAACTGCAGACAATGTCTGTGGTGTGCAGCTTGAGACGAGGTGTCCTCAATCAAGTTTTAGCATAGCTCTGGTTTATTAGAGGAAATGGGACCAGCTTTGCAACTGAAAATAGGTTCAGTGGAGAGCCAGTGACACCCATCTTGATTTACAGCACATATCTTGCAGAAGACTGTGGCATGGTGCCCACTCCAATCACCTTTTGTTAGCTGGGAATTTATGTTAGGAGAAACTCTGCTGGAGGAAAAAAAACAAGTTAATGGATCATCTGAGAATCACAAAATAAATAGAACAAAATTGAATTGTGCTCTATTCTAAATTTTATTCTTAGTCTGTATGCACGTTTAGAATACAATTCAATTATTAATTTTTTTGAGTAATTTGGGCAGGAAATTTTCATCATTGTCTGCAACATAGTGATTGTTGAAGAAAGAAGAAAATTAAGTACTACTAAAATAAAAGTTGGATCGTGCTTATACTCATCTAGTTCTTTTTTTTTCTTTAAGAAAAGGAGAAAAAAGAAAAAAATGCTATTTTTTCAAATGTAGCAGGTTTGGTATCTTGGGCTGTATCAGTAACTCTGTTGCCCACAGGACCAGGGAAGTGATTCACCCCCTGTACTCAGTACTGCTGAGGCAACACCTAGAGCCCTGTGTCCAGTTCTGGGTCCCTGAATTCTGGAGGGATACTGTAGGGTTGGAGTCTAGAGGAGGATGATGAGGCTGATGAAGATTCTTGACCACAAGTCCTGTAAGAAGTGGCTGTAGAGGCTGGGTTTGTTTAGCCTGGGAAAAAAGAGGCTCCAGGGAGACCATATCACTCTCTACAGCTCCCTAAGAAGAGGCTCCAGCCAGGTGGGGGTTGGTTTATACTCCCAGACAAGCCACAACAGAACATAAACTCCAACTGGATCAAAGGAGGTTTAGGTTGGATGTTAGGAAAATTTCTATCACAGAAAGGGTGGTTTAGACACTGGACTGGGCTGCCAGGGAGGTGATGGAGTCACCATCCCTGGAGGTGTTTAAGGAAAGGTTGGATGCAGCACTCAGAGCCATGGTCTGGTTGACAAGTTGATCATAGGCTGGACTTGATGTTCTCAGAAGTGTTTTACAAAGATTCCATAATTCTGTATGAAGTTAATTAATAACTTAATTTGTGTTTTCAAGAAGGAACCTTTCAATTCCATTGACCTATGCTGACCAACAGCTCTTCTTACAGCAATAAAATGTTTCAAAGGGGAGTTGCAGACCGAGACAAAATAACTTGCCGTAGTAAGAATACAGTGAGCCTTAAAATGTGTCTTTCAAGAGATGGATTCTTATAATTTCTTTTTCCATTTTTTTTTCATAAAGAAGAGGTCAGTTCCTCCATTCTTAAGGTGAAAACCCATCACCTTCTAAGGAAGAAGAAAAAAGGTAAGATCCTTGTCTGATAACTGCAACATATACTTTCAAGGGATAGGGAGATGAAAGCAGTAAAGCATCCAGAGAAATATGTTCTCTTGGATCTGAATATTTGTGTCCCAATTAATTCCCAGAGTAATTTTGTTTAGAACAACTCATAAGCTACAATTTATTTCCTTTTTCTATGACACGTTGCTAAAGGTATTATTATAAAATGATACTAAAAATAAAGGAGTATCATAGTATTTAACTATAGACTTACAACAGTAAGTAGATTCTAGCCATTCTACTTTATGGAGTCAGGGTTTTACCATAGATGGACAATCCTCTGCAGGTTTCTTTTAGTGTTGTACTTAGGCTGTAGTCAATCTTTGAGTAGAGAACATCTTGCAAAAGAATGTTGCCTACATGATATTAAACATGAAAAATAAGGAGTTGTTGCAGGTTATTCAGCTTTGTAGGTTTTTCTAAACTTGACTGACATTCCCAGTTCATCTCTGGTAAAAGCCCACACACAATATAAGCTGTTTTGTGAATTAGCTTAAATATTAGTGGTTTAGAGCAGTTAATTAATGATTATTCAAATGAATGAATAGTAAAGTATTGTTTTCCTGTGATAGCCTAAATTAGGGAGTAATTTGAGATTGAAAGCTTCTAAGCAGGAGTCTTGAATAATTCTATTCACTCAAACTATGCATGGGGCATTTAGAAAATGTTTCAGTGTTTATCACAACACTATCATAAATTTTTAAGCTTGATTAGAGGCAAGGTCATTGCAAGTTACCACATAGCAAAACTGTCGCCAAACCTATTCTGTAAAATAACATGATAGAGGTTTTTATTCTTTCTGGAGGATTATGTAAAAGGAAATTTTTGGTGGCAATGGTCATCAAAAGAATAGCATTTTTTTGTGCAGAAATTGGTTCATACTCTGAAAAAGCCTCTTGTTGCATTTAACATTATAATCTACATCAACAATGGACGCACAGCACTTACAGACAGATGAATGAAAGTAGTATGGCTTAAAAGCTATTTATTTAGCTGCACAGTGTTCCCTGTTGCTCTGGCCACCTAAATCAAAGCTCACACTGAAAGCCAGATACTCTTTGACTTAGTTAATGGTCATATACAGGACAGGCTTCAAGAGAAGTTTAAAAAACCCCAAAAACTATCAGAACCACCAAATCCCAAACCTTCCCCAAAAGACAAAGATACCTAAAATACCACATCAAAAGGCTCATTTTAGCAATTATCAGCAAAGGGTATTAAAGTCCTCATGAGAAAAAGGGTGAGGGAGAATATTTTTCATCATTGAGGGAAAATAAAATTTTAGGATGCGATTTAGCTACTTTGCAGTACATTTGGTCTGTGTCATGGATTCTGGCTGGGTCTTTTTAATTCTCCATGCCTCAGGTCCTGCCAGATATGTGTCACACTCATGAGACAGGAAGACTTATTATTTCAAAAATAATATATATATGTGTAGCGCCTGTCCTGCATTGCTTAGAGTTCTTCAGAGCAGTCTCAATTATTTATGGAGTTTACACTTTGTCTAGAAGCAGAGCTATTGTTTATGTAGCCTGAAGAGTCTAAGTATTTCTCTTAGTATTTCTCTTATGAATGGATACCTCAGACTGCTTATCATTCCATGCTCTACTGCATCCTACCTCATTAGTCCTAGAGGAATGTTGGCAGAATAAATAGGAAAAACTCCAGGAATTCCCACTGTTGCACAGCCACTTCTGCACATCATGCAGGATGTGTCCAAATATCTGCAGTGCAGCTTCATGGACTTGGATAAGCCTTTATTTTCTTTTTTCCTAGCTAGAGAATTGAAATGAAATCAATATTTTATTTTGGTTACCTTTTGGTTTTGTGCTTATTTGTTTCTCTCTTAAGTAGCTAAATGGAAAAATGTAACTCAAAACCAGTGGGATTCTGTCTGCCATTTTGTGAGAAACCTTCTGCTCCACAGCGGAATTTTCTGTATACTGGACTGTCCCACTCACAGATTACCTGAAAAGCATTTCTCCCCTGCTTCTCGTAGGAAAGGATCACACAAGGGTTTTCACATGATTTCTAAAAGGAGGCCTTAAATATTGTTATATAAATCTATTATTCAAAATATATAATTTAATCTTTTACACTTTCATGGATGTCTCTCAAACATGTCTGAGAGTCTTAGCCATTCAAATTTTTTACTATTAGTTAATGCACTGATTTTGGCTGAAAATGTATGGAAGATGAACATTTCAGTTCAGCATAGAAACCAAGATGAGATTCATAAATCTGTTCAGGTTTCTATCTCTAGAGCTCAGACTCTCTGCAGAGAGGTCAGCTGCTGTCAGCTGCAATTATACAGCCAGGAACCTGCATCAGCCAGTGCAGGACAGAGAAATCAACTTGGGAATGAGCCAGTCTATTTAGTTTAGGAAAAAGTTGAAAAAGCATAGGGGTATGTACTTGAAGGGACTTCTCCTAGCATGCTGTAAATGCATACTTGAAGAGTGTTTACATGCTGTAGTTATTGACTTCTTCTGAAAAAGTGAGAAAATATTTCTAAATGTCACTTTGGTCACTTTTGGGAAAAAAAAAAAAAAACAACCTAGATTGAAGGAATAATTAAAAAGCAAAGTTTTTTGAGTTTTTGTACACATATTTAATGTGAAGGAGATTCTTCAACAAGTTATTCTTTCAGAAGCTGTTCAAGCCCGTTATAGTAAAGGAGAAAATAAGGAGAACTTGGTGCTAGAATGTAGAGAGGGAATCAGCCCACACTGTACGTGCACACAGGCATGGACAGCTATGATCTGATCCTGCCTGGAGGGAGACTCCCAGTCCATCGCTGTCCAAGGCACTTTCATGGAGATAACAGAGTCACTAGCAGATCACCAAGTGTTTCACCTGGTTTTGGAGTGCATGTAGAAATAAAGTGGGAGAATCTAAGACATCTAGAGTGGTACTGGAAGGCACAGCTTAGGTTTAGCAGATCTCAGATCAAGGTGTCTGCATGTGCTTCCATGCATGTATGGTCCTCATGTGCCTGGTGCCCTTATCCACACATCCTAATTCAGCTACCCCCAGAGCAGAGTACAATTCATTCAGTGTCTGAGTCATACCAGTCAGGGTCACATTAAGTTCTTGGATTCCCAAGGGTCTTTCAGAAAACATTAAATTCTTCTGGGCAGCTAATTTCTAATATGAGAGTCTTCATGAGGTCTAGGTCCTATAGAGTTCAATGGAGATATTTTTGATGCAGTAAACAGATAATTTTATTGTAGATCAGACTCAGCTATCTCCTTTAGTGTGAGCTGAAATATGCTGCAGACTATAAATTCACTGAGTAGCTCTTCACGACTTTATCAAGAGCTCAGAGCTGTGGAGGCACCTATGACTCCAACATGAGGTCTCAGAGTTTTTACCAACTTCATACATTTCTGAAATGGTGACACAGTTAATAAGTAATAATGACAATAAAAAAAAAAGAAAAAGGAAAAAAGCCAAGACCAAAGATCAAAGAACACATTCCCAGACATTTGCTGCTTATAAAAATTAGCACCATGGGACTTGACGTGGCAACTGCTTCTCGATTTGTATTTCCAAGAACGGATATCTCTGCTTGTCAGAAGTCTAACAAAATATTCAGTCTCATAGACATGACAGTGTCAAAGCTGTAACTCACTTTTAAGACTTGTACGTGTCTTCCATATACCATTTATATTTCCAGGAAAATCTATCACCCTTCATCCTTTGGAGCATGTGACATTTAGTTCAGCATTTTTTGGCAGATAAGTTCTATGGAAAAAAAAATAAAATACATTTCAATCACATAGCCTGGTAAGGAATATGTACTTAGCAACTGCATTACATGCCATAGAACTGTAAGTTTTTAGTAGAAGAAACGAGTCTGTGGCTTTATAAAACACTTTTTTTTTTTCTTTAACAAAATAAAATAAAAAAGCAATAAAAATTTAAAACCTAGTGGTGCTGATGAAAAAATCATGAGGTTGGTTTTGTCTATTTCATTCATAAGTAGATAAATTTAGTTGAAAATAATTAGATTGCAGATCAGAGTCCTTCATACAATAATATAATCAGTATAACAACTTGCACAATTTTGGATTCCTACTGCTGCCACCAAAATACTATTGCGATGTGTCAATGGCCATTCAGATTTAAGAAGAATGCCCTAATTAGCTTGTAATTAGGTAAACATGTTTTTTTAAAAAAGCAAATAAGTTATCATGTGATGAGTTAAAGGCAGTTTAACTTTCCTCACTTCTAATAATTTTATTAAGTATTCACAGCTTGCACATTATGGATTCAGACTACTTATAGCTTTGATATACAATTTAGCATGAGGTGGTTAGAGTACTATCTTTGAATTTATCAGATGAATTGCTTGAATTTAATTTGGGCAGAAAGACACCTATTGAGGGAAACTATTTTAAGTTAGGCAATGAGCTGTTAACAGTAATGTTTGGAATAAATACATTTTATCAGCATTTACAAAGGCACCCTACTAGGTAGCAAGCAGAATAGTACATTTCATGGTGCAATGTAATTTCTTTGCCCTAAAAATAGCATATTTTTCCTCTTTCAAATTCAAGAATCTTGTAGGGACAGTGTTACATGTGTTTTGCCTCCAAGTGCAGTTGCAAATACTTTAAAGGGATGACATTTTGCAAACAAAATGTATTTCTTTACCTTACGGAAACAAATGTATAAAGCAGTTCTCTTTTAAAATGTGTATTTGGTAATGTATATTTTGGGACATATAGATTTTTTGTAGGTGTTTAGAAAGAAAGGGAAAAAGTATGGTATTGCAAGGCACTACAAAATGTAGATCTTCATGAATAGCTTCTGAAGGCACTTGAACTTCATGGCATTGCAAAAGACATGCTTGTTTTTCTCTTAGAGGATGAAAGCTTTGACACAGATGCAGCCTTGGAAACATGAACGGCAAGAAATGTCAGAAGACTGAATGCTTGAGACAGGAGGTTCAAATAGTGCAGTATTTAAATTGGGATATGTAAATATATCTTGGTATGAAAGAGTCAGAAGAAGCTAACCAAGTGTCACAAAGACGGAGCAGATAAAGACAGACCAGCATCAGCGGCTGTATGAACTGCTGGAGACTCAGACTTTGTCACTTTTTTTTAACAGTAATCCAAATACTTTTGTATGCAAGTACATGAAACAATATGGGCAAACATTTTGTCCTGTACCATGGACCCCAGCACAAATAATGCAATTGGAAAAAAAATATAATTAAAAGAATATAAGGAAAAATTAAGGAATAGAGAAATAAAGACTTTAAATTCAATGTTTTTTCCAACTCTTGAAAGTGCAGTCTAATAAAATTGCTGAAGATTTTTAAGTAATAAAGTACCAACACAAACAATGCTAAAATCCTGTAAAACTCATGTTTCATATTTCTAATTTTGAAAATGCCAAATTACTTGGTAAGGTAAGACACTGTAGATATTCACAGAGGTCTGCAATTCTTTAAACTTCCTATATATTTTTTCATATATACATAAGTAGGAACTAGGGCACAAAGCTCAATCTCAGTTCAGCAGTCTTTCAGATCTGAATATGTAAGGGCTTCATCTTACAGCTGTTATGTTTTATTTTAGGTTAATTTTGTTGAAATTAACATATTATTTCACATTGTCTCCAAATTTTGTATGCATAAAGCATTTTATTGCCTGTGATCTTCTCAGGAAATGTGACAAATAAAGTCACAGAAAAAGTCTAGGAAAATAAGTAGATTACTGCTTTTATTACTTTTGTGAGAATCTTTATTGATTGCTGTTTGTTCTTTGTCTATGTTGCAGTTACTGTACTGAATTCATTGAATTACAAGCAGGACTAGGATGCTTCCCAGATGAATGATTCAATGCCATATTTACATGAAAAATGTATTTAAAAAATAAAATTGTCATGTAAATGAAGTTATCACAATGGCAGTATACAAAGGGATATTAGAAAATATGTATAATGTTGTTACAAGGATCTTTGGGCCTTTCTCTGAACCCTCTGCAGCCTGTCCACATCTCCTTTGTATAGTGGGGACCAAAACTGAGCTCAGCATTCCAGATGTGGCATGACAAGCACTAAGTTAAGGAATTTATGAGACACAGCATCCTGTGTGGGCTGGGACTATGGTGTGGGAGCAGTTTATCTCTTTCTATTTTGGCTTTGTTTTCATCCTTGTGGGTGTTTGTCTTTTCTAACATGTCTGTTCTTTGCTTTCTGTAAGCTTTTTTTCTCCTTTGTTTTGTTTGTATTGAATCAACACTCAATTTTTACTTTTTTTGCTTATTTATTTACATATTATTTACTTATTTACTTACATATTATTTATATGCCTTGGAAGTTAATAATTAGCAAAAAGCTAAACTGAGAAAATACCATCATGTATTCAGTATATGTATATGAATAAAGAGGTTAAAAGCAGGGGTAAAATTGAAATGCAAGAACATATTAAAAAATGAAATACAAGAACATGTTAAAAAACAGTAGGCTTGTAAAGCTGAAGAAAGTAGAACAAGCAGCCAGAAGGATCAAATTCTAGTGAAATAAAATTCTTGTATTGAAAATACTACTCCTGTATAAGAATTTTATTCTAAAATTGTATTTCTTCTTGAAAAAAAAAATTTTATAAATGACATCAAAAAGCTGTCATGCCCAAACAAATTTGAGAAAGACCATTTGAAAATATAAAGGCTTATTTAAGCAAAAGAAACTGGATACAAATATTGTAACTGTAACTTAATTCTAAAATGTGTTTTATTAAAACAGGGAAAATGAGACTTTTGAAACATTATGTCCTAGGAAAATATTTAACCCCTATAATAATGTATTGAAAGAAATTCCAATACCAAAACCAAGAAGTCTTCCAAGATTCTGTATGGCCATAGATTGATATAAAGGATTTTTGAGTAAAAAGAAGCCATAGGATAAAACTAAAATGAATTAATCTCTTCACTGTACAAAAGTTTAGGAGTATCACACATTAAAGTTTATTGTAGCAAAAGTCACTGCTCAGAAATTGTCTCATATAAAATGTTAATAAAAAGAGTTTTCAAATAAATTAATAAAATTAATACCAGCAAACTTCCAGATCCAGATGGTATTCACATAGAGTTCTAAGGAAAATGAAATATGAAAGTGCTGAGTTATTAACTATAGAGTGTAATTTATCACTTAAAATGTCCTTTGTACTGGAGGAGTAGAAAATGGCAAATGTGATACAAATTTTTTAAAAGGGCTTTGGAGAACTATAAAATGGAAAGTCTATATCTGCAATCAGCAAACTGTTGAACTTGCAATAGAGAATAAATGATTAAATATGATGTAGCAGAAAATCAACACAGATTCTGTAGTTATGCTGCACAAATATAGTGCAAATTTAGATAATGAAGGTGATAAAGTAGATAGAGATAACTGTTGATATATCTAATTGGTTTTCCAAAATAATTTTGAAAAAACACCTCTGTAAAAAAGGGTGCTGTGGTAGAAGGCACAAAGTCTTCCTGTAGTCATTAATATGTGGTTAAGGAAGAAAAATAAGCTGTTGGAAAAGATGGTTGCTTTACCATTATTGAGAGATCCTTGGGAGTTGTTGCTATTTGACCTATCCCTGAGCGATCTGGGAAAAAGTATTATGGTTGCCCAGTTAATTGACACAGTGTTTTTCAAGGAAGCAGGAACAATAATTCAGTATGAAAGTTTATGAAAAACATTGTAATAGTGATTGAGTGAAGGATGAAATGCCTGAAGTAATTAAAACAAAATAATGTGAAATCAGAAGTTCTATACTAGCTACTGGCATCGGGAAAGGTTTGAACAGTTGTGCTTAGATTTGCAAAATAACAGATAGATGATCAAAAATGAATAGGAAATGAAAGAATAAAAGCCACCATGATATTTCTCCCTGTATAAATCCATTCATCACATCTCTTGTGCAGTTCTTCTTCAGGCATTTATTATTCTTCTATATCAGGAAGGATATAGTACATCTAGACACAGTACGGAAAAGAGAATCAAGTGTGAAATGGGTTTTGACTGAGAAGAGACAAAACAGATAAGAGCTCTTTAGTTTACAAAATAAAGGACTATCACAGGATAGAGCTATACATAAAATCTTGAAAACCAGGGAAAATGTAGTCAGGCTTTCTTATGCTGTAGTACACAAGAAGGACAATAACATTTCCATCTTCTTTTTCTAAACAGTTGCTTCAGTTCTTTGTAGTTTTAAATGAACTTTCTGACTAGTTTAGTATGGCAGCTTTTGTGTTGAGATATGAGGATCTGACAAGATGAAGGGACTGTTTGATTTCAAACTGCTTTATAGTTTCTGAAAGATTTCCTGGTGTTAGTTCCATATCTTTCTAAGCTTTCCCAGTCTAGTATGCCTGACCTGAAGAACCATGTCTTTTGGTGCAGTGATCTGACTACACTGTGCACAGACACTCCATCTTCCCTTAAGGCAATCAATAGACTACCCTCAGTGCAGTGGGATTATTTTTAAACCACAAAGGCCACTAATTCCAGATAAGGCTTCTTTTTGAATTTGGAGCTTATTAAGCAACATGAAGGGAAAAAAGCTAGCAGAACTTTAAATGCAAACCCCATCTGAACTTTCTTTCCTGACAACAAACAGATTGAATTATTAACCAAAAGGGATGTTAGATGATCAGAGTTAGCTTATTTGCTTAGTTTTAACACATACAGGTTAAGAAGATACAAACCTATTAAGATAAGAATAACTAATTTTTTTCCAGTTTGCAGAAGGGATGTGTGGATTCTGTTTGACAGCTGGATCAAAATAGGGGATCATTCTGATATATTCAGCATTGGTGGGGCCTCACCTTGAGTGTTGTGTGCAGTTCTGGGCCCCACCACTTAAAAAGGATGTAAAGGTCCTCCCCAGCCAGGGAGGGAAGAAATTAAGCTGCTGAAGACGTGGCTAAGGACTTTGGGGTTGCCTAGTTTGGGGAAAAGGAGGATGAGAAGGAACCTCATTGCTCTCTACAGCTTTCTGAGGAGGGGAAGTGGAGAGTGAGTCGCTGATTTATTCCCCCTGGGTTCCAGAGATGGAATATGTGGGAATAGTTCGCAGCTGCATCATCAGAGGATGTTTAGACTGAACATTAGGAAGGATTTCTTTACCTAGAAGAAGGGAGTGGTCAAATAGTGGCAGGCTTCCTGGTGAAGGTGTTTGATGCCCCAGGGTTCTCAGTAATTAAGAGACATTTGGACAATGTCATCAACATGCATTAATTTTTGGTCTGCCCTGATGTGCTTGGATAGTTAGAATAGATGTTTTGTTAGGCCCCTTCAAGCTATTCTATTCTATTCTATTCTATTCTATTCTATTCTAGTCTAGTCTAGTCTAGTCTAGTCTAGTCTAGTCTAGTCTATTCCATTCCATTCCATTCCATTCCATTCCATTCCATTCCATTCCAAATGCAAGTGTGTCTATAAAATTTCTAATTAACACCAACATAAAAAAGCTTTCTACATTTTGGACATGTTTTGAAATCGTACTGTTTGGCTGTGTCATTCAAGGCACTGAAATGGGAGAAAGCATAGAAGATTTCATGAAGGAAATGTTGATTTTGCTAGAAGAATAAAATGGAATTTCTGATGCTCTTTGTTCATCATCTTTATTTTAGGTCTGAAAAAACCTTTCTATTTCTTCCATTGGAAGTAAATGCATAATGTAAGAAGAATTTCTAGGATTCTATCTACAAGTGCATTAATAATTTTTTTACCTGCCTAAACATATCTACTGTTTAAGCTAAAGATCTCCTGGGTGAATACCAGCATGTTGGCATCCTACCATTGAAATACTTTCTCCTACTGAGTAATAAATTATACATTTGGATATGTCAGCATATGAGCCACTTTGCAGTCCCATCTCAAATTAAATTGAAAACTTTTATGCAATAATTATTGATGCTAACGCGGTAGGTTCTCAGCACTCTGTGAAGGTTTACATTCTCAGCCATATTACTAACTTTCTTGGGAGAAAAAAAAAGCTTTTGCTCCTAAATATGGAATTAGAAGGAAAGAGTAAGATGATAGGTTCAAAATCAAGTGTTTTGTTTATTTTTACTGTATAGCTCATAGTATGTTTTTGATACAACATTCTTGGCCATAAAAATAGCTGAAGCATGCACAAGTACATTCTAGAACCAGCAGTTACGTAAAATAGCCAATATAGGACAAAAATACCCCACACCTAAAAAAGGCACAAGTGTCATTGAAAAGATGAAAACCTAAAAACTTCCACATATATATTTTCTAGGAGAAGGGTAATTTTTAATGCCCAAAGGATGGGAAAAACCTGATATATGACAACAATATGAGAAGAGGAAAAAGGTCCACCTCAACTCTACAAATTTGGTATTAGCTTCCAATTCAAATTTGTGAGCAGGATGGAAGTGATCTAGTGAGAATTACCCCCTTTAGAAGTAACTGTTCACAGCTTATATGGATGTAGTCAACAGTGAAGGCCTAAGAAGAGTGTCAAAAAAAGGAAAAAAAAAATCAAGAGAAACTTCACCATATATCAAGAATAGGAGGATTTCTTTTTTGTCAGAAGGCAACAAAAAAAACCCCTCTGAAGAACAGAGTAATTTGAGTAATTTGTAAAATCAATGGAGACCACTTAAGGACTAGTCCAAGGTAGCAACACAGTAGAGATATCCCACCTTCAGACAATCTCTTTTAAACTATATGCACTACTCTCCCTGA
This sequence comes from Zonotrichia albicollis, assembly GCF_047830755.1. NCBI lineage: Eukaryota > Metazoa > Chordata > Aves > Passeriformes > Passerellidae > Zonotrichia > Zonotrichia albicollis. The sequence goes on from NC_133820.1 coordinate 23,979,622, forward strand.
ATTTGCCAAGTTACACCTTAAAATGTATTTAATGCCTTGTTCCTACCATTTTAATTAAAAGACTATTCCAGTACTTAAATGATTAAAATCCCATTTTTCTAATGCCAAAATACTTCTACACCTTTTAGTTGAAAGGAGATAAAATACAGCATAATCTCCCTTCTAGGCTTGTTTGGTGAGGCTTAACTGAGGCACTTCCAATGCAAAATGTAATTGCAATTCTCTGCCTTTTTCGAGAACAGGTGTGTTTTAATCAACACCAGAAGTGTAGCCATACAATTTAAATAAACAATCAAAAATTTTAAAATGCATTGTTAGATGAAATTAGTAGTAAAGTATAAAATTAATAGTATTTATGTGAAGCAAGGCAGTATGAAAACGTTGTGGGCAGCGTGTATTATTCTCAGGAAGAAAGAAAATGTGTGTGCGAGTGCAGCAAAAGGCAGACAGTGTTTGTACCAATCAGACAGAAACCCATGTTTATGTCAGCCATTAAGGAAAGGGCCTGTTGCACTTCAGTAAGAGCAGAGTTGTGGAAAAAAGGTGTACACAATCAAAATTAGCTTCAAAGATCATTTCCAAAGCTTGGGGAAAAATACCTGATTATATCATCTGCTAATATCTCGTATTCTGTCTGGCCTTTCTAGCTTTTTTTCCCTCCGATTGCCTAAAATAAATTGAGATTTCTTCTGAATATTTTTCCTGAGTAAACTAACCATCTAAAATTATACACTGGGGAGTAAATGGACCTCATACTCAGTTCCACAGAGAACTCAGTTAGTGGGTGGGACAAAATGTAATGGCTAAAGAAAATTATATTCATAATCTCACAGCAACCTTTAGGAGATTAGGCACTTGCTTTTCTCTCACACTGTGTACATACTGGTTAACACTTGTGGAATTATCCTTGACTTGCCTAAGGAAGACAGAAAACAGACCTTTCATGTTGTCAAAATTTGTTCTCTTAAGCATTTGAACTAATTTAAGACTATACCTTATTTTCTCATTTCAAAATGAACTCAGGGTCAGGGTTTTTTTTATATTATTATTTGTTTGGTTTTGTTGTTTTTTAATTTTTTTTAATCCAGTTAAAACTTAGAGTAATGCTTCAGAAGAAGGGGAAAAAATCTCAAGAAACTGCAAATTATGTGGTAGTGAAAAGTACTAGGTTTTTTTGTACTAGTCGAGAATTTGTTGACCTCTTTCCACTTAGCATCTCAGTATCCTATTTTCTCTCCTGAACTGACTATACAATGTTTTTGCCAAATGATGCTAATCATGTCTATAAGAGAAGCAACACCACAAAAAAATAAAAAACATATTTTGAAAGTCTCATTTAACTTGCAAATATGCCCTTTGTGTTGGCAAGTGGACATACCATTGAGAGTTAATTTGCTATGAATTTGGGAGGTAGTTTGCAGTTTAATAGATTTGTAATTTAATATGCCACAGGGGAATAAGATTGGTTCTGTGCCTATTACCTAGAATGTCCTGAATATTTTTATAGACTTGGATCTTAACAAGAGGAATTTTGGTATAGATTTCAACTTAGAAAAAATCTCAAACTTTACTTCTTGAATTATTGGATGTCCAAGAATATTAATAATAAACAGGAGATTTGTATAATTGTAAATATTTAATTTTTAAAAGCATAAATTTAATTAATATAAGGGAATAAATTGAAAAAAATGTGTAATACCTACAGGAGCAAGTAGTCTAGGTATTCCAGTAGACAGAAAATGTATCAGTATTTTACTAGGGTAGCAGTCTTGATTTCCTCTGTAAGTTGGAAGAAAATTGAGAACTTTGTTAGAATAAGTAATTATTATTCAAGAAAAAGACCAAAGAGTGATCTTTGGTGTCTTTTTTACCTTTTACCACTTGCTATAATTATTTCTAAATGTAACTATTGGCACAAAGATCTCAAATACACATGCATGAATATGATTTGCAGCCCTAATATTTTCAGTCTAGTCATAGCATGTCCAAATGGAACCATTCATGAAATTTTTGCTTTGATTGATGGTTACCTTGAGCAGGTCAAATTTATTTAAATAAAATCAAACTATATTATAGTATCTACCTATTAAGTCCTGAAAGTATTATAATGTGGACATACAGTACAAAAAATATTAAAATATTATAAAGAAATGAAAGTTGACTGTATCTCTAATGAAAGAAGACAGAACTCATCTGGAGATCAAATACTGGAAGAATCTTAGCTTCATTATCCACACACTCACTCTGTTCTCTGCACTTCTAGACCTGTTCACATTTTAATCATTCGCTGTAATTTTTTGTTACTTGAGGTCCTCTCTCACCAAAGTAATCCCTAAACCTGACACAAACACCGAATAAAAGGGTAGGAACATCTGCACCTTTATCTGCAACAGGCATTCTGCATTAAATTTCACAAGGCAGTTCTTACTAAATCATGGAAACACCACATTATTTTATTATCAAAAGATCCAACTTTTTCACAACTGACAGAATAAATATAAGTGTTTTAATCTTCTCATTCCTCTTAGAACTGTAGAAACAAAACAAGTCTCACAGAATAACCAAGTCTCTGCCTATCTCATTTGCCAGTGCAGAATTCTTAAATCATGCTAACAATGGCCCCAGCTTACTTCACTGCATTGCAGCCAAGGTCAGGATTTGCAAAGGTTACACACAGAGTCATGGGGCGGTGGAAGCATTAAAATTGTCTTTCTCATCATACTGAATAATGTAGAAGGATGTAATTAGACTCTAATTTGCAAAGCAAAAGCGAAGGCAACATGATCGCCAGCAGAACTTGATTTTACTCAGATCACAAAAATCACTGAGAATTCAATAGTGAAATTTCTTCTATAATTTTTTTTTTTCTAAAAAGCAAAAATCAGTAGTTGAACTTTTTCAGAGGTGTCACAGGCTTCTTTTACTCAAATCCCCACACTCAGAAAGCCTTGCTTCCCTGTGGGAAAAATAGGAGATAACTATATTTCCCCAGTTTTGTCTGGATCATGTTTCAGTGTTTGCATTCTGGCTTTTGCACTAGGCCTGACAGAGGGATAAACAACAGTTTTACTAGCATCAGTCCCATTCCTCTCTGCTATTCTGAATTGTCTGTCTCAGACCATTACCTGATGTAGGTTAGGCCTTCAGAGTGTCTGACCCTTCAATGGTGTCCTGGGTTGACTACTTTTATTCCCAATAGTCTCGTTCTGTTATGCTGAATAATAAGTTTTGCACCTTTAAGACTTGTTCTAGAGAGTGAAGGGGGGAGAGAAGTGCACAGGTTTGTTTTCAGACACTGCTCTCACTCCTACACACTCCTGCTCCTGGACTGTGTTGTCTGCGGATGGACAGACAGCGGGACAGAGCTCCTTTTTGTCTTTAGTTAGTTTAGCTAGCTGAGGCAAAGAAATTCCCTGGACTGTGTTTTTTCCCTTTTCTCTGGACCTGTTTAAACCTGCTCTGGACTGAACACCCAGGGGAGCACCGGCAGCTGCAGCTGTGGCCCACCGGGCCAGGCCAGGCCTGGCCTGCGACATTTCCAGCTCTGAGGCACTGATCAGAGACTGAGTGAGCTGTAACCAGGGGAGAGACTCTCTCAGTTTGTCATCTCTTTTGGTGCGGCAAGGGGTTTTATTGTGTAATATTGTTTAGGTTTTATTGTTTAATAAACAGTTTTTTCCACTTTTCTCCAAGGAGGTATTTTCTCCTGGACCGGTTGGGGGGAGTGGCCGATTGAATCTGCTTTCCTACCAGAGCCCCTTTGGGGATTCTCTCCCAAATTTGCTCTAAACGAGGACAACTGGGCTATTGCCTGCTCTTCCCTTTGTTTTTTTACTGCCTGTGAGTGGCTTCTCTCTCACTTCAGTCTGGGATGCAGCTGGCAAGTGGCAGAAGGGGATGATGTTTTCCATCTCTCACCTCTCTAGCCAGGTACATGGAGAGGACTAAACTCTCACCTTCAGACTGAGCAATCAATTTCATATTACTGTGCATTTACGTAGTGCTCACTGCCAGGAGACAGAATCTCAATAAAATCTCTAAAGTACATGTATAATGAATAAGAAATCAAGATGCTAGTTGTCAGGGAATTCTGATGTATTAAGAAATCATATTCCTGAATATTGATCTTTTTTGTCAGATGACTTTTATTTTATATTTCTTAAAACTATTTATTTTTCAATTTTCACTTGCTTGTTTTTATTTCTCCTTAAAACTTAACACTAAATATAACTCGATACTTATTAAAATGTGTTATTTACATCACTTGAGTTGTAGACTATTGGGAGATTGAAGACAATTATAAAATTATTCTCATTTTGTCTGTGTCTCAGAACATACACCATTCTCCTTTGATCCTCTTCCCCTGAAGGCCTTTACTTTCAGATTGAAAAAAGGGGAAAACAGAGAAAGGCAATCAAAACCTCAAAAGTGATTAGAAAACACAATAGTTATTATTCTCTTGTCACCCTTTGTAAACATACAGCATTGTGCAGTAAAAGACAAAGCATGCAGGTTGGGTTGGTTTCACATTACTGACAAGAATACCGCTGAAGAACAGGCACCCTTAGAAACTCTTTTTAATACAGATTTAACTGATAAATATTATTTAACTTAGATTTAATTATACTATTTTTTCTACTGCACTGCTTTCTTTACAATGAAATGCTAAAAACAAAAACAAAAAACCACCACACAAAAATTTCTTCAAAATGCATTTTAAAAAATCTCTCCTCACAATAATAATTTAAAAAAATCCAAGAAACCATGCACAAAAATCCTTGAAGCCACAAACCCTATGCCTAGATATAATTCTAATCTCATAGTCAGGTAGGACCACATTTTTACTTGTCTCCACATATCCTCTACAGATCATTTATATATACACATTATTTACCTGCTACCCAAAACTCTTCCCTATCAGTTTTTTTCCCTAAGCCCTTCCCAAATCCATGTACTAAGTCAATAGCAGTACAAAAAATAATGATGTAAAATAAGACTCAAACTGTAAATTTAAATGCAAAGGTAGAAGTTATAGTTGGTAAGATCAAATGAAGATTATGTTTAATTTTTTCAGTCAGAAAAGATATAGAACATTGCAGATATATTTTATTGTGTACTTAATTAGTTATGAAAATGCAAAGACATTGAGTTCTACTGAATGAGACAAGTAGGGGAATAAAAAGTATATAGAATAAATGAAATAATTCACTTATAAGAAATAATCCCTTGATCACGTTCATAATTCCCAAGAATCCCTATGTACCAGGAGAACCCTGACTCAGTCAAGTCTACAAAATGGGTGGATATGCAACGTACAGTGAGTTAGTCAGAGGTATATTATAATTTTTAAGTGTTGTGTCACTTTGTGCCACTTAACAATGGGTGAACCAGGAGAGGATCCCTACCCTGTGCAGGTTCTGGCCATCCAAGTAAAAGACAATTTGCAAGTTGTGTACATTTTTAAAGTTTGTGGTTAAATGAACAATACGTTTCCTAAAGAAAGTTTTCCAACAGAAATATCAATGTAAAGAAACCTATCTTTATTTTTAATGAGAGAATGTTAATTTCAGAAAAAAATAAAACCAAAAGACATTCCCATATAAAACAGTAAAGTATATATTTCATGTCAGGGTGTGGGCAAGACTATTTTGAATGGACTTGAACTAAACCTTTCAACCAAAGACTCAATAAATCTAAAACAGATACAGTTACATGGAGGTATGTATGTGGATTATTTAATTCTGGATTATTTAATTCTAATAGAGCATAAGTTTTTGTTGGACATTTATCAGCAGGTATAATCACAGTTGCCATCAAAAGAACAAAATAATTAGAGTACTGCAGATAAGCCAAGGCAGATTTTCTGGGCCTTCATTATTCAAAATGCACAGATAAGTGGTTTTTTTCTGAGCATTGAGAAAAAATAGCCTGATCCAGGAATGAAAATAGAAGAATGAAGTAGAGAAGGAAGACATGGAAATATTTGGATGGAGTAGTTTTTTCTGTTACCTGAGTTTATATAATATCTGAAGAAGAGCCAAAAACTATGCAAAATTTACATGTATATATGAATATGCATGGATATGCTTGTCTGTGTGACAAAATATTTGTTTATGCATACATAAATATATACTCACACATATATGTTTATCTACATGTGTATAAAATCAAACAAAAACTCAAAACAAACAAATCCAAAACCAAAAGAAAATCAAAAACTCAAAGCCAAAACAAAAAAGACAATGGTGTAGAAGAAATTCATATCCTACTTGAAGAAAATAGTTTTTCCTGAGAGTGAACAGGTAATTTGGGTGTGTAACCAGAAACAATAAAAATCCAAACAGGATACTAAAATATCCTGGATGAAATGTAGGAATCAAATGGAACTGAGCTGTGGGAATCAAGCTGTGGGGGCTAAAGTATGTATCTGGGTTATCCAGGTCAGGTGCCTTATCCTCATCTGACTGCACCATGAAGGATGTGTTTACAATCAAATACTGATGTATTTCCTCTTTTGCAGCCACCACTGAATTTGCAAAGATGGCAAAACTGACAGGCACTGTCTTTTAAGGAAATTCCAATTACTAGCAGGTACAACAAATGCATAATTATGAAAAAAACCTAGAAGAGTAAATTACATGTGTGTCAGAATAAATCATTAATTTTCCAGCTATTTTTTCTGCTTTGACACAGCTTATTTTTTAAAAAATCGTGACATATGAAAGTGTGAAGAAAAACCATACAGGATTTTTTTTTAATTTAAAAAGATAGTCCATAGATAGAAAAATGACAAGCTGTGTAATAAAATGCTATTCTAACAAAATATCAGACTGATTAAAAATACCAGGGGAACAGAACATTGTTTCATAAGGCCCTCTTTTCCATGTGGATCGTTAGTGTGGGAGAAAATCCTTGTAATTCTTTGCACTGCTCCCACACATACGCCTACACATATCATCACTTGACTTTCAAACTAACAATAGAAGTGTTAGTAGAGCTATCACCATCTGCAGAATGAACTGTGCATTTTTAAGGCTGCAACAGTCTCAGACATTAACAGTAGTAGTCATATAGATGGTAAGTAATACCTTCTTTCCACAAAAACCATGTGGGGGTCAGTTGATGTATTTCCCCATAAAATCACGAATATAAGGTCCTTTACATGAAAAAATTAGTAACTTGGAAAATCTCTTTCTGTTTCTTGGGTTTACTGTGAGATAAAGGGCATTCTTCTAATAATGATGGGAGCAATGAGATACTCCACTGTAGTCACACATGTAAATTATTTTTCTCAGTGTTTTAATGACCTTGGAGAAAACCTCACAAGGATCAACTAGAAATTATTGCAGATAATATTTATGGGGATTAGAAGTTCAAATCAATAAAGGATTCCTCTATTTATCTTTTCCCCCCCTCCTCTTTTCTTTCTACCTAAGAATTCTGACCAAAATTAGAATGCTGCACCCAAAAATAAATTATGTGGTCATCATTCTTTCACTTAGTGTCCATATCCTTTGATTATTTAGAAGGAAAACTTAGAACTTCACATTTGAGTTTTCTAATGGTACAATTGTTGCAGGAGCTTTATGGTGCAGATTGCAAGACTACTGGTGTGGTAACATAGGCTGCTTTTTTCCTTGCTATAGTGAAACCATCAAGAAATCCTCAGAGGAAACAAATATTGTCAAAATATTGGAGTCATGCAGGAAAGGATTGCTCAGAAGTTTGCAAAGATGATTACACAGGGAAAAAAGATCAAGAAACAGAGGACAAAGCTAAAAATCAGGTGACAGAATAACAGAACTGAAACATAAACTCAGTTACCAAATGCTAAATCAGTCCAAAAGAGCATCAAGACTGAAAGGCAGCAGGATAACTGACAGCAGACAGGATGGGCAAACTCAGACCTAAATCTGATTCTTCCTCAGCCAACTCTTGCTTGTGTCACTCAAGGTGCATCCTTTAAAAACACCTGCACAGTTTCTTACCAACCTGAGATTTCAGTCTATTTAAGATATTTCTGGAAGAAAAAGAAATCCAAGACAGCCTTAGAAAACAGTGTAATGGCTAAAATATTAGTCCATTATCCTCAATGTCAATTAACAGTAAATCTGGGGAATAGCTGAAAGGTTTCAAATACACATCTTTCAGCTTCAAGTTTAATATTCAGGGATTTCACGGTTTGCTCCTCAGAGTTTTGCATTTCTTTAATATGGAGTGTAAGGGCTCTTTTATGTTGGGAATGTGTTCTACTAGGGACATTAGTATATAAGCATTATCTTAGTTGCTTCCATATAGAAGCAGTGCAAATATTTGAGATTGCTCTGCCTGAATCCAAACTGGACTTGGTTTGAAAATTTCACAGCAGGAAAAAGCAGGGCATGATTATTTGGCAGAACACACTAATGTAGGCATATGATTTCTGGGTTACAAAAATGTGTACCTCACACTGAAACTTTACCACAAAGCACTCTCATGTACTTCATTTGCAGACTAACACTGCAGGATGATGAATGTGGCTGTCAGGATTACTTGAATTTAACTGAAAATATAAAAAGATTGAAATCCACCGATTTCTAATCATGCACCCTGAAACATCCTTGGGGATCTGTGTGTAGCTTTAATTTATAAAATCTGAAGTTCTTTTATCCTAACTAAAAAGCAAAAGCAAAACATTTTTTTTTTGAAAGTATGAAGGTGAAAAAAATGTGGCTTTCAGGATCTTCAAAAGTAGGAGATATGACACAAGGCATTTTCAAGACAATCAGTTTGAACATGCTGTCCACTTCCTGCAATATCTAAATTTAAGTATCCCCTCTCCTCTCCTCTCCTCTCCTCTCCTCTCCTCTCCTCTCCTCTCCTCTCCTCTCCTCTCCTCTCCTCTCCTCTCCTCTCCTCTCCTCTCCTCTCCTCTCCTCTCCTCTCCTCTCCTCTCCTCTCCTCTCCTCCACTCTTCTTTTTCTTAACAGTTTTTCTATATTATATATAATCAAGGAATGAAAACACTTCACTGTGTCCTTAAGCATATTTACCGAGAACAAAAAAATCTGTAATATATGTGAAGAGCTTAGCAACAACACTGTTTTGAGAGATGTGTGTATGGAAACTTACACTGCCTAGAGAGGTCTTTCTTACAGCTGGCATTACTTTGAAAAATTGTGTTTCATTTAGCTGCTTCAATGTGGTGTACTTGATAAAGTAGACGTACAAATGCTATCAAGGTTATCTTGAGTTCACCAATCTGCAGTTCCTCTTTCAGTTGACCCCTCTCTTCACTGCAACACAATCTTTCCTCTAGACCTGTTTTTGTTTAGGTTTCTGAAAGAAGTCAGCCAACTAATCACTAAACATTCTAATCACTCAGAATCTATTTATAAAAGCGTACAACAATTCAAATATATATAAAAAATAAGAATGAATAATAGAATTTAACTAAATAATCTATTTAGTAGATAAAATTTAACACCATAGTTTAAAAAGATTCTTACAAGTTTATATATTTTAGTCATTATAGCAGTAGTGCTAATAATAGTACCTAGTTCACTTTAGTATATACAAGAAATAATTAACAAATCTATGAATAGAATATTTTAGTGCAAGAAGAAAGGGAGATGTAGAAAACAGAAAGACAAAAACTATGTGTTGAGTGAATATTACAGCAATGCAATACATACATAATTCAATTCGTACATTTATATATGGGGGATAGGTTTTATAAAATTAAAATGTGAAACTTTTATTCTTAAAGCCCAATAGCTGTAATCGCCACATTTGTTTACTACTCATCTCCATTGACACCAACTTTTTAAATCCAAAACGAATAATTCTATTTATTTTCCAATATAGGATTAATATTTACCAAATAAAGCCATTTTGAAAATTACTAGCTATCAGCTTCTTGATATATGTATATGACTGAAAGTTAGGAAAGAGAGCAATAAATGCTATGTTGAGCAAGAAAAAAGGAAAACATACTCTGAGGAGTTATATGGAAAACTTGACTTAAGAGAGATTCTGAAATGCTAGTTTTGGGCATATTCAGATTATGTACCTTGCCCTACCTTACTATTTTACATCTCCAACAGTAACTCTCACAGTAATATTTTCATTAGTAAGTATAGCTAATTTTCTCCACTGAGTGTCTTGAAGCAACATTTAATCCAGAGACTTCAAGGGTCAATGTGGGCTCAAGCTGCCCAGAACGCAGCCTGTCAGTGTCCTTACAAAGACAGGCACCCTGGCTACAAGTCATCTGTGAGGTCCCAGTGGAAAGCTGATTTCTGAGACACATAGCTGCAACAGTCAGAAGAGTGAGGTCTATCTGCTACAGTGATGTTTAACAGGATTTTCCATTGGTAGCCTTTTAGAACAGGGCTCAACAATTTTACTGACATTCTGTTCTCAGTCTCGACTGCAACACTCACATTTGTTTTGATCATGACATAACTGACTTTTGCCACCTGGATGTTGTGTGATAAGCCACCACCTTCTGCCCCCTGCATAAGCTGATAGAAAAGAAATTAGAGCTAAGCAAATGCAGTCATTATTGTGGATAGGAGGATGGTTTTGTCATTAGTAACCTTATTAAACATAGATTCAAAAACCAAACCAAGTGCAAATCTCTTAACTCTAAGTAAGCCAAAAGGTTGTCAAGGAGTGCTACAGGAGATTCAAGTGGGATATCAGGGACAATTTCTTCACTAATAGAGTTAAGCATGGGAACAGACTGCCCAGAGAAGTGGTTGGGTCACCATTCCTGAAAGTGTTCAAAAATGTTTGTATATGGCACTTGGGAACATGATTTAGTGGTGAAGATGTCAGTGATACTACATTGATGGCTGGACTTGATGTTCCTAGATGGGTTTTCAAACCTTAATGGTTCTATGATTATACTGACTCTTTCCCAGAGAGAGATCATTGGGAGGAAAGGGACTAGGAGCATCCTGATGAAAGGAAGTTTCACAGATGAAAGTGCTTCTCATCACTGTAAGATGCTTAAAACAGAGACAAATCAACTCAGACCTGCTCAATGTGGCAAGAGCTGGATGCGCCCAGCTGAGAGAGCCTCAGCTCCTTCACTCCTTGCATCGGTTTCTGTTCAAATGAGTTCAGTGTTGAAAAAAGACTATAAAAAAATTCCAGAGGGTTAGAATCACAGAGTGGTTTGGGTTGGAAAGGACTTTCCAGATCATCTAATTTCAGCTGCCCTGACGTGGACAGAGGAATTCTCCATTAGTCCAGCTTGCTCAGAGCCCCATCCAACCTGGCCTCAAACACTTCCAGGAATGGGGCGTTCACAGCTTCTCTGGGAAAACTGTTCCAGAGCCTCACCAACCCCACAGTAAGAAAATCTTCCTAACATCAAGTCTATTCCTATTCTCAGAGCTATATCAGCTAGAGCTGTGTGAAAAAGTAACCTACTGCCTTATGCATTTATTTTAGAAGTATAATTGGATGGAAGTACAGACAAGTGATATAAGTTTGAAACAGAAGCTTATGGCTTTGTAAAACCAAGAGCAAATACTTGGTATAAACTTGCAGTCGTATTTTTATCTCAGGGAAAACATAATTAGAAAGAAAGATACAGTATAACTTGTTTTAATAAACTATATTTCACATATGCTTTATAATTTGAAATGTTACACCATATTTGAGTGACTCAAGTGGGATCAACTTTCATAATTATCTAAATCAGCTTGACATGTCTAGGGATCTGAATTTACATAACTAACTGAGGGAGTTTAGGTTTTATTTTTTTCTTTCATATCCGTGATCAGTACAAAGGGCAATAGGCTATTTTCAAAGTGCCTGGTAGATCTGCAACAGCTTGCTAAAAAAGGAGAAAAACATGTAATTTAAACAAGATGCAAGTGGTATTTAAGATTTAAAATATTGACTGTATACCCATGTCTTAGGAATTTGGATTTAAGAAAATATTCAGACAGGTTTATGAAAACAGTTAACTCCAGCAGAAATAGAAATAGTTAAGAAATAGTTTATAGAGAAGATTTGTGTTAATAATCTGTAGATTAGGAAGGAGACACATGATTTTTTTTGTTAAACAGAGAATTTTATAATGCAAAATTAATATTCCTGTTCAGAAATTAAACTCTCGTTTGCACAGGATGGTGAAGGAAAAGTCAATATAGTCAACGAAGTATAACCAAAGTAGTTTGTATTGCATCTGAATCTCTTCCAGTGGTGAATAAGAAAAGGTGTTTACTTCAGTCAGGCACCAAAATATTGCCTGAAAAGCCTGGTCATCTGGGTGAAGCATGTCATCAGGGAAAAGAAATGTATTATATCCTCCTCTATCTGAAGTCATATTAGAATAAGAATATGTAATACAGAAATTTCAAAAATTCAGTAGACTTATGCATAAATATGAGGTATTCAAGAGCAAAAACTGGCATGCATTCTGTTTAATAAAAGTAGAAATAAAAATTTCTTCTAATATATATGCATATTACTTATTATTTTCTGGTGTAGAACAGAAATGCTTGCAATTAGATACTTACTGAAAAGATAGATATCTCAAGGTGATGTCTATTCATTTTAAGTATTAACAGAAACCCTTTCTACCACGTACCAGCCCTAAAATTAATTGAAAATCCCAACATATTTTGTCTTTTAACACTTACCTTTAGTTTTAAATAGAATATTAAAATAATCTCACACACACACACACACATACACACACACAAGATTCATAATAATTTCAGGTAAATATTACATTTCCTTCTAATACTGGTCATGAGATTAAATTACTTGCAGGACTTCATAGTACATATTCTTCTGGTCCATGCACATGGAAACCTAAGTTTATGACTTTCATAAGGCAAATGTGAAATGAAGTAAAATAGACTTAAAGCGCCTTTTTATGAACAATGGATTCTCTCAATGCACAAAACAAGTGAAAAACAAATAAGATTCTGACAAAACCAGATATAAATTATTGCCAGAATTTTCACATCTTCATGGCTAAGGAAGGCTGATCAGGAATGCCATTTTCAGAATATGGTCAAAGGCGATGCTTTGAATGTTTAAAAGTAAATATTGGCATATGTATATGAGAATACTTGTTTTATTAAGATAGACATGCATTCCTACTACAAAATGTAACTCATATATTTACTATATAAGGTCTCAAAGCAAGATTTTTCCCAGATATTTGCCAATTTAGCAATCCTCCATTTCTTTTGTGTGCTTGATTTGAAAATAATGAGGTGTTCAGTGAATTACAGAGGTGGACATCATTACATATGAAACTTAAATTGATTAGATATTTAAAGGAATCCATTTGTGTAATTTTTAAAGTGAAGCCAGCATATTATTTTGATATCTGTTTTTAAAAACCTGTTGAAACCATATTTTAAGAAAAACCTTGGCTATTCAAAACTGTTAAATATAGGCAAGAAAACCATCTATAATTACTTCATTAAGTTATTAGATTTTTTTTCCTTTCCCCATATATTCATCAAATGCAGGGTCAAGTTAACATAAATTACTTGTATGATCTCTTGTACTATTCCAGGATCACATATACACGTACAAAATTTATGTGAACAGAATTCTTTTTTTTTCTAGACACAAGTTTTCGTGTCTTAAAACACTTTCTCAGGAAATTTTATACCAGCTTGATTTCAACTTCATATTAAAGACTTTTTTTGAAGAGACTAAAATGAATATTTATTTATTCCATGTCAGAATCAAAAAATCAGTGACCTGTTCTTTGGCTGCAGCCTTTCCAATACCCTTTCCATTTCTTATTAAGAATAATAAAGATGTACTAGGTAAAGATTCATCAATTTTCATTAAAATGCTTATACTTGTATCAAAGCAATAGATGCACTTGTATAATAAAAACAGTCTTTACTACTTGCTCTGAAATGCTGGAAAAAACTTTAGTACTAAATATCTCCTATGTTGAAGTTACATCTGTGAAGAACAGATATTAACTAGCAGTTTATCTATAAATGTGTACATATTTTGTGCTAAATTACTTGATTAAAAAATACCAGACCAAACTGTGTGTTAGATCATTATCACTTGCCAAAACAGAATTTAGAATGCTGAAATTTAGATTGAAAGTTTATTGCAGCCAAAGTAAAGAAATCATCTAAACATAAATCAACATAATTCATTTGAATGAAAATACATATGGGAATTAACTACCTAGACTCTAAAGATAATTACTACTACCATGTATTAAAACATAAAAAGAAATACATCTTTTTTACTGTAAATAAAAGATCATTGACTATGACAGATGTGAAACATGGATCATGTAATAAGTGTTTTCATCTTCAAATACTTTTAGTTTGTTTAACAGTGAATGACACACTGATAAATGTTTTAAATTATTTGCTGCATGTTGAGTGTACCAACTTATTGCATAATAATACATTCAGGATACAAGTAGCAAATGAAATTTTGTTTTAAATTGCTTCTGCAGGGCTTAATGTTGTAAATGCCACTGATACTGAAGTATCATCCTAACTGGCACCATCACTAGAATAGTGATGAGGAAACTTTGTGGATGTTCAGGTGTTCCAGTGAGTAAGGTTTTATCTGATTACAGAGTTGTTTAATCTTTGACTTTCACCTTCACTGTGGAAAGTTGGATTTAGGTGTCATCATTGTGAGCGTGGGTACAGGGGGCTGCAGTCTTTATGCCTGTGATATTATCAGTGAATTATCAGTATCAGAGGTACTCACTTTATCCAAAAGGCATTTGGTTCAATGGCTTTTCAGGTATCTACCTTTATACAGATGCATATTTTCATCCTCTAGGATCTATTGACAGCCATGATTAGATCTCCACTGGGAGTAAGGAGACAATAGATATGCAGGATATTTCCACCCAGAAATGTAAACTCAGGGTGCAGAAACTTAGTTAAACTGGTTGAGAAGAAAATTATCATAGTCCGCTCAACCCTAGCTGTGCAAAGTTTATTAACCTCCCTCCTGAATAAAACCGACCAACCAACCATAAAAACAAAAAACCAAAAACAACAACCCCCAAAAACCAACACAACAAAAACAAACAAACAAACAACAACAACAAAAAAACCCCACCCACCAAATGTGCAATGACCCTTTATGCCAATAAAATGCATCTGGTCCCAGCATCAGAGAAGAAAATCTGAAAATAAATTAACTGTCCTTCATTACCTTGTTCCAAGTCATAGCATGACTGACCATGACTTTGTTGGATTCTCATCACCAAACTACACTTTGGAAAAGAGCCACTTTAAACAAATCTATTGTTATCTAAACCAGAATGCTGAATAATTTCAACAAAATAATAGTTGAATGGCTTCCTCCCAGTTTGAAAAGTGCATTATCACAGTCACAGTGTTATTCCCCTAATGATGGACAGAAGGTTTAAAGAGAAGAGCTTTAATATCTGTAAGAATCTGGAGATAAAAATCATTATTGAAGTAATTCAATATCACTGGATACAACATGTCATAACTTTCTAGGAGCTTTATTTGCAGATTAAGTGACAACTACTGAATAAATTTCATCTGGAAAGGGTGATTGTTTTATTAGCCAAACCATTTGTTTTCAGTGATTGCAGAATTGCTCAGACATAAATAGATAAACCTTTTATGTAATTGAAGGAATAGAGATCTGGTGTTTTATAGGACATTCATTAAAAATATTCCCTTGGATTTATTTTTTAATGTAATTTCATTTTATTTATTTTTTTTTCCCACCATAGAGATAATTTTCTTGTCACTCTTCACAACTTCACATACTGAGCTACAGGAGGAATTGCTGTCAACAGCATTTTCTTTTAATGTGGCATATTTAAAGAGGCTGGTATTTTAGTTCTTGTCTGAGTGAATATGAATCTCAGTTGCTTAGAGAATACACAATCTTGTATGCAAATTGTGCATTTATTAGAAGACAGCTATAAATCTGTGTATACCGGATCCTAATTCTTAAATGCTGTTATTTTAACCATGCTCAAATCAAATAAATAAGACAATTCAGAGCTAGCTTCAACAAAGTAATACTCTAACAGCTGATTATTTCTCTCACAAGCTACTTAAGAATACACAAGAAAAAAAAGGGAATTTATTTTTTAATGGCCTGATGTTAAAATACATTTTGATTTATGTGGTTCTTTATAGCTTTATATGGCCCCTTATACTGCCAGGAGTAGCAAGCCACAGCAAATGTCCCCAAGTTTTAGTGATTGGACACTGGGCAGAAAAATGCAAAGCTCATTATGCATAATAGGTAATCAGGTTTCCAGAAACAATTATTGTCTTCTAAAAAATAATTTAATCTAATTAAGTATGCTACTGGAAGCCTCACAGAATTTGGAAAGGGTCTTTTATCATATCCTGCTCTTATTCCTGTAATCCTGATGATTTTTTCCTCTCCCATAATTCTTTCTCATAGAAAACAAAATGTGACTGATTCGACAACAGGAGTCATTTGGAAGGTAGGTGTTAAGAAGTAAGTAAGTTTGGCAAATTGCTTTGTTTCTATAAATGTGAAATATTGGAAGCAAGTCATGAATATTGTTCAACTTTTCAATTAGGTTTACAAAGATGATGTTCATGATCTATGCTATCTTTTACAAAAAACTGGCCACCTCACAGAAAAGGTATGTTTAAAGTAGTGAAAATTTAAAAATACCCAGGTAGAACTGCCTTTAAGAATGTAAATATGCATATTTATATTAGAAAATTATTTGTTATAAACAACTCAATCTTTCTAAGTAGTAAATTTTTGCAAAATCTCTCTGCCATCATTAATAAGTCATGTGACAATAGCTTAATACTGATTTATTTCGCTCCATGTGATAAGAACTGTCCTCAAATTTTGTCTATATCAAAAGTCACTAAGTTAAGCAATTTATGCTATGAAATATTATATAATAATAATATAATGATTATATGAAGCAGAGGAAAGGACAGGAAAATTTTGTTCCCATGTTGGGTCTTGGAGACTTGCTTAAGTCTCCAAGGTCTTAAGGAAATAAGCCATAAAATTTTGCTTTTCTAAATCTAAATATTCCTGAAAATGAAACCAATTTTTTTCCAGATATCTTTGGTAAACATTTGAAAATTGCAATATTCAAACTCACTATCTGTACTGAAAATTAATTCTGGCACATGGAAATACCTGATTTTGTGAGATCCAGTGACAAACCAGGACAAGAAATCTGTCATAATGAACCTTGCTTTTTAAAATTACCTGCAGATTTGCATTTTGAAGAGAGCATGTGAGTGTGCCAGAAGGATTGCAGGCTGGGTGGTGTGAGCAGATGTTGGACAGCTGCAATGGCAAGTACCCATGACAGCCTGTGCACCTCCTACTCACATTTCAATACAGGCAAACAATTTTACCTTTCCTCCAAACTTACTGTCTAAATCTAAAATGTACCCTTTGCTGTTTAATTGCAATAATAAGGGAAAGGAACACTTTTGAAGACTCAGACATACCATGAGACTCTGTAAAAGCAGGAATAACCTTTAAGGCAGTGTTCAAATGACTATATCTCTCTCAATGCAATTTTCTCTGCTAGGGCTACCTGAACACAGACATTAAGAGAGTCTTTTGGGAGGTACTCTTCTTGAGTTAATGTCTAAATATAACACAATTGAATTACAGTTTTTTGTTTTCTCCCCTGCCAAGCAGAGTTCAAGAGCATTGGCTACCTCTTACAAGACCTGCAAGCACTAAATCATTTTCAAACTGAACAAGTATGATATGTAATGTCTCTGAATTGCTGTTCTGCTCAACAATATATTTAAAAATTTAAGCTGCACACACACAATCAAACTTAAGCAATCAATGGGCTCAGTAAGTCTTGTAACAAAGATATGTGGTTTCTCTGAAATTCCTTTGTAGTTCTCCAACAAACACCACTTTTGGAACAACAATAAAACGCAGCACATCCATTATTCAGCCTGCAGTCCAACACACAGGTGTAAAGAGACACTAACTCTTCAATGAGCTTAGAGTTGTTTACATGCTCCTGTATTCTTCACATAACTGGCAGAGCTGGAAACACTCAGTTTGCACTCAGTGCTAATCATGCATTTTGTGCAAGAAAAAGAATTGAGAGTATATAAGATTAATTTTAATGTTGTTTTTACAATACAAACCATGCCAAAATAATATGAAAAGAAACAAATAAACCTCAAACCCACCCCCAACAAATAAAAACCCAAAAAACAATGCAACTTTAGAACAAGAGTAAAGTGGGCAAGTGTATCGCCTTGAGATTTCTTTTTGATGAATGAAATACGTTCTAACTCACACCAACCTGTAAAATATACTTGTGATAAAATATTTTTTTAGAAAGCATTGTGGAAATTACTTTGAATAAAACATATTTTCTTTTCTTCTTGCAGATAGGATACAAAAAAAGAACCCAATTATGTCTCCAACAGCCAATTTTTGAACAGCAAAAATCCTGTAGAATGTTCTGATTTTCCTCCTGTTTCCTTTTCTCCTAAAGATCCTCTTCCATTTCATCCCATCCTTAAGCCATCTTATAAATTAGCATTTATAAAGTAAGCAATTTGTGTTTAATTCAATTTAATGAAACTGAATTAAATTTAAATAAGGCAGCAGACATGCAGGGTATATGCAATGCACTTTTCATATCTGTACATAAGATGCCTGTCTGTAAGATAGCCAGAAGTTACTTGGGCATTTGGCACTGTGAGATTTAACACAATTCATTCCATCCCAGTTTGTGGTCACAAAACAGTAGGAAGGCATTCCTAAGTACCCCTCAAAGTCTCAGTCTGGAAATATTTTGAATATTATGATGTGCCCCATTTGTATAATTTCATTTCTACTCCTAAAGTGTATATATTGATACAAGTCATAATTTATACTATTTTAATAGCATAGCTCAAGGCATCCTGAAGATTAGTTTTGGAACTGAAATTGACGGAAGAATAACTTCTTATGAGAAAGTGGTATAATTCCATCTGGCATAGGTACTAAAGCTCTTCTTTGCATTATGTAATTTTCTGTTTGTTTTCCTTCTTTTGGGATATAGGATGGTAAAAAAGCCCTCACAAAAAACTAATACTAAAAGAAATTTCTAAGGCAAAGAACAAATGCTTTGACTATGAAACTCTATGTATTTGAAAGAACATTTCTAGAAAAGTGGTGGAGAGCAGTTCATTATTCTTCTTTACTTTGACAAATCAGTTGCTCTATTGTAATTTTCAGGAGCCCCATTTCCTTCTCTACTGGTTCTGATTCTTTTCATTTTGGAAGTCATAGTCTTCTTAAAATTTCCCTGGGATATTTCAATGAGTTATCCTTGTCACTGTCCACTTGTTGCTGAAATGCAATTCTATATAGGAGGGAAGCAGCAACAGGGAACAAACTGCTCCTTCAGATCATTTACTCACATAACCTGGAAGGCAAAACACACAGACCCACATGGTAACTATTTCCTGTTTCTCTTATCTCACCACTTGCTACTGATAAAGAAGCTATAAAGATACTTTTTATATTACTTTTTATACTTTTTATTACTTTTTTTTTCCTCATTTTTTAGTGAAGTGAAGAATAGTTTCTACTTTGGCATTATTCCATCTATACATCCCAAAGTTACTTTATTATGTGGTTTTCTTGCTTGTTTGTTTATTTACCCAGCAGTGCACATAACTTTATATTTTGATTTAGGTAACATGGAACATAGAAGTGATCTTTTTTTTCTTGTCTTTGTTTTTTTTTTTTCCTTGGTTTTGGTTTGTTGGGGTTTTTTGGGGGAGATGAGGTTTTGTTGTTTTTGTTGGTTTTTTTTTTAAGAGTAGAACACAAAACTCCAGGGAAAAGCATTTGAAATAAAGCAAAGTTAATTGGAATTAAGCAGAAGAACTTTGCTGAAAGAGACCAGAAATGTCTACATAAGTGATGAAATAACAGGAAGTATCCCATAAGTTCATTTAACCTGTTTAGGAAACTATAATTGTGGACAGGTTTGTCCAAATGTTTTTCATCATGTGTTGTGTAGAATTGAACAATCAGAATTAAAAGTAGAAGAGATCATAAATCTAATCATAATATGGAATGTGATGGAATTTAATGGATTTAAAATACATTAGTAAAATGTAACAATGTGGAAAAGATTGGAAATTGTAAAAGTTTTCTATCAGGCAGAAAGAAATTGCAGCTGCAGAAAAACATTGATTTTTTTTCACCTGTTTATTGCTAAAGTGCTCCAAATTTAAATTTTGTGGTAAGCTTTTGAGAGATGGAGAAGCTACTGCTTAGAGAGAAGAGTGGGAAATTAGTGAGTTTTTCTTGGAATTTGAGTAAAAAACCAAAGAGTATATCAAAAGGAAATTTATTTTTTAAGAAAATATTGTTTTTAGCAAAAATCCGTTTTCTGGGTGTCTAAAAAACCTTGATGCAATCTGTATCCCCATAATTCAGGTCCTGGTGATCAAAGGTTTCATTTGATGCCACATAGCTCTTTGGCCTTGGCTAGGTTTTGATGATAAAATTATAGTTGCAGTGTGAGATGTGCAGGCTGAAGCCTGGAATAATAGAAAAACACAGAAAGATAAATACATACAGTTGCTGAGAAGGTATTTAGGTCCTTGCAGATTTGAAGGGAAAAATACAGACATAAAATATATTGTGGGAAAAATAGGCAGAATTCCAAGTTGGCAGTTCAGCATCACCAAGTCTCTGCACTCAAGGGGAATTCTTTTCCACCCAGCTGACTTCCTGCCTGTCAGAGGCTCCATGGCAATCTCACTGGCAATGGGACACAATATTAATCCTTAGCTTTGTGTCTCATTAGCTCTGTGTGTGTTTATGTGCTCTTACTTAGGTATTCTCTGCTTGGGAAGCCTCTCTCTGCATCCTTGAACGAAAGGGACCTGGTGGGTGAATGCTGCAGTGCGTCTACTGTGCTCTTCTAAATATTTTACAAGGCCTAGAATACTTAACTGGCAATAAATGACATCTTCCATAAATAATTTTTGACTGATACAGCTGTCAGAAGATTTTTATGCCAAGTGGAATGGGAAACTACCAATTACAATTGCTTCATGTGTTCATTTTTGGACTAGGATGTGCAGATGTAAAAGTAATTGAATAAATTTTTTACAGCCAGGTCATGTCTGAAGTGTTATTAAACAAAATAAAATTAGAATTATCTCATTTAATTTCAACCAGTCAGCTGTAAATGCCAATGCATGCATTCTAACTCTTAAATTTGAGTCGAAAAGTATTGATGGGATCACTAAGGAAGCACACATGGCTGTGTGCATTCTTGGATACACACACAAGGTAGCCTTAACCTTTGGTCTCATAGCAAAGAATTTCATACAGTCTGTATCAGAAGTAGTTTCTGCCTTAATGCACCTGTACATCATAATTCTATTTTCATTAATAAAAGGAAAGTCCTTATTAATTAATATATGTGTCTCATTTGCATGTCTCACATAAGTACTCCCTCCAGTCTTTCTTTCTGATGCTAGGAGAATGGTGATATTGTGACCATTATTTTCAATATTGTTTCTACAGCTTTTGAATCCTCCCAACCCTCTAGCTTGCAAACCTCAAACCTCCCAACCATCCTCTCACTTTTCATATCTACTCCTGGAGACTTCTTCAGGAAGTTAAATTGAGAAAAAGAAACCACTGATGATATTTATTAGAAAAAAGTTATCAGTTTAAAATTTTGCACAGTACCTTTTGTCTTTATTGACACCATCATTTTCCCTGATAATCCACCTCTTTGGCTCCTGCTCCATTGGTTCACACACACTCTTCAGAAGTCCTGAAAGCTATGAAGACAGTAATTCTGCAGGCTACATTTTTTTATTTGGAGTAAACAATAATAGCCATGTGAACAATTCCCAACTGTCCACATAGAATTACTGAGCCTGGAAAAAACCTCCAAGATCATTAAGTTAAACTTTTGATTGAATACCACCATACTCACTAAACCATATAATGAAGTGTCATGTCTACTCATTTTCTTAACACTTCCAGCGATGGTGGCTCCACCACCACCATGGGCAGCCTGTTCCAAAACTTAACCACTCTTTCAGGGTAGAATGTTTTCCATATATCCAACCTAAACCTCCACTGGCTTACCACGAGGCCATTTCCCCTTGTTCTGTCTCTTTTTGTGTGGAAGGAGAGACCAATCTCTCCACAGCCCCTTTTCAGGCAGTTGTAGAGGGCAATAAGGTCTCCCCTGAGTCTCCTTTTCTCCACGATGAACACCCCCAGCTCCCTCAGCTGCTCCTCATCAGTCCTGTGCTCCAGACCCTTCCCCAGCTCTGCTGCCCTGCTCTGGACATGTTCCAGCCCCTCAATGCCTTTCCTGTCCAGAATTGGACACAGTATTCTTAACTTCTATTTTCCTGCTAACCTTAGATACAGGTTTACACAAACTTGGCTTCTACTATTTTCTTGTCGAGTATTATCTATCATAACTCTATTTCTAATGTTAGTTTATGTGGTCTACTAAATATATTTATTACAATTGATGTTCTGGTGAATGCTGTCAGCCTGAATCACTCGATCTTACCTCCTCAGTCCAAAGTGAATTTTGCATGAAACCCTCTTTGCTGAGAGATCTCCACTCATTATTCTGCTCATGCTTGACCCTTATGAATGATATGTAATTACAGATGCCACAAAAAAGAGTGAAATATGTACATATACCTACATATACATATATATGTATTTATGTATACACATACATAAGGACACATAAATAAGTATATATATGTATGTATGGACGTGTGTTTAAGTAGCCAACAAAAATCCACATGATTACATAGCCAGTGCAATTCCCTGTTCATACCTGCTCTTATTTTATTCCTTTCTGTTCTTCCAGCATGTGTTGCTGTGCCCTTTGCAGCAGAAAAAATATTTTCTTTTTATTGCTACAAAACCAAATCTGGAAGAGTCTTCAATTTTGTGTCAATCTCTGGATGCTATAAAGAAAATAATAAGTAAATAGAGATGCCACTTGAGGGTGGGAAGTTCATCATTTGCATATGTAAATTTTGGAAAGAGAAGTCTTTCGTCATAAGAGTAGTTAAATCAATTTGCAAGAAGGGAAGGTATCAAACAGCTGGTGTAGAAGTAGCTATCATAATTTTCCCAGGGAAAAAAAAAAACAACAAACTGTTTTATAATATGTGTTGTGGTTTTGCAGGTGATTTGGCAATGAAGAAAATGTAATTTTCTCCAATGAACTGTGCTTTATGTGTTTGTCTGTTGTTACATCTGTTGAAAGATAATCTCATTTTTATTTACTCTGACCATTTCTATTGCAGTGATTGTTAAGTATATTTATTAGCAAGCAATACCATTTTTCCTTTTCTTAAGAAAAGCAATAACATATCAGCAATATCATATTAGAGTTAAATCTTTTGAGTTACTGTTGCAATATCAACCTTAAATGTGTGCTACAGAGATGAAATCATCACAGTGCAATTGTCTCTAGCACTATGCTTATTTATTTCTAGAGGTCTGAAAAAAAAGGAAATGTAGCCATCCTTTGTGTTTAGAGTCTGTTATTCAGCTTTGCTCTGCTGTATTTTTTTGGACTGCTGTAGGCTCTGGTTTTCTTCTAAAACTTTTTTTTTTTTAATGTGAAGGATGGCTGATTTTAAGGAGCAGAATAACAAATGATAGCAATCTAAACTGATCCAATGGTCTAATCCTCATATGGAAATTTCATTTGTGGATCAAAGACAACACTAAATAAATTACATATATTAGAATTGGCAAGAGAATGAAAACTCTGTTTCCTTTCACCATTCTAAGAAAGTGAGAAGCTTTTGTGGTTTGAAGCTTTTTTATATTTTGTTTTGTTTTGATCCCTGCCCTCCCCACAAAATAAACTAAACCAACACAAACTAACTTTGCTGTATTTCATAAAATGGAATATATTTGAAGTGTACAACTCCAGATTAATAAAAGCAAATAATCAAAACCCCAGTGTTTTCACTCAGTTCTTTCATGAGAAGTGACATAGGGGGTTTTATTTGGCCCTCAGACACTTTCTCTCTTAAACCTTGTTGAGGATCATGTTTTCAAACCTCAATATTTTATCAGCATATTTTGATGAAAAGACATTTCTTCAAGCATTCTTCCATTTGTGCTAGTAATCTGCTACTGCTTCTCTTCTATTGAGAAGAAAACCTCATTCTCTGAGTGATGAAAAACCTGAGAAAGACTTCTACACGTTTCTTTCTTGATTTTGAAAAACACAAAGAGGATTTTGACTGGATTAAGTACAGCCTCCAATAAAAAGAGCCCAGATTACTGCAAGGTGTCAAGTGGCCAAATGCTTACAATTATCTTTCTGTCAAACACTTCAAAGTCAGTTCTGTGTGAATAGCATTTGATTACTGAAAAATAGACCTCTAGTTCTTGTAAGTAATAACAAAATAGATATTTTGGAAAACTTAATTTCTTAAGGATAACAAACTGTTTCAAGTGTCATTCTACAAAAGAAGTAAACACTATTATTTTTACAACTTGAGAAGGTTAGGCTTAGCACTAGAAGATACATTATAGGATTAGCCAGGCTTTGTATGAAGCTGTGTGAGTGATAAAAGGTTTGCACAAAAGGATGGGTGCATTTGTGCTCAGCAGTATAAAGGACTCAGAAATAGTATTTTTAAAAATAAAGACATGCCAGTTTTTGACAGTGGCGAGTGACTTCAGGTATATTTTCATAACAAAAGAGAGAACAGAATATTCATGGAGCAATCAGAATAAAAATCAAGAAAATAAAAATTACAAAAAAGAGAAAGGCAAACAAAAACCCCAGACCAACTCAATCCAATACAACCCTTTCCCTTCTCCAAAAAAAGGAAAAAAATAAAAAGAAATGCTTATACACATAATCAGCTTGGAATTTCAGGAATTTGGCCAGTACATGAACATGTTTGAATAATGAATACAGAAGCAAAAATAATTTCTTCCAGCAATAGCAATACCACTATTCTTGTTGGCTTGTTTTTTTGGTTTGGGTTTTTTTTGGGAAATAATGTTGCTTCGTTGTATGAAAGGGGGTTAGTCCACTGGAGTGATCCTGGGGAGTTATTTCAAAGTACTCTATCATTCAAATATACAAACTCCTGATAAAGAGAAAAAAAAAGTGATCAGCATTTCCCATTGTGTTGCTGGGAGATGGTCATAGCTAAAACTTACATGTATTCATACAAAAGACACAATTCTTCCCTTGAAGTTAGGCTGATCCATTAAGAAATTGCATGCCTGCTTTACTTCTGATCTGGCAATGAGGAAAATTAGTGCCAACCAATACAACTGTCTGGAGAACAAAATGTTAGTGCTAATGACATGACATTCATGTAATCAGAATTACAGTGTTTTACTACTGCTGTTTCTAGTCTTCTTTTGATAGATAGTAGTGGAGTTGCTCTATGTGGGCTGTTGGAAAACATGTGATTTACTTGCATCCCAAGGAAATCCAAACTGCATTCTGAGTCTACTCGGTGATGTGTAGTAAAAACAGATGAGTGTTAAATCCAAGAGATTTGCTTTAAATAGTACATTTGATACGAGACA
The DNA here is from genome assembly GCF_047830755.1 of Zonotrichia albicollis. Taxonomy (NCBI): domain Eukaryota; kingdom Metazoa; phylum Chordata; class Aves; order Passeriformes; family Passerellidae; genus Zonotrichia; species Zonotrichia albicollis. The sequence goes on from NC_133820.1 coordinate 24,005,191, forward strand.
AAACACTAAGATGAACCTTTCTCATTTAGAGCATTTCCAGCTCTTATTAAAATCTTCTGGTTTTCAGAAGTACTGTCTAAATTGATAGAAATAGCTTTTAAAAACATCACCCATAAAACAGCAATTTGTTGTAGCCATAATTACATGGCAGATGCAACAAATATGCCCTTCTCAGTCTTCTTCCTGGGTACAATCAACTTTAAGGGAACAAAATTTGTAATTACCCCTAACTATATCATGAAATAACACATCTTATGGTCTCACTCTCATCTTCAGCCATTTTGGAATTCATGCTCTAATAAAACAAAGATCAACTACAAAAATAAAATTTTAAAGTTTTTCTTAGCTTTTACTCAGGAAACTCTAAAGGGCAAAATATCAGAGAAAGTGTTCATTGGTCTTTCATGCTACTCCCATTACTAGGGTTTGCTTTCTTTATCTTTTTCTTTCTGCAAATGCAAGAATATTTTTGTGGGAATTTCCAATATATATTTCCAATATATATTTTTATGAATGAGATAGGAAATGTGGGAGGTTTTTATCTCTTAAGAAAAGAAAGAGACTGATAAGATTCAGGTTATGACCTTATCATTTACTTCATAGCAGGCAGAAATCAAAGCTTGCAAAATTCTCCATCAGTGGGCTAACTGAAGTTTCTCAGTGTAAAGTCCACGTGTGAAAATTTCAGAGAGGAAAATGTACTATAGAAAAGAAGAATAAATAAATCTGTTTAGCTCAGACTGCCAATGTGTAGCGTAAACAGGCTAATTCTGTGTGAACACTCTTTCTTGATACCTAGCTATACCATGCTGGATCAATAGCTCATAAAATGTTGCTTGAGTGCAATTAAAATGTGCTGAATTACTGCAGATAGGATTCTGATCCAAGTGACTGAGAGTTAAATTTCTGCATAGGCTCTGGGACAGAGCACAACATGCTATTAACTTCTTAGGCACTACAGAGTGTAAGAAAACTTGCCCAGAGAGGACATGCAGAGTAACAGTCTTCTTCATCATCCCTAGAATACAAGATTAGGGCCAGACTTAGCAGGAAAAAGATTAGTTAGTGATCTTAAATCCTGAAAGAAATGTCTACTCACAGGTTTATGTCAAATTCTAGCCGGATAATTTCAGTTCCAAGGTACCTTCTGTTCAACAGGGACATTAATGAAAGCACGAACTTTTTTTTCCATTGATTCAGTAGTTTGATGAGACTTTTGAATCAAAAATGAACTTCCTCATTCTTCAGCTGCTGTGTTGCTGCTGTCACTGACAGTCCTTGGATTTATTTCTGTGGACTAATAAGGATGAAGCATAACAACAGGAGATAAATAATTGAAATAATAGTATTTTTAAATAAATGCTAGTACTCTGCAAGACAAGAAATGTGCTTTTCACATGAATAATGCAATACCATTTGTGTGTACTGTTATGGATGCAGTATAATTATCAGGTAGACCTTGTGAGAAATATGTTCCACATCATTCTCGGTGACTACTGGGGGAAAAATTCTTCAGAAAAGAAAACCACACTGCCATCTTGAGCATTCATTCCCTGTTATTTTGCATTCTCCTTTTTGTTTCGGGGAACGTTGTGGGGAGTTTATTGATACTTGAAAACAGAAATGTCTCTTTTTAAGACTGTGTTGTCTTTTCAAAACAGAAGCTGCTGACAACAACCATGTCTGCTTGGCACAGCTAATAGGAGTGTTTTCTTTACATGAATAGGATTTCTGGTCAAACCTGGACAGGAATTCCAGAGAGCAATATCTTAAAATTGTAAAATCACTCCTTTATGAGAGCTGAATTCAAGTTCTTGTTCTTTCTAATTCACAGGATTGATTAATTGTCACTAATTGTGGTGCCTTCTTCTTCCTGTCCTTGTCTGACTTTACATTGTCCCAGCTTCATGGTCCTTGAGGTGAGCCTGGTGCAGGTGTATCAGTAGACATCAGTAGACATTCCAGCATCTTTCTTCACTTCATAATTCAAAACCCTTGAGCATGGATACTCTGGCAGCCTGCTTCTCTGAGCTCTCTTCATAACAAAAACATTTCAACCATTCATGCTGTTTGGAGACAAGCCACCACTTACTGGTACAAACAGTCCTCATAAAACCTCTGAAAGGTGTAGACATTTAAAAGTAGAGGCTTTCCCTCATCCTAACTCTACTGCTAATCCAGATAGATTTTTCTCCGTGTCCCAAATGCAAATTTTTTTCTGATGGTGGCTATAATCCCAACCTAGTTTTTCTGTCATCTAATTAAAAATAGAAAGGTAGCATTTTATGTTGGTACTTATCACATTTCTTACCATTAACATATGTTAGAGGAGAATATAGAACAATCATTGGCATGAGTCATGGTTCCACCAAAAATTGAAGTTATAAGCTGTCATGCACATTTACTAGAATACAGAATATAGCAAACTTATTATTCAGGTATTCTGAGGAACCTTTTCACTCACATCCAGTGAAAGACATTTTACTTTTAATATGCTACAGCCTGTATATACTCAACAATTCCTGTTTACCCAGAATTTTGTTGAAAGGAACAGGAGGAGGTGTATGCAGAACAAGCACTAGATGCATTTGAAAGACATTAATATAGCAACAAACTGAACATGTCTTCAAGTTTTCTATGCAAAATGATTGAAGATCCATTAAACAAGTAATAACCTCCTACCCTTCAAATACCAGGAAGGAATACACTGAATGAATCACATTACTCTTTTGCACAACAAGGTATTAAAACTTCTTAGAATATGTTTGGAAACAGTTTATTTTAAAAATTAGATTTCTGTACCAAAAAAAAAGGCATAAATTATACTGTTTAGAAATTAAATTTGGGTCTACATTTTCAAATAATAGTTTTTTTGCGCTATTTGCCAAGACTTTTTAAGGTTGCGTGTTAGGTCATGGAAGTGAAAAACGCTAATTAAAATGTTGAACTGAAGGTCAATTATGTACTTATAGGAAGATGTCACTAAATATGTAAAATAAGATCGATGTAAATAGCCTTAAATTTGGCCTGTTAGAAGGACAAATATACTGGACAGAAGGAACTGTAAACTGAAAAACAGTGACAGAGAAGGGATTTCCCAACCTGGAAGCTGTGAGCCCAGGGCTAGGCCTGAGAGCTGGAAACTTGAAAAGTACAGCTGGTGTCTCTGAAATACAGCTGGGTAACCTAGAAACCAGAGATTCCCTCAGATACGACTAAAAGTGTAAAATCAAGTAATTTAATGACAACTTGTATTTTGAAAAGGTGGAAGTATAAAATGGACCTGAAAGAATAAAAATCATGACAGGTGTAAAATAAAAATTACCAGCATATATTGACTGTTCAAAGCGATGATGTCCTATGTCATGTTGTATATCAACTATATGAAAAGGACTAAATTTGTATCCAAAGTTGAGCTTCTGTCTTGGGGAATTTCCCATGCTGCACACAGATGAGGATGTGTGCTGTTATATTGGTGATAAAGTGGATTCACAAATGATAAGTTTTATAGTAACCTGTGATATACCTTCTGGGTTTTACTGTCGTAGAAATGTCCACACCTCCTTGGTTTTGTTGTTGTTCATTACTAAATAATATTGATTGAGACTATATAATTGATTGCCATGTTAAATTGTAATAGCTTAATATAGATCAATATAATCACAGAAATACTTGTTAGTGGTGGTTTTGCTGCACTTGCTAAAGTGCAGCACAGACACATATACACTATTTTACAATTTTCCTGTGGTTGGTATTAGAAGAATTTGAGGGACAAGAGATCACATACATGGAATACAGGGATACATTGATAATGATGCCTTAAGTTTTTAACTTTTTATTTTTCAGATCCTGTACTGCATTAGTGTATAGCTCTGTTAGTAACATCTCTTCACAGTTTGGTCAGACTAAACAACCCTTCTAAGCCTGAGAACCAAGGACATCCTCAGCCTCAGGCCCTGAAAAGTATAAACAAAAATGAATGGGGGAAGAGCAAACTGTGGGAGTATGACTGCATTACCTGAAGCTGTAATTGGACAATTAACCCCTGATATGCAAATAGACCAAATTTATATCTGTCTGAAAACTCGTGACCATCGCCCATCCTTGATGTAGCCCTTGTGAGGCTTTTGCACTGCCCAAGGGGAAGAACTTTAATAAATATCTAATTTATTCTCTGTCGAGCCTCTGTTCTAGGTAGCCATTCCAAGGCATCAATTAAACCAAATTAAAAGTCTTTGAACTACTCAATAAACTAGAGAAATTTTAGGGAAACAGGTGACGTGCGTGTTGGCTACAGCAACAATAATGCTAGCATTTTATTTTCTTTATATGCCTGTTAAAAAGAAAAAAAGGATAATGTTTTCACAGGACAGAGAGGATTCTAATGCTCTATAGTATCCCAAATTAAATCTGAATATGGAGCAAAGGAGACATTTTCTTGACACGAAAACATGGAACAAAGCTAGAAAAAAATCCTGCTATTGTTTAGAAATTTAAATTATTAATTTTTATGCGCAAGAAGAATGTGTACACAAGTCATTACTCGGTCAAGGAATTATCATGAAGGGTGGTGACTGATCTACCACTCCTGGAAATCACTGGTGTGCTTCCACTTGTAGAATGGATTTTAGAGTTCACTATGTGACAACATGAACTCCTGTGGAAATTACTTGTGAAATATCAGCCTTCTGGAAATAACATTTTAAAAATTCTATTATTCATACTAGTCAGCTATAACACCATTACATTACTTGGTGGCATTTTGATTTCTGAGAAGTCACTTCTTGATAGGACCAACACAAAATGAAAACAGACTTTTCTTCTTTCCAGTGTTTTTACGTAAATGGATGAATCATCAATCTTGAAATAACTAAAGGCATAAGTAAGTGTCCTGCTTTCTGGCTTCAGCCAGATATATGTGGTAACCCTAGGCTAGAAAATGGAACTTTCACACATTGGCTCAAAAATAACCCCTTTAAGTGAACAATCCTACCGTGAGTATTTAAATTGATTCTTAATCAAATTTTAAAATTAGTTTCATACTAAAATTGGTAAAGATTATGCAGTATTAATAAAAGTTTTTCTCAGTTGTTCTGACTTTGCAAGTAGAATTTATAAGGACAAATGAGAATAACTCCAGTAGTGACAGTAACACATCAGGAAATACAATAATATTTTGTGTGATTATAAAATATTTATTGTGACAGAAAAAGAGAGAAAGTGACAGAGAGGGAGCATGACATTTGTTTTCAAAATATGCAAATGTTTTTAAAAATGTCATTTTGAAATAGAAAGAGGAAATAAACCCCAACTAACCTATTATGTGATCCATATTAAGAGAAAAATAGTTTCAAATTTACTGAGCAATTGTTTTATGACAGAACCAAAGCTGTTCTAAATGACCATGAAATTCTGAACCTTTCAGCTTGAATTCTTTAGTAAACAAAGCTTGTGTTTGCTATTTTGTCCCTCTGTTCTTGATTTTTAATTGAAGTTCTTTATCCCATAAGAGTGATCACTAGGAAATAATGTTACAGCTTTCACAAGTGAGGTCAGCAGAGAAATTGTAATTGACTCAGTCACTCAGAAGGAAATGCAGAGATGTGCTATGTGTTTTCATAAAGTATAACAGATTAAAATGTTGGGAAAGTAATAAAGCATAATAAATTGGTATAAGATTGGAATGGCTTTTCTTTATTTTTAGTAAAAGAATGTGTTTATTCCTTTTTGGTTTTTTGCTGTGTTTTTCTTTTTTCCAAAGCAAATAAATTAAGTGGTATTAAATGATTCTACCAATCATTTTAAGGAAAATCTATACAAGTAACCTGAGGCAGGGAATAAGAAGAAACCTTTCAATCTTAACTGAAGGAAAATTGCAGAAGTCAAGAAAAAGGTGATTTTTAATTTGTCAAATATTAAACATTCAAATGCAAATTCTGCATTTCATCTTTCTTCTCTTAGTTTCTCTTTTTTCTTCTTATCTGAGGAAGAAATCTGTCTTCTGCTTCTAATAGTTTGTCTTCCTCTGACAATACATGGCAGGACTAAAGCCAACATAAACTGTCAGAGATGTGTGATGTTAAAATGCTGAAAGCAAGCAAACAAAAACAGAAATGTCTTTCAATAAGGTGTGTCATATGTCCTTGGTTAAGAGTGTAAGGCTTTCACTTCTGGAAAGCACCACTTAAAACTGCTGCTAAGAGTAAGTGTCATTCTTACTGAGGTCAGCATTCAGAATTAAAAACAGTAGCAAAATAAAGCCTCTATTCAGATTTACCTGGAAATCAATTTAACTATTACCAGAACTTCTTCTGTGACTCTGAGCAAAAGTGAAAGGAGAACCAGCCTAGACCCAGTTGGGATTTCTAAAAATTTCATTATTTTAACCCTTTTGATTTTTCATGTATAGATTTTTTTTTCTTTTTTAGGACAGTATTGAGAATCTGAAGTCTGAAAGTGTTTTCTTTTTCAGCATTTATTTTCAGGAAAAAAGTAGTTACCATCTGTTTTAAATAAACAATTATTTTTTTCAAAGTACATTTTACAAAAATAAATTTTTTTAAATGGGAAATTTTCTTGATTTTCATGATTTTCATTGAAAGTAGTAATTAATATATCTGTTATTAAATATGGTAGAGTCAGATACTATGGTAGTTACTACCACAGAGATTCCTGTAGAGACATGAAACAACAAAAAAAATTTACATATTTATATACATAAGCATAAAGCTTTCTGCATTAAAAACAATAACAGTGACCATTTCAGAGGAATTGATGAAAGTAAAAGCCTATTATTTCATTATTTGTTAATTCTGTAACTATAACTCTATTCGTGTCTCCATATATATAAGGACAATATAGTCTGTTATTTTGCAGGGGACAGGTGTCCTCACAGGAGGCCCAAGCTCATCACAGAGTGATGGAAAATCTTTAGTATACAGAAATTTTCAAAGGAATCATCAGATTTCCCTTTTCCACCTCAAATAAACATAATTACTTGATTTTATGTGCAAGGTATTCTGATCTGTCTTGTTATTTGAATATATAACCACAATTTCAGTGAATATATAGCTTTTCCTTTCTTTGCCATTTAAGAGCTTCTAGACAGACTCATAGGATTTTGTGATGATTTGATGAAGATTTACTGCTCTTCAGTGGTAACCAAAGAGAGGTTTGGAAAACATTTCCACAATTTCATGTACCTGGTACCTTATGGCACCAGAAGCCTCAGCCACACAAGAGCTTTCAGGAGAGACTTTTTGGCTCCTGACTCTGCATGTCTACATCTTCCAGCTCCTGAAGGCATGCACACACTGTGCTCCAAAGCTCATCACAACATCAAGTACTGGCACATGTTGGTGCTGTAGACATCTTTTTATGAAAAATCCTTTCCTTAGGATTTTTCCTCCTGAGAAGCTGAGACACCTCAGGAACAAAATGTAAACAATGGTTATCTGCTGCTGTGGAATGCAACAGGAGAATCTGTGATTGGTCTCATGTTGTAGTTTCTAATTAATGACCAATCACAGCACAGCTGGCTCGGACAGAGAACCGAGACACAAACCTTTGTTATTCTGCTTTCCTTTCTGTTCTTAGCTTAGCTAGCCTTCTGATGAAACCTTTTCTTCTATTCTTTTAGTATAGTTTTAATGTAATATACATAATAAAATTATAAATCAAGCCTTTTGAAATATGGAGTCAGATCTACATCTCTTCCCTCATCCTAAGACCCCTGTGAACACGGTCACACACTGCAGCTCTATTGCAGTCTGAAATAGGAATGCAATTGGAGCAGGTAGAAAAACAGGTTTTGTCTATCCAAGGTGTAAAGCCATGGGGGTATAGTCTGCATGAAAACAACTGTAGAAATGTGTCATAAGATAACAGTACCTGACTATTTCTAAGGGGGCAATCAACAATAACAGCTAATTGTTTAACATAAGCACTGCAAACCCAAAATAACCTGCTGTGCTCTCTTCTGTTTTATCTCAAATAGGAGACCACAGAAGGTAATTATTCTAAAATAATAGGTTTGTTTGAACACTACTGGCTCTACTGACATCTTAAAATATGTGAAGCTTAAATAAAACTCTAACACCAATTAACACATATTCTTGTCATTATAACCAGGGAAAAAAGGGAGCTAATACTGCTATGGCTCTTATGTCAAATGATGTGCCTGACTAATAAGGTATAAAGGCTCCAAGGGAGTAAATGAATGTTGTATGGGTAGTCTAAGTCTCAAGTTGGACAAAAATGAATTCAGAGGTTTCACTCAGTGATTTTACTCAGCTCTAGAGGACCACTACATGCTAGTTCAACACTTCTTTTTTTCCTTAAACCTATGGGTTTAATATTATTTAATATTAGCACATCATCTGAAATAGTTGTCTGTGCTACATTTTTTTTCATGGACTCTATGATTTGCAGGGAATTCTGATTAGTTCCCCCCTTGTGGAGATTTCCCATTGTTCCCACTGATGGAGACTCAATCTTTGTCAATGTCTTTTCTTTAAACAGAATTCTGTTAATAACATTGTCTCCCTCCATTGCTTCAAAAGAGCTTGCTGTCCTCTCTCATGCACTGGAACTTCTATTTAGTTTCTCAACCTTTCTTGCAGTTATTCAGAGAGAATTTTGTTCACATCTCATATGAGCATGAAAAGGCCAACTTAACAGCTTACTGTGTCACCCAGTCCTTAGTATAACAAAATGCTGAATAAAAGATGTGCACAAATGTGTACGATTGAACCTCTACAGACTGACTCCAGATCCATTGTGTGTCAGGCATAGGTGTACCCTACATCATACTTTTTTTCCTGAAAACTTTTGATTGAGGAAAACTTCATTCCTTTCAAAGGTTTTTGAATATATATATTAAAAAAAAAAAAGCCAAAGTATCACTTTTTCCTGGAAAATGTAAATGATATAAGCTTGACATAAACAAAGTAGATCAAATGAAATTGATTTCAGCTAAACAGAAGGCTTTATAAATGATTCTTTAAAACTTTCAAATATAGAAATAACCAATAAATGCTTTGGAGAAAGGCAAGGAACTACACCAATATGTTTGCATTGTTAGCAGAAAATTTCTGACAAGGAAAGAGAGCAAGGGGAAGCAGTAAAGCTAGGATGATGAATAATAAAGCAAAGGCAAGTGGATAAGTACCTGGAAGCACTGAGACATTTGGGATGTGTCAGCTGATGGATGGTTTTAAGACCTACCTCAGTTTGCAAAGTGCTGAAGGACAGAAAGTCACGTAAGTGGTTGTGACTAATTCATCCTAGCCCCCTCCTTACTGAGTTGCTCACAGAAACATGGAACTGATTTTTAGGCTAAGAATTTATGAAGCATCCTATACCTTCAAAAAAACCTTCCATTCCCTTGGCCATGTAACAAAATATTGAAACCTTCAGCTTTACCATAGGAGAAAAAGGAAGGGACAAAAAAGACAGTAAAGCTAGACATCAAAAATTTTGCCTTAATATTGGTATTAAGTGGTTTTTTTGTCAGTACTAGTTTAGTCTTTTTGAAATGCAGGTTTTAAGAGAGATGTAGCACACTGCAGGTAGAAGAAGCCACCTGGCTTTTGCATTACTCTTTTCTGTCCTCAAAATTGATGAGGGACACAATGACTTCTTAAATTAGACTTGTCCATTACAAATTACTTCTATTCAGTTTGTCTCCTTTAGAAAAAAATTTGAGGCAATTTTAGAGAAAGAAAAGTAGGTTCTGAGGGCACCAATCTCCAAATTCAAGCTAATGCTGCATCTCACTTGAAGAAAATGTCCTGTGAACATACAGATTCACAGAAGAGCTGAGTTTGAAAGGCATCCCTGGGGGTCGTGGTGTGCAACCACCCAGACCAAGCAAGGCTACCTAACAGCAGGTCACAGTCATGTCCAGATACCTTCGATACCCCAAAATCTTTGGGTATCTACAACTTTCACAGTCTTCTTGGGCAATCTGTGCCGGGGCTTGGTCACTCTCACAATCAAAAAGAGTTTCCTGATGTTCAGGTGGAGCCTCCTGTGTTTATTTCAACTAATTTATTTTGCTTATATTCAGTTTAATTTTTTTTTTGTTTGTTTCAGTCTATTTCCTCTCATTCTGTCACAGGGAAACACTGAGCTTGGCTCCATTCTCCAAAAATAGTGGTTGGTTCAGTCACCAGATCTCAGTAACATTTGTATTTAGTATTTCTGTTTTACTGGTTGGATAATATTGCCTTATTAGGAATTCAGTCTGCATGTCTAAGTCATGGGAAAAAATAAGCAAAAGACATCAAATTGAGTCAAATTAAAAGCTTTCAAGGCCTTAAATGTAAAAATAAGTTACAGTATTATTTTAATGCTATCATTTTAGTTTCTTAAATGTAAAAACATATAATCACTTAAATAAGAAAAAAAGTGACCTTTTCCATGATTCATCAAATCATTAACTGCAAATTAATAAATAGTATACTAAATATTATACTAATATTTTATATTAAACTTCCATCTTTATAAAACTTGAAATTTATTAAGCTATTTAATTTATTAATATTGGTCTTAGTATTCTAGGAAAATTGCATTGAAATAGCTCTATGAGTGTGAATGTCAGAAAATTGTAACTTTTTTTATACAAATAGTTGTGCATATTCTACAGCTTTTTCTTGAATTAATTCTATACTTTATGGCACAGACATAAAGTGGAAATGGATGCTGCTAGCTTAAATCACATTCCTGCCAAGAAATTAATTGGGGAAGCTACAATTAACATATATCAAATTATGAAATTGTGCTATATTGGAAAATAAATACTTTTGTGGGAAGAGCTGTTGAAAGGCAAAAATGCTATACTTAAAACAGATTAATAAAATTTCTATTGACTCAATTGAGGTAGCATGGTGGAAAATGTATATCTACATCAACACAGGAAGAGTAAAATTTAACCTTTGTACAAGAGCAAAAAATCCAGTTAAATGAGTCAAGGGAAGATATTAAAAAATATATCATCTCTTAAGCTACAGGATCCTCCTTTGTGGAGCATTTAAATAAAATGTTGGTAAGTACATCCTATTTCCAATACCTTTGAATATTTTTACCATATAATGCTGTTATTTTATGAGATCTATTCATAGAAACTTCTTTTAGTTCTGCTGATACATGCATTGTCTGTTATAGCCATTGCATAAGAAAATATGTTAAATCTCATGTTAATTGCATACATACAGAAATAAAAGTACTAAAGCTAACATGATGAAGAAAGAAAATATTCCCAGACTTTATCACACCTTAAAAAAATCAGCAACCAATATACGTAAAAAGCATGGAAACACATTAAACCAAGTTCTAAATAAATGATGAATGCTGTGTTGCAATTAACTCAGAATATGGGAAACACCTCTATAAAAAGAATGCATTAAAAAAAATAATATATGTATGGCATCTGGTAGTACAAAGGACTCAAGAAATATATAGAACAGGCTGTTCAGATATTGTGGCAGTGTGGGCAAGTGGAATTTCTTATTCATAGCTTGTGAAACTGTCAGCTTTTAGCAAATTTAATTGCCTAATATCACAGACTAAAGCTTTAGAAATCTCATGATCTTATCTGTGTGCTCCATAAAACTGCTTCCTCATGCTGGAGCATTCAGAAATGTCCACCAGAGGCTTTCCCACTGCCTTAGCTGAGCTGGAAGATTTACTTGACAGAATTCTTATTTCATTTATGCTTTTAGCTTTGACACACAGTCCTTCAAAATGGGCCCCATATGTCAGTGTCCTTGAAAAACCTCACAAGGTTGAGAAAATAGGAAGATGGAAAAAAGGAACTCTGGAGAAGAAAGTAAATCTGGCAAATAGAACCTTCTAATTAATTTTTTGCCTTGATCATCATGCTCTTCTACCAATTGTCATTAGTATTGCCATAATAAAAAGCAGCACTTCTCTATTCTTCAACATTTTAGCAGATTCTTTGCCAAGTTGTGGGATGCTGCTGACACTCAGCTGAGACTGACATGTCTTCACAGTTCAGGTCATGAATAACAGCTTGTACTTGTTTTTGACCAAGGTGAGATTATCCACAGCCTACAACTAATTTCAGGGTGTAGAAGGACAGATGAAGTCAGGTGTGAGAGGTAGAACTGGCTCAAGCAGGGCAGTACACTTCTTTCTGTTACCTTATTGTAGCCTTGGAAAGAACAATCAGTGCCTTCTGAAAGTCAGATTCATTAGACATTTACATCTACATGAGACAAAGGTTTAGCATCAGTAAATTCACTTTAAAACCATCAATATATTATATACAGGAGGAGGCCAGCAATTTTTTTATTTTAAATGGCTTTATAGGCTGCACTCTACTGGGTTTCAGTATTTTGTCAGTCAGTAGTGTCCATTTGTTCTTTCTAGTGCTGGCTAAAATGTCTTTTGGATTGACAGTGGTTTCAAAGATAAGGTGTTAATGTTTGAGGTCAATATTCTACAAAATTTTATCAAAATCTGAGATCATGAGATGTTTAATTACTTGCAGTATAGGTGATAATGCTTTATCCTATTGTCCTTGCTATTCCCAAAAGTAGATCTCATCATTATCAGTTGCTGAAATAAAATTAATAATTGGACATATAAGAGTCAGCTGCAGATTCTCAGTGTTAGGAGCTGCCAGATCTGGCAGCCTAGCTGAGGTGAGGTTGCTAAGGATCCATAATCCCACATGTGACTGGGGGGTACCCTTTATGCTCTGGTGTGTACAGGGATCAGACTTTCATCACATTACCTAACACCTAGGTACCAGTTTTCTTATCAACATAAATGTACATACTGAGCAGAATCACTGCATGAAGCTGTGCAAGAAAGGACATCTGAACTGTCCCAAAATAAATTTGCAGGGATTGTTACTGTGACTTCTATGAAGTGACAGATCTATCTGACACCATCCACATAAATTCGGCAAAGTCCATCCCACTTGTTTTTTTTCACACTTTTTCTGTCTTCAATTCATTCCACGGCACAGCTTTCCACGAGCCTCTGCCCACAAGGCCTCTTCATCTCTCTCTCACATTTCTTCATCTCTCACTGACTTCTTGCACATAGAAGTCTATCTTCTCCATCATGTTCATGGAAACCACCCCACCATGGTGTCTGGGACATTCAGTTCTGATAAAAATTTCCTAGTATCTTGAATAGAGCTCTTTACAGAGATCTTTATAGAAAAAGATCTGCAAATTTCTCTGATCATCTTCACACTCAAACAAAGTGCCTATTCCTCTTCCCCATATTGCAGGTTCAGATTTTGGCCTAGGTAAGAACTGGGACAGCTAAGCCTAGTGCTCAAATGGGAATAAAATTATTATCTGGTTCTTATATGCTACAAAATATTTCCCCTTTGTACTTCCTGCTCCTATTATTTTCTGTATTTTAGTTATAAGCCTCACTGGCTCCAGACCAGCATCTCAGTGATATGATTTCATCATTGTCATCCTGCATGAGTGAGTATAGAAAATATATAAGGTAATTCTGCAGTGGGGGGATAAAAAACCCCAGATGCATTGCCCTCAGGTGTCCTATGGAGCTCCAAAACCAGTGAGGGCTCTTTCCCGATCCACTATTATTTGCATTTGTTCAATTCAAGTATAACGGTTTTCAGACATTGTATATCATCCCTTTCAGTCAGAACTTCCAGCTCTTGACCAATCTTCCATTGAGACAGTCTGGAAATTAACTCCTATAAGTTTACAGGACACAGTGGGGCTTCAACATCCTGAGCCATACAGGGGAGGAAGAACAGATATATATTTATATACAGACATGCTGATGGACTCAGACATCACAGGTAACATACAAAAGGTCCCTCATGCAGCCTATATGTGAGAGCTTTGGACAGCTCCCATATCAATGAAAAAGTACGGATGCTTTGTTCTTGAGGCACTAGACACTTACAGCAGATAGGCAGATAGCTCTGATAAGAATAATTATGGTTAAAAGACTGATATCCAGGAAAGATTTTAACAGCTGTCTTATTTGTGAAATTATTAATATTTCTTTCTTTTATATTATTATTATTACGTATAGATTTGTTTTATGTGGAAGAGTTCTCACCTAAACCAGTTCTAATTGACAAAGCCTTGTTTAAAAACGCCAAAAGCTAACTTTTGCAGTCTTTAAAGCTAGATGCAATTGTTGCTTAAATAACTGCGATTTATCATGGAAATAAGGGAATTGATTTTTTTATTACCACCTATGTCACATAAGAATCTTGCAATATTTAGATGTCATAAGCTGGAGGAGGTGGTTCAGAAACTCTGTGAATGTCTTTGCATGAATATCTGCTGGTGTTTGGAGAAAGCAGACATTATTGGTATTTCTTAGCCTTCAAAGGAAGATCTGAAAGTGAAATACATGACTAATAAAGGTCTTGCTCAGTCTAGAATAATCTGATTAAAATTATGCTAATATATATTTTAGACTGACAGGTGTTTGCGGGTAAGAATTAATGCAAAACTCTTCAGCCATGAAACAAGATAAGAACCAACATGTGCAAGTTAGTTCATTTTCAATGTTTGTCAGTCACAAACTTGCAGCCTGGATTAGCCTTGGCTCATGTCTTGTGCTGTGTTGTGGCTGTGCATAGAAAGAGAACAGGCAGAGAATCAAAGAAAAGTTAATAGAAAACTAGACTTCATTAATCTACTGAATATCAGGAAATTTGTTTCATATGACAAATGTCAAAAAAATTTAGGGGAGGCAGAGTGACTTTGAACAACCTCACAAAACAGCGAAAAAATATGCAGTGAAGAAAAATCTTTTAAAAATTATGTATATTTATACTATTTTCAAGAATAAACTTCTCCTGCTTAAGCATTGAGAGTGCCAGATGCGTGAGAGAGATAACATACTCCCTACCCTCAAAATCAACTCAAATGAGGAGACCAGCTGAAGTGGATAATGTATACTAAACCAGAAAAATGAAGGTCATTTTAGCAATTAAAAGGGTAAGTGAACAGTAGAGCTATTTTGAGAGGTACTGAAATGGGATTGCATACATGCAATCAATGAGGAACAAGTCAAAGATGTCAGCCTTTAGCAGAGTAGGGTGGCTTTGTTTTTACTAACTGCAACATGCCTGTTTACCAATTTCATTTTCACCTTCCAAAAAGCTCTTTACTGAAGGATATCAGAATTAAACATAATATTGTGCATACAAAATAGGGGCAATTGTATGTTTATTTGGGGTTTTCTATTATTGCTTATTTGTGGGTGGGTTTTTTTCCTAGAAGTGCTATACTGAAGCAAATAATATCTGAAAAGAACAGAAAAGTTGAGAATTTTAGTTTCAAGCATTTTGCAAACAAGTACAGATTAAGACATGTGCCGACTTGTCACTGTCATATTCAATTCAATGAATTGGGAGGAAACAGTATGAAAAGTATTTTTTAAAAAATGAATTAAAACTCTGTGGAGTTAGGTATATATTTCATAGAAATACACACTCATACCAGCAAAGCAAGGCTAGTAATTTTAAATTTTGTTTTACTGAAGATGAAATTCTGTGTAACCATACTTAAAAAGAAATTGGGAATTCCAAGGGGTCCATAAAGACAAATTCCATGAGTGAGATCCCTAGCCATGTCATGAGTATGACTCATTGGGTGATATCTTGTTCCCTAAATACACACATCAATTGATATTTTGAAAGTTACAAAATGCCTGGGACATGTGCATGTAGCTGCTGTTTGTGACACAGAACACCCACAAAATACTATTTTCTAGATAGTATAATATTTCTAGACCAGTAAATGAAGATCATAGGACACCTAAAATGACACCAGGTTCTTGTAGTTATAAAGCTGAATCTAATTCCAAGTGTGTGTGATAGCACAACCTAGAGAAAGGCAGCTACCCTTGCTGCATGATGAAGTGAATTTGCTGTCACTCTAGGCAGACACAAGTGACACCTTAGCTAGACTGAGGGGAAAGGGGGGAAAAAAGACAGTGCTTTTTCTCTCTTATAGTAAAATATCTTAGTTCTAGGGTAAAAATCCTAGTTTAGATTTAAGAAAAAAGAAAAATAAAAAAGAGGATTGCTGCCTCTAGGAAGACATAAGTTATGCCAAGCATTGAAAAACATTCATAAACTGAATTAGAGTAGATGTGTTACAATTTTCAGATTGCAGTTACATGAAAGTTGTTAAGTGCAAAGCTTAACTGAAGGGGAAGATTGTGATAAAATTTCTTGGAAGTAGCAGTTATCAAAAAGTCGGCTTTTGAAAACTGGAAGCTTGGGGGAGGTTGCACACAGAGGCAGTGAGAGCATTTCAGTGCAGATTTGTCTGTGGGTCTGGAATCACTGGCACATTTTCCCACGGCTCTTCACAGTGTAACCACCAGAGTGGATGAGGGTAGCTGAACGGTGACACCTGTCCCCAGAAATCCCAGAGCCCACCCTGAATAATTACAGCAATTCTATAACTGTGAGTATGCAGAAATGAATCATAAAGAAGGATCTGAATGAGATTTCTGCAGAGAAATTCAGCAATCAGATACTACATTTGCAAGTGCTGTACTGAAGACACAGCCCACAGTGATAGAGATTTACTTACTCAGACATAGGAATGAGGTCCAAAGGGTATCAGATCTCTTTCATAGGTCAAAGAAAAAGAGATACAGTAATGTTTCCTGTCTGTGTATTGTCTTCATGCTCTGTGTATTGTCTTCATGCTCATCTGTTACTGACAGAGATAGGACAGGCAGAAGAGAGCCTGGCAGGTCACACTTTCAAGATCATCAAAGGAGCTTCTCATTTAGATTTGGGTTATCCAAGCATGACAACTGAGTGCTGACAGGGCAAAGATAGAAGAAAGTAGTATGTATAGTTCTATAGAAATTCTGCAAGTCACTTTTCAAGCCTACAAGCTTGTTTCTCAAATACTGAACAATAATAAAATTTTGCATTACAAATAATCATGGATCTACTGTGACACTATAACTGCCATTGAGAGACCCACACACATGATATTTAGAACTCAATGTGTGTATTGGACTTGGTACTTCTAAAATTTACTAGATACTCTTTATCTGAGATACAAAAACTAACAGTCAGGAGAGTTAAAAGGAGTGCAAAATTACTTCCCAGCTGGCTGGCCTCCAGCATGTACTGGTGTATGGGTTCTTTTATTCCCAGATTTGGGACTCTGCACTTCCCCATGTCGAATGGCATGAGGTTCCCAACAGCCCAGCTCATTTCTCCAGTCTGTCAAGGTCCCTCTGGATGGCAGCACAACCCTCTGACATATCTACTGACATACTACATATCTGACATATCAGCTACTCCTCCCTGTTTAGGTCTGCAGCAAACACAGTGCAGGTGCTCTCTGGCCCTCTCCCAGATCATTCTGGAAGATGTTGAACCAGATTGAACTATAGTCTGTATTGATAATTTATGGCCTCCAACCAGACTTAGTGCCACTGAACAGCACCCTCTAGGCCCTACCATTAATTTCCAATCCACCCCACTGTCTTTTTGGCCAGTCGATACCTCAATAGGCTTTCTATGAGGGTCTTCTTGGAGACAGTGCCAAACTTCTTACTGAACCGAACATAAATAAATCCACTGCTCTCCTGATTCAAGGCATTTCATTGTTGAAGTTTCTCAGGTTGGTCAGTCATGACTTCCCCTGATAATGCTAAGTTGACTACTCCTGATGACCTTCTTGCACTTCATGTGCCACAAAATGATTTTTATCCTGAGCAGATGCCCATTCTTAAATAATTTCTGGAGTCATAAAAACTAAACCCTGCTTCTGACATCAACTCTGTAAAAAATTTTTGGCATACAGTATCAGCTTTGCCCCTTAAGCCTCAGAACTGAGAACACCACCTGGACCTCTAGAGCTCTGCAGTCACTATGGATGCTCTCCAGATTTTTCCATTGTTGCCCACAAGGGAGAACTTCTGGGGATAATATTCAGAGTGAGGCACTTCAGCAGTCCCTCTGCAACATCTTGGATCCAGGCACCCATAAGCAGCAAACTTCAGACAGCAGGTCAGGCTGGCAGACAGGTTCCTCTGTGCCTTGCTGCAGGGAGTCACCCACTATAATCCCTCACCTTTTACTGCTGGTGGCATACCATGGGTTAGGGTCACTTGATCCAGATGTCTCACTGGAATCCACATCTGGCTCCTCCTCAGCTTTGAGGTCAGTAGACCTATTCTGAGTTACAAGCTACTTATTTTTGTTACTTATTTATTTTATTTTAATTTATTTTATTATTTTTTCCTAAGTTGCAGAGATATGATTTAATTGTTATCTGAGTAGCGTAACTTCTCACTGTAACTTTTTATTATACTCTGGCATGCACTGTTTGACAAAGAAAATAATATGACAGTGTTCCTTTCATTGGTTTGTGCTCTTGGCTACTGGTGTGACTGGTGATGAGACCATTAGTCATGTAAAGCTCTTGGTGAAACCAGACAGAGCTACTAGTCAGGAAAAAAGGCCTTGTTTTCCATGCTTGCAGAAGAGTTCTATTCCCAGAGATCAACAAAACTCCTTTCCATATCTTGGAAAATGAGTTATAAGTAGTTTTAGACAAGACTATTTAAACTGGGGTTTTGGGAAATGTTTCAGCAATGGTAAAATTCTTGGAAATTCTTCAACATGACTGGAACGTCCAAGGTTTGATGAAAGCTCCTATTTGAGTCAATGACCTGTGGGTATATGGCAAAACACAGTGTGCAAGTAGTGGTTAGTACCAACAGTGTCTGGCAGCTCAGTGGATTTACTTATTTGTGGTTTGTACTTATTGATTACCAAACAAATTGGCCAGAAATGCTATAGTTTATAGCTAAGCTGAAGGATAAGTTAGGGATTGCTGCTGGAAAATGTCTTCAGTTTAAGATTCAATTGAAAAGAAAACAACATTGCCTTCAGTTTCCCCTTGAATACCAACTTTTCCTCTTTCAGAAGGGTTTTATCATTAGTTACTGTTATATGAGAATTTTCCCTTTGTCAGTCCTACATTATTCATTAAATTGGTTTCTTGCCTTGCAAGGTTTTTGATCATCAGGGACATAAATCAAACTATCCCTCCATTCTTTTTGCATTTATTTCCCATGCATGCAATGTTTTCTCACATGTTTTACTTTTTCTAATTCTCAGAAGTTTTGTGGTAGTTTTCAACTTTTGCATTCAGATCTTTGCTTCTGCTCTGATAAACATTTTTCTTCTATTCTTAGAAGATTCTCCTGTCTCATGAAGAAATACTTTCACAAATAATTTTTCTTCACACACATGAATAGTTATACAGTATGTTCTCTCCTTTTGATGTGTCCCTTGTATTTTAGATTAAGGTATTAAAGATTCAGTCTATGTATCATGGAAATGTATGACATGTTTAATAAATCAGCCATAAAGATAGCAATCCCAGTACTTTCTAAACTTCAGAATATTATATTTAATAAATCAATTTAAGTGGTTAATTTTCCATATTTGCAATAGGTGTGGAGTATGATATAAAAATATAGATCTGCTACTTTACATAAGTTTATAAATGTTGAAGGATGTTTCTGCCTTTCACAGTAATAGAGTATGTATCACACTGACAAAAGGTAAAAACTAGGTATATATGTGCACAGAAATAAGAATATTTGGGGTTTTTTGGGGTTTTTTTGTGATGTATTTTTTTTTGTGTGTGTATTCCAACCTTCATTTGAAATTAGGACAAAAAGTGAAAACAAAACATAGTTAAGATTAATTTAACAAAATTTTCATTTGTTTATTTTACTATCCAGCCTTTTAATGGAACTGCTTTTTCTATATGACAAGGGTGCTGGTTTTGGCTGGGGTAGACTTAATTTTCTTCTCAGTGTCAGGCATGGGGGTGTGTTTTGGATTTGTGATAGTACACGTAATACACAGGGCTGATGATTTGAGATGGTTTTGTTCCTGTTGAGCAGGGCTTACACCAAGCCAAGGCCTTTCCTGCTCTTTTTACTGCCACACTGGTGGGAAATTGGGAGGAGACACAGCTGGGACAGGTGATCCCCAATGGCCAAAGGGACATTCCAGACCATCATGCTCAGTGTATAAAGTGGGGGAAAGAAGTAGGAAAGGTGAGGACGTTTGGAGTGGGTGGTATTTTGTCCTTCCAAGTCACTGCTGCACAGTTGGATCCTGGCTTTCCTGGAGATGGCTGAACACCTGTCAGCCCATGGGAAGCACTGGCTGAATTTCTTGTTTTGGTTTGCTTGTGTGTGTAGCTATTTCTTTTCCTACTGAGCTGTCTTTATCTCAATCCACAAGTTTTCCAGCTTTTACTCTTTTAGTTCTTGATCCTGCTGATGGGGGAGTGAACAAATGGCTGCATGGTATTTTGTGGCTGGATGGGGTTAAACCATGACAACAAATGAGAAATAGGAGAAATTATGTTAAAATCCTTATTGAACCAAAATGTGTTGAAAAGCATAAATTTGTATTCCTGTACCTGAATCAAAAACTGTAGCTTTGCTACAAATCAATGGAAGCAAGAGTAACATACATTGTATATTTGTATCAGTCCTGAATATGGAGTGGAACAGAGATGAAGTCCAGCTAGAACACTGCTCTTCCTATGATAAATAAAACTACATTAAATATCACCCAAGGAAAACCCTGTGGAAGGAATTGGTGTGAAAGATTTCCATTATTAGAAGGTATCTATTAGAATAATGATTTTTGCAGCAAAGTCTATCCTCACTACCTTGCAATTGAATGATACATTCCAACAGATTTAACACAAAAAGATCCCAAAGCAAAATCATGTACATTGTTTTTGCTCTCTGTCAAAATTATATCACAAGTTACTTTAAAAGAAGACATTCAAATTCCAAAGCATTTCTAATATTTTAAATTGGATTTGCATGTTTTGGAAAACCCATTGAAATGTCCATTTTTGGAAGAACAATCTTGCTCCTTTTTATAAATCACACAAGACAATGCTTCTTATCAAACTTTTATTTATGAAAATTTTTTCTTGTGATATCCTAGTATTTAATTTTCTCTCTTAAGCCAGATTTGGTGGTGGTATAGAAACACTTCTTACGTAAAGCAGTTGTCTCAGAGGCCTGTCTAGTCTACCATTGCTCATTTTGCCTTGACATTTATGCAGCAATATCTGCTTGGAGTTTATAGAGTTAGGTAAGTCTGGGCAGTGTTCCAAAAGGAACCATTTTGCTTTACGATGAAGCAACCCCCACTCAACGCAATTCCAGAAATATCCATTCCTGGCTGAATGACATATTTATGATTCCTCAGTGTTATTTCATTTTTCTGAGTTCCACCAGTATTTGTAGTACCAGTTGCAAGTTACTTATTTCAGTCAACAGCATCAAGTCATTTTTAAGTCTGTTCTCAGACTTCATGAAATAAATCAATACAAGCAAAGGATTGTATTTTCCAAAACGTGCTTCTTTACTGGATGCTGAAATATACCTCTTCCAAACCAAATAAATACTTACCCAAGAAAACTATATTTTGCTTCTGTGTACTTTTGAAAATTTGGCATTCCCAGTTTAATAAAGGATTGTGTAAGCTCTTTCCCTTTGGCCATGATACATGAAACACGCCTCAGCCACTAAAGAATGAAAAGTCTGTCAGAGACTTATAGTCTCTCATGACAGACTGAAAAGACATGTTTATAGAACTTAGTCCCAGACCACAACAAAAGGAAAATGCAGTGTTTCTGTGACAGTGCTCCCATGCAGAGATTTTGCCACTCTCTCTTCACCCAGGATGGTATTTGGATATAGAACACTGCAAGTCAAGCAGCAGCTATACAGAAATCATGCTTTCAGCTAGACATGGGTAAAAAACTGTTAAAAAACAATGACAAGGGAAGCACAAAATTGTTCTGAAGCATGAACAAAGCCAAGGGAGCATTTTTAATCTCATCAGCTCCAATACTGATTCTTTTGGGGTGGCCCATGTCAAGGCACAGAATTTCACCAGCAGCAGTACTTGAGGCATAAAAGATAGTAGTCATGCTTAACAAGCTGTATCATAAGATTCATGAAGATTCACTGGTCTGTACTTGTAGCATTTGAAGATAGGAATTTTAAATAAACACTTTCTTATTAAATACTGACAGACTAGTTTTATTATAATTCTAATAAGCTAGGTACCAGAAACATTTGTGCATTCACTTTTCTACAAAAGTGTCTGTTTCAAAATGATAAGCAGGCTTCTAAGTTCTGTAGCTGGAACACACTGTGTTAATACTGTGCTCTGTACTCCAAGCAGCATCTGGGTACCGCTTCTCAAATATATGCAAACTAGACCTTGTTTAAACTTCTGGTTGTAAACTCTTGTTCTTTAACTAGGTAGTGTAGTAGCCCTGGATGTTTTGTGGCACCTGTCCAACACTTTTCTCAGCCTTTTGTGTGCTGTCTTTATTTGGAATTTTATTAAAAACCTCAAATTTCCAAGAGTTTAAAAATCAGGTGTATATCTTGATTTTCAATTTAAATATTTGTGTATTCTCAGAAGCTATGAAGTCACAGGCTCCATTTAATGTATCATGATTAGTAGATTTGTACTCATTAGGTAGCTTACATTGATAACAGAATGCTAAAAAGATGGTCATTATTGTTTACAGTAATAGCCTACATTTAGGAGGAAAAATAAACGTACACAATAGGTATTCCATTCAGTTTTAAGGACTAGCCAAAGTGATTATTAGCTTCATTTGTTAGCATTATACAGTTGATGCATACATTACATATCTACTACACTCACACTGAGAAAATAACTGAATTTCTACAACAACAACAAAAATTAGGACTTTTTACACTAAAATTTTATACAGTACACAGTATGCTCACTGCAAGAACCCACTTCTGCTAAGTGGGTGTAAGGTGAGTACTTAGTGCTTACTTTTAAGTGCATGTGTCTTAAAATAGATAAGAATATATAATAGGTAGCTCTGGATATATCTTATGAATGTCACATTTGATTGGGTGCTTTGGAGTGTTAGCACAAGCATGAACTTGATTTTAAAGTAATAATAAAGGCAGTTAATCACATATATTCAGCTGCTTTGAGACTCCTTGACAGGTCAGAGTCAGCAGAAACCAGTTCTTTAAAAGCTAGTAGGAACAACAATCATTAGAAATATCCTCTTTGAGAGGGTCCTCTTTACCCATAGGGAGAAGGATGTCACTTAGTCTTGCATTTAGAGTTTCTAAAAAATTGGAATGGGATGAAGAAGTCCTGAAAACAAAGATTTTTTTTTCTAATAATGAAGAGTAGAAATTAAACATGAAATCAACATAGTGACTACTTTTACAGAAAATATTTATTTCTGTGTGTATCTATCCTCTTTCCATGACTCACTGCTGAGTAACCATTTTCCTTCAGGTTTACCTGGTAAAACACCTTCTGGAGAACTCTTCCAAAAGGAAAATCAACACCTGTGATGGCTCACACAGAGCTGGAAATACAGTACCTGAAACAGGGTGTGATTGGACACAGAGCACAGGCTGACTTCTCAGATGGTCCTTGGCCTGGTGCCATCATACTGGAGTTGCCTGAAGTTCTGACTCAAACTTGCATGAGTTTGCCATCAGGAACGTGTTCTCTCACCTCATGGGGGTACCCTGAGCCTCTGAGGCTGCTGCTTGGCACCCATCTCCCCTTGTCACGTGGGGCAGCCAACCTCCACTGCTTCCTGACATGATGCATTTAACCAAGATTTCACTTAAATATACACCATGGTGCTCATCTGGCCAGAAAATGAAATGTCCCAGTACAAAAAGACTCTGTGGGTTGAGACGGGGTAAATAGAGGTTTAACAGGTCTTGGATTAAAAAACCAGCAATTTTCAGTTCCAGACAAGGTGCTAAATGTCATCCTAAACAACAGGGCCAGTAGTCCCAGTCTCAGAGACAAAAATTGTGCAAATTCACTGAGTAAGACACACTGCATAGTCCATCATTCTTTTATGTAGTCACTACTTCAGGTATGATTATAAATATATTCAGTTCTAGTAAAGAAAAAATTCTCTGCAGTACAAAAAAATCAACAAAATGAAAAAGAAAGCAAGAGAAAATTCATGTATTCATTGTGTTTTGGAAATATAAAAATAAGCAAATTAAGTATTTATCTGCAAAATATAAATATTATGAAATCATATTGACAACATATGTAAGTGGTATTTCAGAATTTTAAACTGTGTGTTGGTTCAATTATTGATTTGCTCACTAAGCAGCAGTTAATGCAGGAACTATGGTGACAGAAGACCTAGTCTGATATTCAAAGAGGTAACTAAAAATTGTTCTTAGGAATGCCTTATGTTTTCTATTTTTTCTACCTGAGATTTTGGATACTGTTCCTCTGAGGTTAATCTTATGGAATTTTTAACAGCTCTAATTGTCTAATTAATTGCTCCAATGAAAGGACAAAGTTTCTCACAATATTCACTATTAATTTTCCTATCAATATAAAAATCATTATTTGGAAATTCTTACACAGGATTCCTGGAACTCTCATGAAAATATTTCCATATTTGATCTTTTTAATTTTGCAATGGCTAAAATTTCCTTTATGTCCTTGATGACACGAAGCTTATCTGCCATTAGTTTGAGTAAATAGTCCTTAATGCTTATATAAGCATTTCATACATCAATACAGTGAGGTTTTAGTGTAGCTCTTTCATTTTTAAACAAAACATAATCATTTCCATTCACATATTATAATTTTCTATATCCATGAATGATAATGGGGATAAAGCATCTTTTTTTCCATTGCAGTCTTGTTACACAGGGCTACAGATAAACTGAAGAATCTTGTTACACTGGGCTACAGATAAACTGAAGAATATCAAAAGAAGTCAAGTAAGATGCCTGAAGTCACAGAATGTAGCTCCATCCTTTTTTGTGGATCCTGTATAAAGGAATCAAGGAATTGTTACCTTGATTGTACCTTTTCAACTGAATTGTTGGTCTCTTTGTTTCTTTATTTTAATATATGGATTGTGATTTATTGTTTTTGAATCTGAAAAAAATACTCTGGCAATTAAGACAATACAACAACCTCTCAAATTCATCAGAGTTTTATTCTAAATCTGTTTACTTCTGTGCCAAATTATCTTATATTAATTTTGCATGCACATCAGAAATATGATAATTTAATTTGAAATTTTGCCTCATCTCAAATTAAAATGTAAGCACCTCTTTATTTATAATTCCCCATTAACTTGAAGTTTAAAAAATCTTTACTCAATATTGTATCAGCAAACTGATTTTATTTTTAAAATGCTACAAAAATTAATCCAAATATCTGTGTTGCAGTAATACACTTTTCCACATATATCTATTTGGATTCCATAGCTGCAATTTGTTTTCCAGAGCAGTATGAACATGACTGCTGAAGAGTAGTGTCTGTAGAGCTCGGTTCACACTCAATAAATACATTTTCATCATGTCTGACAGTAAATTGACGGAATGCTATAAATTACTTCCAGAGAAAAAAGAATTCAATGTGGAAGAGGCATCACCAAAAAAAGAGTAGATAAGCTGTTCAAGGCAAAGTATTCTAACAAAATACTTGGAGGAGTGTCTCAAGGACTCTGTGATGAATACAGCACACACTCCTCAAGGAGCACCCTGCTCTCCAAAACCTGGTGCCAGTCAGCTGTGTGTTCTTGATCTAAAATGTATTACAAAGGAGAGAAAATTCTGTGTAGATTTCTCTCTCTATCTTGTGTTAGATACTTGTTAGTTCAAGTATCTAACACATAAATTATGGCCTTAGATACTTCACCAAAAATAACTGTTGACATGATCATTGACATCGTAGTGTTCATCAATGACTTTACTTATCAATTTCTTGTCATAAGAATATTTGAAGAAAATTCCAAAGGCTCTTCCTGACCCCATCAAAACCAATACAAAAGGATACCTTCTTTCAGCATCATACTGATATATTTGGGCACCTTTCTTCAGCATTTATATATCCTGACAGTCTCAGTTTATACATGAAACAGAAAAAAAAAAAAAGCTTTGAAGGAACTATTGGATTTCATTGACTAATTTTTTTAATTCTATTGAGCTAGAAAAACCAATGAAAGAAAGAAATTTTGGTAGAACAGATTCCTCTGGACACTGTTCATATAATCTAGTAACAGGATATTATCTGTTCTATTTCCCAAAGTCACAATTCATATTAGAAACTCAACATTTGTTAAAATTGGTTAACAAGAACCTAATAATATTATTAACATATTAATATCAACATATTAATAATAACATATTAATATTATTGACATAAGTGAATTACATATATAATATAACATTACTTATTTTCTTTGTTTTTGTTTTTGAAGAATAACTGTGGCAGGAATCTTAAATACATAAAACCAATAGGGTTTCAAATGGAAAAAAAGGCAATTCTGAAAGCAAGCAACATACAAGACAGACAAAGCATTCCTTGTCCAGGGACTGCCGAACACAGTTAGTTTTGAATCAAGCTTAATCAGGTGCTTGATTAGTCACAGAGACATTCATAGAGTAAACAAAGGTAATTTTTGTAGTTGCCTAGTTTGATTTGTGATCTTTTTAAGATCCTGAATTAAGCCAGCTGGAAACTGTGAAGACCAAATTTAGAATAGAAATTGGACTGATATATAAAGGATGAATATCAGTTTCTTACCATTGGTAGAAAATGAATGTAAAAAGATGACACCATAGGAGCAATTACTCCACTTGGACAGTTAAACCAATAATATAACAGGCAAACTTTAGGGATGACCAACTTGAATTTAAAAAAGAAAGTAAACTGAGATTTTTTAAAACCAATGAAAAGTGAGGAAATTTTTTCCTTGAGTTGATTAGTTCATGAGTGTTTACCAAATTTTAATTAAATTCTATATCCACATGCTGAAATATATTTTAAACTAATCCATTAAAAACAGCAATAAAAGAAAACCAACAAAAAAAAATCAAACCAATCAAAAGCTCAAAAAAGACAAAATTTTGAAATTGAAAATTGGAATTGAAATTATATGAACTTTCATTATGAATCACAAAAGCTGCTGGAAGCTTCTCTCTAAAATTTCTTTACTTAGCCATATTTTCCATAAAATGTTTTATCCTTACAGAATTCTCATCATCTGTGCAGGGTAGCACCAGATTTTGGCAGCACTGGTTCTGAGTTGTGCTGCCATTGATGACATTACAATAATGCTCATACACAGAAAAGGAAAATTAATTTTATTTTTAAACACACCTAAGAAGAAATGTATATCTACATGTTTTTCTTTGTGGGAATTTGCTAGCAATACTAAAATTTAATTTCAGCTAATACTGTGTTATATAATGTACATACAAATGACTATAAGAAATCAAGAAAAACGCTGAAATAAGTGGAGCTTGGTTTTTTCCTTTTTTTTGGGAAGCAAGAATAAAGTATATGCAGGCATAAGTTGGACAGGGGAAAAGAGAGAAGTTTTTTTTTCTTCAGCATACAAGGCAATAGTCTTTCAGACAACAAATGCCAGTTTAAGGGGCAATCACTGTGGATGGCTGTGGACATATACTTGCTGTCATCTAAAATTTTCATGGGAAGACCCAAAATAGCCAAAACCTGTTCAGATTTGACATTCAGCTTGACATCGCTGAGTGGGATGTTGAGCCTGAAGGAAAACTGTAAGGGCCATGTCAGCCCCAAAGGTTCTGCTGGATAAGTTGGAAAAGGGCCAACCTGACACTAGGAATTTATAAAGATGAATTAGGAAAAAAGAGGGGAAAACAACTTTGGGAGCAAAAGAGAAAAACACTTGGAATAGTGGATTAGATCTCCTGTCTGAGCACCCCCAAAATGTAGGAGCACTCCCAAATCTTTGAGTTAGGAATTGAACAATCCTCTTCAGACATGTAGGCTTACCTACCTTACTGTAAGAAGACTGAATTAATGACATTTAAATTAAATACCTAGTAAAGGTTCGAGTAAATCTAGAAGGAAAGGAAACTTTCCGATATGATTTTAAAACTTCCTTAAAATATTAGTTATCCACTAATAATTTACTTATAATTAAAATTAGTTGATCCAGACAGATTTGAGTGTGACTGCACAAAAAAGACATTTTTAGGTAACTGCCATTAAACACTGCTTATCTTCTCAAAATTTCCTCAAGAATAATCCATTGGTAACAAAGTATTTCTTCCCATAAGTGTTACGACTGAGCAGTGTTAAAACAAGAATTTCTGTGGCAGTTCAGCAGAACAGAGTATGCTTTGTCTTGCATTGGGAAGTTTATGATATGAGTAAGAAGAGTTTAGTACCTTTTGGGTTTGGGATGGGTTTTTTTCTTTTTTTTTTTTTTTTGAAAATCTTTTTTTGGGTTTTTTGTGTGTTTGTTTGATAATTTTTTAGCAATAAGAAGAAAGAAGTGCTAGTATTATCTTCAGGTGTTCTTCATAATGTGGGTCCTACAGAACAAAGGTGTAGGGGGTCTGCAGTGTCTACCAAATTTCAATGCAAGTAACAACACACAGCCTACCTTGAATTCCAGCTGATGGGAACTGTTCTGCTGTGAGCTGCTGAACCACATCTCCCTTCTAAGAGTGGCTGCATTGCAGGAGTGAAAGAAGAGATTTTGTTATTGTACTTCATTTACATAGGAAATACCATTTATGGGGACTGTAAAGAACTACGCAAAAATATATTTGCTACAGAGTTTGAAGTGTGTTTTTAATGGGTGCAACACTTTCTGATGACGGCTCAGGCACAAATTTATATTTCTGAGTGAAACAGAGCAAAGAAGAGCTAACTCTCTGCCCACAAAATGTTGTATAAACTGGAAAACATTTCATTGTAAAATCAAAAAACATCCAAAACCTAGGGAGATAGAATGTCAGAAGAATATAGAAATAAACTTATGAGCAGCATCTGCAACACTTAGTGTCTTCTGCAGCTTCACATAAGTAGGTAATTTCCATATGCCAGATTTAGCGTTTGTATGTAGATTTTTTTTTTCTTCTTCCTGTAAAGACCCTAAAAAATATGTATTTTGGACAGCAAGGAAAACTATGGAGGGATGAACACAAGTCTTAAGCAGTGAAATTCTAAGAAAGATAATTCAAATGTGTTTAGAATTCTTTCTTACCCATTCAAAATACCAGATTTAGGTGTTAAAAATCACAGATGCATCCTCCAGAATTTAAAACGTGTTTAATTTGTTGGGATTTTTTAAACAAGTAGACCCTGTTCAAACCAAAATCCTGCTATGTATAGCTGTCTAGTACAACTTCGTGTTCAATGTGTTCTCTAGCACCCTCTTTCCTTAAAAATGCAGCTGGAAATGCCCCCACATCCTTTTCAGACCTCCTTATTGGGCTCATTAAGGTTGCAGAACAAATCTGCCCCTACTGACTGAGCCACAAAGCACTTCAGCTGCCTTTTCTCACACCTAGATTCTCCAGACAGAAAAGAGTTTGGAATTACTCACTCCTCAGGAATTCAGCTCTGTGGGATACCCAGACCCCAGAGGGAACCCCCGTTGATCGCCTCATTTACTGTGCAACACATAAAACCCCTGAAAATTGTCTTTAACACAGGTTTGGTTGCAAAAAGGACACTTAACTGAAAGCAGTATAAAATGCTGAAAGATTTAGTGTAGGACTGAGGACTGGGAAAATTGTGAGTTGTTTTTGTTTGATTGGGGGTTTTTTTGTTTTTTTTTTTTCTTTTTTTTTCCCCAGTGAGATACAAATAATGTTTAATAAAATCACAGGAAGTTCTTTCATGCCAGGAAAAAAAAAAAGGCTCTGTCTTACAATCTCTGCATTATGTAGCTTTTGTTTGCTGTATGTCTCAGACTGCCATCTGTAAAATGGGGATAATAAAGCCTAATTATATTCCACCTACAGTTTTTGAGGTTGTCACCTTTCATAATATATATCAGAGAAGTGCTGAATATAACATTTTCTCAAGACACTTCTTCTAAATTAAAAAAAAAAAATTAAAAAGAAGACATTTTTATTATCAGATTTTATTTTACCTTAAATTTAAGGAGTAATCTCCTTTCTGGATTGCAAAATCCATTATATTTACTTCTAATTCAGCAAATGATTTTGCCCAGTGATATAATGTGATAAAACTTGTACATTCTCTGACAGTGATGACTGACACTACTAGAGAACAACAATGATTTCAAGCATGCTCTTAATAATGTTTTTATATTTGGAGTGTTTTTTAAAATTTTGGTTCACTATTTCGGCTTTTTCTTTCTCATGCAGTAATCACTAAGTGTTTTTGGAAGTTTATCCAAATAAGGGACTTTATTCTTTATGGTCCTGCAATGACATCTGTGTTCTGTCAAGGTCAGTGTTACCCACAAGCATTCATCTGATTCACTAATAATGATGACAAAGTTTTCAAAATGAAGTAATGTGTTGATTGCTTGGAGTGAATTTACTTTTTGATACCAAGTTTTTAATAGAATGAGAAAATACTTTTTTGATAAAATTACTTACTATTAATTAGCTTAAAAAACTATTCTGGAATGACACAATCATTTGAACACAATGAAAATATGAAGGTTTTAGTTTAATTTTAAAGACCATATTGTTCATAATAGAAATGGCCAGAATGTCTGAAAGTAAGCTCAGAATCATGAAATTTCAAGAACAACAATAAAAGACAGAGGAAAAACCTCAGCTAGAATTTCAATCTGAAGTTATTTTTGTGGGCTTAATTGTAGACCATGATAAAAATAGGGGTATGTGTATGAATATATACCTATTTATTAAATAGAAAATCTGACAGATCTAAACTTTAGTCATGCTAATGAAACTATCATTACAATTCCAATTAATTTATTATAATAGCAGAAAAAAAATCCACATTTAAAGACATTAAATCCCTGTTACTCACTGATGAGATTTATTAGAACTTTTCACTACATACCTGTGTTTTATATTTTTACTCATTACAGGCATTACAGGAGTTTCAGGAGGTAATAAACAAAGTAAAACAAGTAAGTATTTGCCTAATTTTTCTTCTGGTCAAAGGTGTTTCTGCAATTAAATTGCCAGAACTAATCAACCTTCATTTAAATGACAGTTCTGCGAGTTGAAAAGAGTAAGATGCAAAAATTACAGTCATTTTATAACATTCTGTAAATATACCATTCTACTTTTGAAGTCTAATTACATGAGGGTCTTCACTGTCCTGTCTTTCTCCCTGAACATGACTGGTATTTTCATGAGTACACTTGTGGGGCCTACATATGGATATTGCAGAGCACAAACCACCAAGGTTTTATTAGTCCTGTACCCTGACCTGGATAGACTCTGGAATGCCCACTTCAGGACGTTACCACCTTTCTACATCTTTTTGTTGTCAAGATACACGATCCTTTGTGTGAAAGCAAGAAGGATGTTTAAAGCACTGTGTCACTGAAGAATAGAGCAAAGAACACTGGAATTTCCATGAATCCCTGACATTTTAGTAATAATCAGGGACAGGACTCAGGCTTAGCTGATAATTCACCTGTACTATCACAAAGGTATGCAAAGGGAAACAGAAATGTACATTTCTGATTCTTCTTTCTCACAACACATAGAAGTAAATTGGTTTCTGGAGCTACTGGTGATTATCAAGTTCTGTCTAAAAACTGAAGATGTATAAGTGGTCAAAAGCATTTCAAAAATTTAGAAAACTCCAACATGCAGAACCTAGTAGATAAAACCTGTGTGCAGCCCTGAAGCTGCTCCAGCCCTCAAGTGTGTGGCTTGCTGCTCCGTGGTGTGGGGATTGCTTTGGCACAGGTCCTGTCACAGAGTTGGGCCACATCTCTGTGAGCTGCTCCCACATTCAGCTGCATCTCTGCACATCCAGGAGGAGCCCTGCACACTCCAGCATTTGCAGCGCAGATGGCAGGGCTTGGTACTGAACAGCAGGGCTCAAACCTGAACTTCTCCACTGTTACCCATCTCCACATTTATAGCCAGACTGGCACTCAGATGCAATATGGATTTACACGGTGTCTATAATTTTATACTTTTCTTTTTTAGCCTACATTCATTTATTTTGATACAGATGCCATATTTTCAGAGAAAATAGGGT
The DNA here is from genome assembly GCF_047830755.1 of Zonotrichia albicollis. Classification (NCBI taxonomy): domain Eukaryota; kingdom Metazoa; phylum Chordata; class Aves; order Passeriformes; family Passerellidae; genus Zonotrichia; species Zonotrichia albicollis. The sequence continues at coordinate 24,037,274 of NC_133820.1, forward strand.
TATTAACTGCTGTGACGAAATAGCAAATGTATTTCTGCAAATTCAGGGTATTTTCTTCATTACACAAGGAGTTAAATTCATGCTTTATTCTCTGGAAATTTTTTTCTATAATTTCCATTCAATATAAAATGATTCAAAGAACAGTTTTAGAATGGAAAAGTGAAGACAATAGAATGTAAAAAGTAGCATATTCATCGATGTGAGTGTTCCTAATTAAAAGTTTGAAATATACACAGTGGAGAGGAATAAAAAGAAAATCCTCTGCATTTTTTTTTTATAGATTTGATTAAATACACACTTTCTTGTTTAAAAAAAACAACCCAAAAATGTCAGGATAAAAAGGAAATGACAAACCAAATGTATTTTGGTATAAAATTATTCTAATATCCTTGGTAAAATTTTGAATTGAAGAAAAATATTATTCAAGAAATGCATTTAAGCCACTGTAGTTTTGAAAAAATAAACTGTGTAAATTAAGAATATCATTGACTACACAACCCAGTCTTTGAAAGCTGTAGACTGTTCTTCTGATAAAGACATGATCTTTGCTTCCTTTTAGCTTCAAATCATCTTGTTAAGAAACAAAATATGAAAGCTTGCTTTCCTTTCCTGACCCATGAATAAGAAGTAGGTTAGAAATGCTGAGACATGATGTTTGTAGAATTACGTGTTGATAAAACTGGAACTAACCCAACTACCTCAAAAAGAAATTAGTTCATTAATATTTTATTTTAAGAGCTCCAGGTTTTTTGAAAACATGTATTTTGCATTTCATTTATTTACAGTATTTTTAAATTCTATTGAAATAATCAGCAATCAAATATTAGATTATTTTTCCACAGTGCTAATTAAAATACAGTTTCCTTTCAGAAATAAATTGATACAAATCACCGAAAAAATATTTTTGATAGCATTTTTTGCTCACCTTTTTTCAGCATTAAATATACATAATCTGAAGCACCAAAACATAAGACAAACTCTTTAATTCCTTACATTTGTAAATAATCACAATTTTTTAGAAAAGTTATTATTAATTTTTAGGCAATAAAGATTAAAAAAAAGATAGCAAGATTGAAATCTCTCACTAAAATCTATGGGCTGAAAACTCTTGCATCCCACATTTGTGTAAATTGGAATCTACATTCATAAAACCTATTCTGTCCTAGGAAATATTTCTCCCCACCTACCTGACTTACCTAATTCTGCTCATAATTCAAACCGAGGATAATAGATTTTTTTCTTTAAGAAAAAAGGCATTTTAAGTGTCTGCAACTATCTAGCTATTAGCACAGATGCAGAACTCAGCATAAGTAATTATGTTGAGAGCTGGGATAGAGTCAGACTCCTTGCATTCTGTCTGAAATCTTTTTTTTTCCCTACCTGTTATGCTTCCTTAGGAGAGGATGAGTGTTATCTCAGAAGAGAGGCATGGAGATTTGGTCAGATTTTAGGAATAAGGAAGACAGAAACTCATTTCCCCAAGATTAATGAAATATAAAGCCAAGTTTAAAGTCTAAAAGAGCCATTGAACTGCTTTGTCAAATACAGGCACCAAAATTCCTGATGCTAGGCTATCTCAGGAGAGAGAGGAGAGAGAAAACAACTGATACCCATGGTATTTTTATACCTAAGATATACATTCATCTATCTATCTATCTACCTATCTATCTATCTATCTATCTATCTATCTATCCTGAGAAAAAGTAATGTCGCTTCAGAATGAGCAAGCATTGTGGATTTCATGCACTTAGCTTGTTGTAGGTGTAGCAAGGACTAGAAAAACCTGAATTCTGCAAAAGTCTGCCAAGATTTTTAATAACAGGCAATGACAAAATTTTGACTTCAGAATTAATTGGAATTAACATCAGAGACTGATTATTTTCATCAGTTTTTCAGAAGGGATAGGAGCAGATTTTTTGCATGGAGAAAGCAATAAGGGAAAAAAACCCTCTCATTCTCACATCAACATCATTATAGCATTGTTTGAAGATTATTTGTGCCCTTCCTATTTTCTTCTTAATTTACTTTTTCCCCTATGAATTTTCATTCTCTATCCCAGCTGCTAGCATTAATACCAGAAACTTCTAAATATCACTAAAGAGGCAAAGTTGCAGTTTCTATTTTTAGTTTACATGAGTAGGTTTTCAAGCACTTTTATTGACTTCTAGTGCTAATTGCTAGCTCAGTGTAGAGTGCAAGAAGCACAAATAAAACCTAGATATAAACCAAGATATAAATGAACCCCACCTTCTTTGTATTTCTAATAATTAGCAAACATACTTTGATTTTACGCTAATGTGGGATGTTCTCTTGAACTCTTTTTTATGTTTAATTGCATTGGTTGAATTTTCTTTCTGTATTTAAATTCTTTTCCTTCATTTCTACTGTCTTGCATTACAAAAATAGCACTGTAATGATTTCCACACGAATGCACAGAAAATTTAAACAGTTCATTAATTTTAAATGTTCTGTAGTTTCTTAAGTTTCAGGTGAAGATACTGCAAATTTTTTCACAATATCTAAAGATTTCTTAAATTTTGAAAGTAACTAAATAATCTTAATTTGTTCTGGGTTTTTATAATCTACTGCTTCATTGAATCTTAATGCAAAGTTACACCAAGACTTTTTACTTCTTTGTTTCCTTTTCATATAAAATTCTAATATCTCTTTACAGGTGTTTAGTTCTTTATCAAAAATATAAGTCATTAAGGTTAAAGGTACACATTTGGCACCGTTCCATTATATCATAAGGATATCCACGGGCTCCACCAAAATAGGATTTTATTGTATACCTTGCAAGAGCACATGATAATAGCTGCAGTCCATTGAAATAGCAAGTATTCCTTCCTCCACCCTTTAGTACAGTGCAGATGCAAAACCAGGCAATTTCAGAAGAAATTTAGAAAATAAGTACTGTGGAGATTCAGGATGGGGTTAGTGAAGCCTGAATACATTTCATGTATACAGGACTTGGAAGTGATGGTTTTCTAGTCATGATACCAGTATGAGACTATTTCTTTCTAGGGCAAACCATCAGGCACTTTCTGATATTTTGATAGAAGAAAAAAACCTAGAAGGCTCTAAAGATCAATCTCCTCTTGAAATTATATTCTCCTCTCCAGTATTTTGCACTTATGGCTGATGGTTTGACACGATCCTATACAAGTAGAGAAATAACAGGATTCTGTATATTGAGTATAGGATGAGATGCCAGGGAAAACTTGAGTTTAACTTTAAATCTAGCAATGTCAGATTAGAATGCTGGCTAGTTGAATAGATCCTCACTTTCTCAAGTGAGAAAATCAGAGAAGAAATGTCTTTCTAGGAGTTAATCTCACCTCCAGTGACAGCTATGAAGGAAGAAGAGAATTCTTGAGCCATTCTTATGGTGGGTATTGAGCATGACTCCATCATTACACTTTTATGCCATGAAGCCCTCTGCATGTATTTTTCCTCATCTTTCTGATTTAGTAGTATTGAAAGAAGCATTCTGAAAGAAGCTTGTGTGTAAGCAGTGTCAGGATCCAGAACATCCCTCTGGCTGTCCTGAGCAGCCAAGACCCCTGCCAGGGGGCTCAGCCACCCTGGAACAGAGCCCAGAATGCCTGTGGTTGTGATTATGACTCGTGGAGCAAATTACCAACCTTGTATGAAGATCAGCAAGCCACAAAAGTTTAAGTAGAATATTAGTGAAGTTATCACAGGTTGGAAAAGTAGATTTTACGGTTTTTGGTATGGGTGTTCAGGAGGCAAGATGGAGGGAACTGAGTGTGTCCAGCCTTTCTCCTTCTTCTTGGCCTCCATCTTCTGCTGTGATGTTGGCACTTTTAGATTGGTTTAGAGCAGAAGCTCACCATGTAACATGGTAACATGGGTGATAGGTATTGGAAAGTAATTGTAAACATTGTATGCGTAGTTTTTAGTATAAAGACATAACACCGCCCTGAGGGCAGGAAGAGTACCTGGCACTGTCCTGCTGTGCTGACCTCGTCAGGGCAGGAGAAAATTTTTTATAGATAAGATACAATAAACAACCTTGAGACCGAGAAATGGAGAGCTCTGACTCCTTCTTCAAGCGCCGGGCTGGGAAAAGAGACTTTCTAACTTTTCTCGGGTCACTGTGACAAGCTAGAGATCCCAACAAGCAGCAGTTGATGAAGTTGTATCTGTGAGGCAGCACAACGGGGAAGGGGGATAAGTAGAAGGAATAGGAAATCTATACATAAGTTGACACACTTCCTAACTCCATAGCAAAAAAGGGGGTAGAGGGGTAATTTTGTAACTTTTTAAAAAATTTATTGTTGCTTGGGCTTTTAATTTAAGATAGCATTATCATGTATTCCTTTCTTCATTTCAGCACAAAAGAATTAAAGAAAAGCAAAGGATACAAGTAACACTAGAAGTCATGTATGTCATGGTTAACTTAGAGCAGTTTGGCCAAAACCTTCTTGATGGAATTAAAAATCAATTTTTCCTGATTTGTATTTCAAATGTTAGGAAAAGGAGTTCTGTTTTTGGGGAAGACTGTGGGCAGGAGAAGGATTATTTCTGTGCTTCATTTATGCAGTTACATGCTTTTATTATATTATTTAATAGGACAAAAATGTACTCCTTACAGGAAGTATTGTAATTTTCAAGATGTTTCTCATTTCTAATTGATAATTTTTTTTCTTTTCTCTGAAATATTTCAGTTTTCAAGCAGGGTATCTTCTACCAGAGAATTTTCAATTACACATTTTCTATCCAGTGTTACAGCTTGCACTTTTAAAAGTTACTAGCATTTGTTAACATAAAGAGGTGGTTTGAAGTTAAAAGGACAGAGATTTAAAACATCTGTTCCCAGGAATATATACTACACTTAATTATCAAAGTAATTCACAGAAAATGTAAAATACTTTTACGTGAAAGTGCATACTATTTTATATACCTGCACAGACTCTGAAAATATGTGCAAGTTGTCAGAGCTTTCTCTTGACTCTTACTATACAGCATTTATTTAAACCATATTTAAACCATAAATCAGATACTGAATATATACTGAAAATATACTTGAAACTCTAAATGATATTTTGAATTATTTACTTTTCCTTTTTCATCAACAGATACATGCCTTAGGATTGCTTTCTTTTCCTGTCTTTAATTAAAATGAGGGTTGGTTATTTTGGTTTGGGTTGGGTTTTTGTGTGTAGATTTGTTTTGCTCTTTGTTAAGGTTTTGGGGATTGGGGTTTTATTTGGAGATAAAGTCCATCTCTCAATAGAAAATCTATGAGACATTCATTTTCTAGAAGTGCATTTTTATGCAGCATATTTGATGCAAAATTGACTCCAGGAAAACTTTGTTTTTTTTTTTAAGCTAGCGCTACAAAGACATCAGCAGAAACTGGTAAGAATTTTTCAAGATTTAATTGGTACTTATTTCAGGAAATTAAAATCAAACAATAGTCAATTAATGCTTCAAAGAACGAGATTTTTTAAAAACTTTGCTAAATACTGCATGTGGTTCACTGGGCAGTAAATAAAGAGCAGCTATCTCTGCTAATGCTAAACTGAGAGGCAATTTGTTTTTATTTCTCTCAAAAGACAGGCTGTGTGCTCCTGAACATTTTGCTTTGATCCACTAATTCTCACCTGTTATACTGTGATTACATGGTTGAATTGCAAAGAGCCTGTATCAGATAAATTGCCAAGATAGGAGCACAGTGGTTTTCCCAAGAACAAATATTTCAATTTGAAATTCATCAGAAGCTCACTGTGTGCACAAATATTTCTCACAGTTATAAAAGAGTGCAGATGGGCCATTTGAAATACATCTAATTATGCAAAGTGCTGGCCACCCCTCCCTTCCTTCAGGCTATATAAACTTACCACAAATGTCAGTTTTAAGTGGTGGCTCAGCCTTTCTCCTGGAAATCTCTCCATTACCAGATCGTTTGTGGTAAATAGCAATCTACCTCTCTGTAAGAGTTTCTGGATCTAAGCTTTTGTCTTTCTTTTGTAATTTCACTGGCAGCATTTCTAGGCATTGATTTGAGTCTCAATCCCATTAATAGCAAAGGGCCCCTGTGTGCCAACTGCAGTAGAGCTGCAAAGATCACCACTGACTTCTCCATGGTATTGTCAACCAAATCCTGCAGCATCAAATATATCTTGTGACAAACATATCTATTTCTGCAGATTTTTCCAGATTCAACACTTGAAAGGAGAAGGTGAATTTTTAGAGTATGTTGTAAGAACAACAAAAGTCATCCTGCAATTTGGGCAACAAAACCAATATCCCACCTTTCGCAAAGAAGCAACTGTACACAAAGTCCTGCCTGAAATTTCTTTTCCCTAAAGAGCAATTTTGTCCTCCTAAAGCACCAAAACCTTTATTTGAGATACATTTCTCCCAGTCAAGATTTCCTTGAGCTTTATGGGTAGTCTGTCATTGCTAAGAGTCAGTATGAAATATTCCCCTTTCCCACACCTTTAGGGGAAATTGTTTATTGTCTTAGGAAAACAATTCACACAGTTTTAGTTATAACTCTGATATTTCTTTTTTGCTGTTGTTCACTTTGTGGTCAAATTCTACTCATTCAGTTCCCATCCAACATAAAACATGTTCTGAAAACTGTTTATCTTGCCTTCTACTCTTCTAATAAAAATGTGTTCATATTAGATAAAAAACTAATAGTAAGTTAATTATTCATCATACATTCCCACCTCCGTGGTCATGGCAAAATATTTGTTCTATGGAGATCCTAATATTCTACATGTTTTCTACAAGTCTACATGGGTTTTTTTTGCCACTCCAAGTGAGTGGTGGGACAAAACCTACCCAGGACTTTAAACTTTTTCCTTGGTGGAAAATACAACTTGTGCCAATCTTTAAATTAAAGGGGATCCATCAGTCTGTGTATACACGTTTATGTTAAAGAGATACACCATTTATTCTGAATAACATTACTCAGATTTTCAACAGAAACTAAAAACTATCTGAATCATAGAACACAAAAATATATATTTACTGCTGTATGCATTCTCTGCGGTTACAAGTTAGCTATTTATAGGTAAGCTTGCCCTAACAAATCCATACAAAATAAAGGTTTTTTCATTGATGCCTGGGGCAGTGTTGGCAATGTAAATGCATGTAATACAGAATAGTGACAGAAACTGGCACAGATGATGATGGTTTTTGGAAGCATTAAAGTATTTGCATATGTATTGCATGACATTCTGCTGCAGTTAAAGTATTCTTTTTCCCTAGAGCAGTTGTTAGGTAGTTTGTGCCCCTGACCCATGAGCTAAAGTCAGAATGAAGATATTTTTCTGCTCGTCTTGTTTCTGTGAGGGTTACAGCATGTCAAAAAAAAAGATGTTCCCCCTATTTCAGCAGGAACTCTTGCCATATCCCCATAATTCTCTTGGTTTATTCATAGAGCCCTCCAACAGCTTTGTGGTGTCTACTTTTAACCTAGCGCTAAACTTATTTATGTACTGATGAAAAAAAAAAAGGCAAAGGATATAGGGAAAATGGAAAAAATTAAGCACTGTCTTGAAAGATAAACAAGAAGCACTCAGCTGGGGTCTCTCCTGTTCCCTCTTGTATCTGTTGTGTACACACCATCCCTGTCTGTGGAATCAGCAAGGATCACATTCTCTACCTGCTACCTCAAAAGGACACCCCATTTCATGTTACACCATCTCTTCCTACTGCCCCAGCAACAAACAGTGATATTTCAACTTCAGTGTCTAAGAACATTTATATTCATCAAAAAGTGAAGACAATTTAGTTTAATTAAAGTTCTTGATGTCATAACTAATACACACTACTGAGTAGTTTGAATATTTTCAAAGGAAATGAAAACTTAGTGTCTTTTTACCCATAAAGTTTCTTCATGAAGATGTTATTTCATGTGCACACACTTAGCACATAATTCAATTGATCTAATTTGAATAAGTGGGGGTAAGACCTACAAGAATCTGCTCAAGTTCCCTTTGTGAGCAGTGGAAAGACATAATGCATGACTATTTTAATCTGAAATAGATATTTAAATTACTCTGTGTGTTTTGTGCTGTAAAAATATCATGTCTCCATTGATTTTAAAGGATGGATAACAGAGCTGAGGTATCTGGTTCAAAACTGAGCATCTCTCTGTAGACATTCACAATTAGATTAATTACTTTCCATCTGTCATGTTTCCAAAAGAGAGAAAAGAGGAAGAAGATAGAGCTTCCCTTTCAGCCACAACAAAACCAGTTTTTATATGTTTAACTCACTACCCTTGAGAATGCTTCCATCAATCATAGAATCATGGAAGAGTTTGGGTTGGAAGGGGCCTTTAGAGGTCACTCAGTACACCACCACCCCTGCAATGAGCATCGCTGCATCTTCAGCCAGGTCAGATTGCTTGGAGCCCTGTCCAGCCTGACCTTGCATGTTTCATGGCACAGGGCATCCACCAGCTCTCTGTGGATGCCCTGTGGAGCAGGACAACCTCTTCCAGTGTTTTACCACCCTCATTGTAAAAACTTCTTCCTTACATCTAATCTCAGCCTGCCTTCTTTCAGTTTAAAGCCATTGTTCTTTGTCCTGTCACCAATGCCCTTGGAAGAAGTCCCTCTCCAGCTCACTTGTGGACTCTGTAGGTACAGGAAGGAGATATAAATTCTCCTTGAAGAGACTCTCCTTTATGGTCCAGGATGAGCAACCTCCCCAGCTCTCTTGGCCTTTCCTCATAAGAAAGGTGCTCCATCCCTCTAATCATCTTTCTGCACAAGAAGTTCAGCTATTGGCAAGGCTTTGGCCAGAGGAAAAGCAATCCAACCCCTGATAACTTCAAAAAGAATAGATGACAATCAATTGATGTCTGTTTTATTCTGAATACGAAGGATTGCCCTAAAAATATATTTCTGTATTTTGACATCTTGTTTTTTTGTAAAAGCCTGGTGCTTAACTTTTATTATTTTTCTTAGTTGTCTACGAATGAGCTCAAAATATTTGGAGATGGAAATAAAAAATTCCACTATTCACAAAATATAAACTGATTTTAACAATAAAAATAAATCTGACATTTTAGTTCAAAACTTTATTTCTACTTCTAGGACAGCTAAATGACTTCACAGGTTGGACTCTATCTCAAAGATCTTTTCTGACCTAGTTGATTCTGTAATTTCTATTCTTATACAATTTATATTTTCTTGTATTTTAATTTTTAATTTTTATTCATTTAATTCCTGGTCTTTAATTTTTTTGTTGTTATTGTTTTGATATGCTAATTCTGAAATTATTTTTAAAATTAAATAGCTCCTTTGTCCTATATAAAACCACAGCATTATTCTACATTCTCATATAGACTTAAATCAATATAGACTGATATGTTGCTCTAGACTTAAAACTGTGTAAATAAATGAAATATAGTTCGATGTTGCTTTTTCTACAGTTAGCCCTATGGAATTGTCCCAAAACACTATCTGGAAGTATTGCAGGTCTGTGAAAAGGGAATAATTTGTGTCCAAAATAGCACTAATCATATAATTTCTGTTGGTTTCTGCTGCAGTTTTCATCTTTGACTGTTTAATTCAGTTGGATCAATACTCATAAAGAAAAGCTTATCCAGCTATTTTGACTCTTAAATACACTGATGAGATGACCTTGCAAACATAAAATCCCCAAATTCAGAGACTGGTTCCCTAAACTATTTTATACACATGTACTAACAGAGTAAATTAAAAATAAGATTTTATAGAAATCCATGCAAGCCATAGTAGGCTAGATGGGCCAGCCCTGCCTGTCTCCACAGAACGGCACCCTGAGCTGAACCATGAAGTCTTTCTTTCCACACATCTTGTTCAGAAAGTGACTGAGGAGGAATGCTACTCAAGAAGAAAAAGTGCCTCTCTTCTCTTGGTTTTCACCAGCCTATCACAAGGTGTTACTTGCCTATTTCATCTAATTTTCAAAGATCCTCTCTTTATCTCGAGATAAAGAGAGCTGCCTACTTCTGCCACCAATGTCAACAATGTCTATGCTCATAATCCCCTTGCAAAAGTCAAATGTTTGTAGAAAAGAACATTCTAGCATTTCCATGTGAGTTTTGTCATTTTTTTTTCTTCAGGAAGCCTGGGGGATGTTCACTCCTGGTCCAGGCTGCAGAGTGCACCGAGCCCTGACCTCAGAGCTGCTCCTCCAGCCCACCAGGCAGTTCAGAGAGCCAAAGTGGCCGTCACAGGTACCTGTGACACCTGAAGGTGTGTGCTAAACCTGGGACCTGTTTGGTGTGGTCTGCACAAAAGAGAGCAAAACAGCCTCTGCTGCAGTAGAAACTGTGGATAAAAAAACGGTTGCATCAAGGAGTAAGAAAAAATGAGCATCCCATTTTACACAATAGATCAGAGACTCTTCCTGCGCTATTACTTCAATGACTTTGTCAAATCCCCACTTCTGCAAAGTTTAGCACACCCAATGATTTTCCCTTTATCACACAAGAGTGAATTTGTATTTAATGTAGCCAAATAACATTATATGACCTTTTTAATGTGAAACTTTTCTTTGAGTAGATTTTAGAAACTCAACTTCCTACTGCCTAATAAGCTGGTAGAACTTCATTTTCTGTTATAACATTGATTAAATTTTGAATATCTCTCAGCTACAAAAACATATGGTGCAAGTAAAACATGCACAGATTGAAACATTTCTGAGGCAAATTTGGTTAACTCATTTTTTGAGCATCAGCAACATTTAAATTTGGATTTAAATTATTAAATCTGATATCATTTTTCAGAATAAAAAATTATATTAGCTTTTTTTAGTAAGATCATTTACACCTTTTTTTCAACTTCAGTTTTCTTTACAATAGAAATTCAATTATTTTATATATTTATTAATTAATTTTTAAAGCTACTGGACAGGAGAATTCTCCTATCAAGATCAGGTCTGAAAAGCTTTCCTAGATGGCTTAGATGTGTCTTAGATGTTCTCAAATGTCTTAGGAACATGGGACGTATTCCTTCAGAGACTTATTTTGACCTTTGACCAAGTCTAAAGGCCTGTGACAAAAAAATGAATATCAAGGAAACTATAAATTAGCTTCATGAAAGATTCTTAGAAGCCAAAGAGTGAGATGTCTTGAGTCATGTGATTTAATATTATTATTTAAATTGATCATAAAATGAAAGAAGAATTTATATATACCTCTGTGTCTGTGTTTGTGTCCACATGCACTTCTACTTGTCCTGAAGTTTTGACACACAACAAAAAATGCAAATAAATGTCTCAATGATATACTGAGGAAACCTTTAATTTGTTTCTGAAAATATATATTTTTTTCTCAGAACCATGGGCTGTTCCTTATCAAAGTCAGAGCCCTTTTCAAACAATATTAAATAGTGACAACTCCAATGCCTGCCTGTGTGAGGTTAGAGAAGATTAGCTCAGTGATCAGACCTTTAATCTTTACCTTAACTTCAAATTTTGCAGCTCAAAGACTTTTTTTGTTCCCTTTAGTATTGGAACTAAATGAGAATTTACTGTGTGGAAGATGTAATCACTTTACCCTGTTTCAGTGAAGTGTTTAGATGATAATTTAGAGAACTAATTTAATCAATGTCTGACTGATGTGTCAAAATATTTATTCAAGTGAATACATCTTGTTTAAAAGGTGAATGTTTACAGGCTTGTAAGAGTAGTACATTTAAAGGTTCATTTAAAATACATATTTCCTGATTAAAACTGAAGCTAAAGGATCACCTCCACATATTTTTTTCTACTTTTTACAGGAGCAACTAGGTTTTCACTAAAAGACTCAAGGAAAAAAATTACTTCTTAACTGTTAATGTATAACACCTTTTATAGATACAGCAGATATTCAAAGTTCAAGTATCCTTTATTTTCCAAAATAAATTTCTTTGTGGGGATACAAATCACATCCATTCTAAAACTCAGTATTTAGAGACTTCAGTGCTCCTGTATTCCCTAATTCCCTCAACAAACATTTCTTGTCATAATTTCCCATTACTTAAAAAATATTGTAAGTTGCTTATTACTATAATAATAATAATAATAATAATAATAATAATAATAATAATAATAATAATAATAACAATAATTATTATTATTATTATTATTATTATTATTATTATTATTATTATTATTATTATTATTATTATTATTATTATTATTACTGCTATAATAGAGTTTGACATTCTTTTGATCCCTTGATAAGTCTTTTATAACTGATATGGTATAAACTGCTATATTGTACAAACACAAGTTAAACAGCAGAATATAAATACCAGATTAAAATTGTTACAGTCTCATAAAAAGCAATTTCAACAATGCAAAGTGGTCTCCCATACAAACATTATTACTACTCTAAGGCAGTATTACTGCACAATTTCAATAAGAAAATATAGTAAATATGTAATAAGTAATTTGGGGGGGAAGGAAATTAGGTCAACAGATTATCAAATATATTTGGTTTTATGGGACAAAATAATTACACTGAGTGGTTATGACAATGTTCTGCACCAATACAGAAAATTGGAACATGTGTGTTGAGTATGCAGTTGGCATCTTTGACCCCCTTATGCTCTGAACTTGCAAACACTCACCCATTGAGCAGAAGGTGCATTTGGGTCTGTGTCACAGCCTGATGGTGACATTCTCTGTCTTCCCTGGTGCCCATTCCTCTGCTTGCTTGGGAATGCATGCAGTTGGAGAGATGAGCCATTTATAGACCCAGTTTTGCCTTTTATTTGGTACATTTTTTTGACAGAAATCCAGAAGATTTTCTTCTTTTTGTCCACCAGTTGTTCAGCATCTGGTGGCAGAGATAGTAGACTGCTTCAGGCCCCAGTCTTGAGAAAATCAGTTTCTTTGATAAGTAAAAAGTGATATAGATCTCTGTGCAGCAGCACTTACCAGGCAATGTTGGATTTGGAGCAGGATGAATAACGATAGCAGTGGGAACATTTATTTTTCCTCTCTGGAAATGATAAATTGTCATTCTTTCATTCATTTTAGCTAGCTGTTGAATAACTTCTGCCTAATAGTAACTTCTAGCTGCTGAATATCTGCCTAAAGAGGTCTGACACATTCGCTTATGATACCTAAAAATGATTAAATTAAGGTAAAATTACCTAATTAAATTTTAATTCTTGAAATAAATTTATATTTTTATTGAAATTGCTTCAAGTAAGAGCTAAAGCTTGTCCATAGGAAAAAAAAGCCCCAAACCAAAACCAAGCCAAACCGAATCAAACCAACCTACCCCCCCCAAAAAATCTACCAGCCAAAAAAAGGAAGAAAAAACAAACAATAAACTCAACAAGAATTTCTCAGCTTTCCACAAAATGCACCTTTTTTTTTTTTAATTTTAACTGTTTGCCATTGGCAAACATTTTATCTTATTTTCTGGAGTGTTTGCAATTCTCTGTTAAATTTGGGTGCATGCAAATTTATCCATCAGTTTACTGCTTTAATCTGCAGATAATCTATTTTGAAACATGCAGGATAACCTACACCGAGTGCTAAATCAAGTACGAGATCTTCAAATGGAAGAATTTATTGCAGGTTCCTGATGTCAGGAACTAATTTGCTCCCTTGCCATTGAGTAACCATTTCAGTGTAGTTCTACCCCTCTGTAATCCTCCAGAAATCTTTGTGGTGCCATTGAACCACATTGTGACATGAGGCAGGGAAACCAACCCTTCCTTTCTGACAGCAGCTGAGTCACCTGAAATTTTATATTCTCCACAAATCTCAGTAAAGTGTTTGCAACAGTTGTCAACTACCACGTGGTGTTTTCTTCACAACTGATTGCTTTGGCCACCAGTAAAACATATGAAATATTTATCACTCTGTATATTTGTGAAAACAACAGAAAGCCTTTAGAAGAAAATCTGTAAGGCATTTTCCTATCCTTTAGTCCTGCCTCTAAAATTTTTGATTTGCCTTTTATATATACATGTTCTTATAAAAGATGAACTCTTATACTTTGTCTTTACAAGTGAAAGGAAGGATTACTTAAAAGCTTTTCAAGAGAAAACGTTGGGAAAATTAAATTTCATATAAAGCTTGTTACAAAGTCTGTTTCACTGAGTGAAACAGATTTTGGTGCATAGTCTTGAAAAAACAGCACTAATATCTAAGGAAAAGATGTAAAATCCATCTTTTACTCAGTTTTTGTTATTGTTTATATAATACTGTTCCCTCAGAATTGCATAGGATAAAACAGTAAATTGAATAAATTGAGTACCATGTAAATGAAATAATCCCAGTGCTGCCAGTCAGCTTAGATTTACCTTTATCTAGGGTGACAGAGGTCAAATTCTAGGTTAGCTGAACACCACTTTTAATTAAATGGATATTAAAGAGCTTCCATGAGACTTTATAATTTGACTGTCTGTTGTGTGATTAAGCATTCATTTACACTCAGTCTTCTTTCCAAGATTATATCAGCAGAAAGTAGGAAAATGTAGGAAATTACCCAGCAGTCACTTAAAAAAAAGGCTCCCCCCAAAGCAACCAAAACACAGAATGAGCTCAGAATTTTTGAATAATAAATAGGAGGTTCCTTACAACCCTGACACAAACAGCACTGCAGACACTGGTGTTACATCAGTCCTTCCTAACTGTCTTGAAAAATATGTGCCATGTTAAAAAGAAAACAGCTCACCAGCTGTTTATGTAAAAATTATTTGAAGAAAAACAAGCATGGCCATATGGCACTCAAGCAATGCAGTGGGAGCACGGAGAATATTTTCTGCAGATTGTAGTAGATAATAGTCATGCTAAGTAGGGTGTCAAATATTGATGACACATTGTATTAATAGTTAATCTCTCCTTTTATCTTCTAAGTGCCTACATTTCCAAGCAGCTTGTATGTTGGAAAAAATTAGTAACTTATTATGATGAATTTTGTGGAATGACAAAATATTTAATGTACTGGAGAAGTCACAAACATTTTCCAATTAAAGGATATTAAAAAAATATTATGCCCTCATTTGAATGGCATCACATCATTTCTTTTCACCAAAAACACTACCCTTAAAGTTACCACATATTTTTCATTTATGGTTTCTTTATTTTGGGGTTTTTTAGAACATATATGGTTTTGCATTCATATTTTGACCTTGAAAATTTATTTTCTCGGGGAAAAAAAATTCCATTTACTTCTGAAAAAGGAGCCACAATCTGAAAATCTAAGTTGTCATTATGAAGGTTCTGCAAAGATTTGTTAACCCTAAATACATGCATCAAAGACATTTAAAGGGTAAATTGTAGGCAAGGCTAGAGCTTCCGAATAAAGGATTAAAATGGAGCAGGAGAAGAGAAGCTTGGCAAGAGCCAGTGCTAAGGTGCCAAGCTGGAAAGTGAAGCACTGTGATGGGAGGTGGGGTACTTTGGTGAGGTGCCTTTATTCTATTATCATAAACTCCCTCATGTTCCCACCCTCTCTCCTAAGCTATTTCCTCTGTTTTCACAAATTCAAAACCATAACAATGTGAGTTTTTGGGGCTTTTTTTCCCTCCAGTTGGTTAGAGAAACATTACATTCGCTTTCCATGCATTACAAAATGCTTTGGGTTTAGGTTTTTGGTTTTTTGTTTTTTACTGTCATGAAATATATTTACAATTGGAATAGAACAGTTGTGTACAGATAGAAATAATATATTTCCCACTATGGTATATAATCCTATAACATTAGTTAGTCTTAAAGGATGGAATGGTCAAACCTTGGAGAACAGCCTAAAGTTATTTAACTCAAGTGGGAACGGGATTCCTGAATCAACAGTCTTCCTTGGAGACACAGAATAAGTGAAGATAGACTAATTGGCTCACAGAATAGGACATTCTGCTTTCTCCATGGAGTAAATCCTATTATGGTTACTATATCCATCTGTTAAATGGTTGTATTTTTGCCTGCTGCAAAAAAAGAATGTTTGGATTTGTACTTAGAGAATAGCTTCTGTTTTCCTTCAGCAAAGGACTCCAGAGGTAAAAGTCTTTCACTGAGGATGTCAAAAACTTTACTTCTCACTGCATCAATCCAAATATTGAACTAATTGTTCTGGTCTGTGAATAATACAGAAGACATGTCTGAAAAACCCCACAAGTAACACAGTACCATGGACCATTCTGAATTGATGTATATTTTATAGCTGCTTGCTATTACAGAGACTTAACTTTAATGTTCAAGAGTTTCTTCTGGCCTATGTTTTCTTCTCTAATCCTGTATTGAACTACATATACAATGTGATTGGGAGCATGTGCCTCATATCTGACTTTTGGTCATGTCACACAGGTATAAATGGAAATTGCTTATTTTTAAGATTAATTTCCTTTTTAAATTGCATCATTTTCCCAAACCAATGCACATTAATTTTGGTAGATTGTAGTCCAACAAAAGTACCCTGTAGAAGGCATCAAGCAGGTTTACTTCAAACTTCTGTCTATGCATTTAGAGATAGCACCAGGTTCAATCACCTGTACCTTGACACAAGTACCAAAGAGTACTAGCTTGGCAATGTCTTCCAGCCATTTCTTCCCTACTCCATCATATCCTTACTGGCAATAAACTTGACTCAAATGCTTTTTCAGATTACTAGTGACATCTTGAAATCTTTGGGCTCCAGTACTAAAACACCGCTAGTAACACACACATCCATTTGCATACTCCTGGCAGTGAGTCCATGACATGTCCTGACCTTTCCTTCAGCTCTCTTATCAATCCACATAGAGCTCTCCAGAAAGCTTCAACCACTGACTGCCTCTAGTCCTGTCAGGAGAAGCAAAATATACCACATGCTCATTATGCATTCAGCTGTGTCTGTTGGTTTTGCTCCATGGGCAGCAGTACAAGTACGTGAATATCAAATGCATCTTCATTTTAGATCAAATCCAGAGGCATAATGCTGAGTTTAAGGATTAGTTCTTTAACTCCCTGATCTCATCTCACTGCACTTGTTAATTTATTTGCAGAATTGCTGGGGCTAGAAGGCATCTTTTGAGATCATCTACTCCAATCTTCTGCTCAAGCAGGGTCAGCCAGTGCCTACTGACAAGGACATTGTTGGCACAGTCATTTTCATTTAAAAAATATTGATGAAAAGTATTTCATTTAGCAGCACTAAGCCAAAGCCCTGGAAAAGTTGACTGAAAATTTACACCTATCATAAATACATGACTGTCTGAATATTTTGCATTTTTTTAATTGAATAATTCTAAAGAAATTGTATATTTCCTTCATCCAAACTGCAACGATGTGTTGATTTCTCTCTATTATGTTTCTAAAATATTTTAAAAATTAGTCCTTTTTTAAAATAGAAGACTGCATTTGGAACATTCTGTTTAGTTAATTTTCTCAGTTTCCACTGTTACTGTATCAGTGACTGAAATTTATTCTTGTTAAAATGTGGTTTATGCCAGAGAAAAAGATGGCAGAGGATTCTATCTTTTTGATCATATTATCCTTCCCTCACATTCTGTGTTTATCCTCAGGGCTCTTAATGATGTTAACAGGAAAGAACTGGAGGCTTTGTTATGCTCAAGAAACTGCATTTCAGTTCCCAGTGCTGCTGATTGTGTCAAGCTTTTGTCAACTCTAATTAGAAATGAACTCCCAGATTTCAGTAAACCAGGTAAGGATGTCACCCTTTATAGTGGCTGCCCATCTGGGAGGCAGATATGGCTTGGCTGAGTTGTCAGACAGCGCCAAACCCTTATGATGTGGCATTACCAAGGATCTTCTGGCCTGCAGCATGGCTGGAGCCTCCTGAGGTCACTTCTAATATGTCTGTGTGGGTTTCAAGTGTAGGGCAAAAAGTAAATCAAATGTAAAGGTTTTACCTCAGAAATATAAATTTCCGGGAGCAGTGAATATCTGCAATATGTTTTGTGACTCTTTCAACTGCCCATTTATAACATGATTCTTTCATTAGTTAAATAAATCTCCAAACAAGCAGGTTCCTTCATATTCTTTTAGTATTTCTTTAGTACTTTCTCTCTAAACATTTTATATTAAAAATGACAGAACTTGTTCTCTAAATCTGTTATGAATCATTTGGCAGAAAATAAGCATTTTAAAGTCATAATAAATATAGAGAGATATGTGAAAGCTGAAAGATGCCAGATTAACTAATTAAATTCTTCATAATGTGTTTGATTGATAGAAAAAAAACTTTGCTTTTTTCTTCCTACTTTTTTTTTGTAAATTGCAAATTGCTGAACCATATTTTTTCAGTTTATTGTCCTGCTGTTTCTCAGATTTTGAGCAGTAGAGAGATATGTTTGTATATAATAAAACTTTCGAGCAAAAAAGAATGCTGAGGAAAAAATAGTTCTCCTGATAAATAGGTTTTCCTCAAAACTACATTAATTTGTCTACTAGCATCTGCTTTTGTTAGCACAGGAGAGAACAAACTGGAGGTAAAAGGGTGCCAGACTATTTGATGGGACCTGTCTGTATGGGAATTGCAGTGAAAGAAGATCCCATCTATTTCAGGCAGCATCACAGGATCCTAAGAACCAGCACACCTTAAAAAGCAGACTGCTACATCATGAGCTTTTTAAATTGTAATATCCTAGATAAAGGAATCAAAGTCACGGTGTGCCACAGTTGACTGCCTGATAAATAGTGCAGGAAAATTCACGTGCCCACATTTGAGTACCCTTCATCCCAAAGAGACAGGAACCCAAATATCAGCAAAACCACACTAAAAATCTGAAAGCAAATTGCAGGGGATGACTCTCCTGAAAAGATTCTCTCCCCCTGCACTCCAACAATTGGATCTCTAATGATATCAGACTGGAAAAGAATAAACTTTGAGGCATCAGAGGTTCTCAGTTTGATATCTGTGTGGAAAATGAGACAAAGTAAATGCAATTCACAGCATTCCAGTGCTCATACACTTACTATGTCATGGACTATAACACCTACCTCATTAAATGGGTCTGCTAGGTCCATCCCTACCATTCTTTCTGTGAAAAGGCAGCTCAGATTTTCTTAAAGGGAAAAAAAAAATAGAGAGCAAAGAACATCAAGGAGAACAAAGTGCAGACATGAAAAGAAACACTTTGAACTCCTGTAATTTAATACATTTTAAATCAAGATCATCCTTTCACTGTAGACTCTGGTAACTAATGGTCAACAATTGCCATTTAGTTAAAATGATCACTATTACTTTTCCTATTGAGTTGCTTGGTAATAGCTTTTCTTTCATAGCCACTTTTTGACAGCTATGTCGTCCCCAGCCATTGAAGTCAGAGGAAACAATAGATGAAACAGCAGCACTGTAGAATAAACTCATGTTTTACACTATTCCTGTGAGCTATTCTGCCTAAAAACATTGTACAAAAAGGCTGATAATTTTTTTAAAAGAAGCTGCTCTGCCTTGTGGAAAAGAATCTGTTCTGATTATTTCCCAGCCTCTTGAAGAGCCCAAGAAAAGACAAAGTCTTGGTAACACAGCTGTTACTCATACTAAAGCATTAAAGATTATCAACAGTGCCTGAGAGTCGTTGACATCAAAGTTTCTCGGTAGATCAAATCACATTCTAGCTTATGTTCAATGTTTATTTTGAGGAAAACCAGAATGAGTGAAGAGTTACTGGGTCAACATAGACAGACAAAAGTCAAGGAGATTGGAATATTTCCAACAGACAGATTGTGTTTTGTAGTGTTCTGTTAGCAGTCTCATTCAGAAACAGAAACCTTTCCCAGATGTCAAGACTGTCAGGCAGGAAATTGGTCAGAATAGTCAGGTCAAGTTATTTATTTCCTTTCTAAGATGCACTCCAGCTAACAGGCTTCCTCAGCACTTTATGAGCAGTACCTCCACCTAATGGTGCCTTAACATTAATTGTCCTCTTACTTACACAGTGCCCCTTACCAAAAAAAAAAAAAAAAAAAGAGATTAAAACCCAGAGATAGCAGGCCATTTAGGTAATATTGACCAATAAGATGTCTCCCTTGAAAACAACATTCATAAGTAATTCTAATACCTGCAACAGGTACAGGCAATTCAGCACATAGAAATAAGGTAATAATTAGATCAGGAACTATTAATAATATTGAAAAAAGGGAATGAAATTTCAAATATGATAGTAGAAAAACAGTAGCAATATGTTAAAGCAGTGATATTCAAAAAAAAAAAAAAAAAAAAAGCACATGAATGTGTTAAGATGCCAGCAAGAAAACTTGTACTTCCCATAACCACCTAAATCCTTGGAAGGTGTTATATTTAGGGATTCATCTTTAGGAAATTATTATGTTGCCCTTACCCAATAAATTTATTTGTGTATATTCTCTTAAAACTTGTATTTCAAGTTCTATACAAAATGCATTAAGAAAAAATGCAGCAAATACTTTAAAATAAATGTGTTATATGACAGATGCTTCCTCTTCATGGTATAAGCTGGAATTAACACTGTACTTCTCTGAAAAAATAAAATTAAGCCCAGACTCCTGAACAGAACATCTGTGTTGCTTTAGCACTTTGCTATATGAATTGAAAAATAATTTCACACTCCTAGTACAAGCAGGTATCATCAATATACAAAGCATGATGAAGTTGTCAGCAGCAACTTTGGCTTTCTTAAAAGTATGCGTGTTAAAAATCCCAGCTCACATTGTACTTTTCCTATGTTCTGAAGAGATGAATCAGGATGTGGGTCCATCAGAGGAAAGCAGAACCAAACCCATAGAGGTATTTTTGTATTTTGTTCTGATCCACTCCAGTGTGTTAGATTAGAATATTTTTTGTTAATCTCACTCTGCACGTTAGAATTGAGGAATGGAATAAAACATAATCTGCCAGGAAGCCCTAAGAAAAGTGATAATGTACATTATACACAATAATATATTTAACAGTAATTTTATTTATAATAACCACTCCATATCATACTGATAGAGAAATGAAACATTTCAATTATATCTGGAACACTAATTAGGAGCGGAAGCAGGGATGTCAAGAGCTATCAGTTAAAACCAGATCCATGTGAGGCAATATAGATGATAACAACAGCAATAATTGTTTCTTTGCAGATTCACTGTTTCTTAATCAGACCTGTTGTAATCAAAAATAGAAAGTTTTGAAAGATGGCACAGCTCTATTGACTTCCACCTTTAGTGAGCCTTTTCTTCCTTTTCAAATTAATAAAAAGATGGAGGAAGGGGCAAGTGCAGTAGAAACAGAGCCAATACAGTGGGATGGTAAAGAGGAGCACTAAAAAGAAATTTAAAACTGTATTTATTAATTTAATTATTTAAATAAAGGCAAATGTAAAGAAATATCACAATTTATGTTCTTAAGAGTATACACCAATATCATATGCTGGATGATCGCCTTATGGATGTTAGTAGAAATTTAAAAACACAAGTTTTCAAAGCAAAATAAAATGTGCACCACCCCACAATACAATTTTGGCCCAATATAGTGATAAGCAGAAAAAATTATGATGCATAAACATCCTGCATAGCAACCTGGTCTGGGATTTAATTATATACTCAAAAGAGAAGGTGGTCAGTTTGTGTTGCTCAACACCATAATAAAAACAGGATAGTGAAAAGCACACAGTGGTAGTTTTAAAATATGAGATCTACAGGGAAATATATTAATTTCAGTAAGAAATAAATAACTTTGAAGGTCTGAATAGATAACAAATTGCTAAAATTCATATTTGCATTTGCTGCAGGACATGTTATTGCTAAAAATGAGTTTTTTCTTCAATAGCCGCTGATGAGGTGCTACGTTTTGGGTTTGTGATGTGTTGACCACATAGGGATGTTTCAGTTTTTGCTGAAAAGTTCTTGTACAGTCAAAGCCTTTTCTGATCCTCACCCCACTCACCAGAGATGAGGCTGGGAGGGGACACAGCTGAGACAGCTGATGCTGACCAAAGGGACACCCCAAACCCCGTGGCCTCGTGCTCCACAATAAAAGCTGGGGGAAATATTGTCCAGGTTTAGAGCAAATGTAGGGAAGAATCCCCCAAAGGAGCTCCGGTGGGAAAAGCAGATCCAATCGGCCCCTCCCCCCTACTGGTCCGGGAGGAAAAAATACCTCCTTGGAGAAAGGTGGAAAAAACCTGTTTATTAAACAATAAAGCCAAAACAATATCAAACAATGAGACCCCTTGCCACTCTAAAAGAGATGACAAACTGAGGAAACCCCGGGTGAAGCTCAGCTCACGCAGTCTCTGATCAGTCCCTCAGTGCTGGAATTGTCGCAGGCCAGGCCTGGCCTGGTGGGCCTCAGGTGCAGCTGCCGGTGCTCTCCTGGGTGTTCAGGCCAGAGCAGTTTCAAGAGGTCCAAAGAAAAAGGAAAAAAAGCACAGTCCAGGGAACTTCTTTGCCTCAGCTAGCTAACACTAACTAAAAACAAAGGAGAGCTCTGTCCTGCTGTCTGTCCATCCACAGACAACAGGAGCAGGAATGGGGAGGAGTGAGTGCAGTGTCTGAAAACAAAACTGCGCGCTTCTTCTCTCCCCCCCTTCACTCTCTGGAACACTCTTAAAGGTACAAAACTTATTGTTCAATATAAACAGATTGAGACGACTGGGGATAAAAGCATCATATAGTTAACCCAGGACAAATATTAAAGGGGAGGTTCAGAGTTACAGTGTTTTGTCTTGCCAAGTTATAAGTGAGGGATCCTGGCTTCCCTGGAGATGGCTGCACACCTGCCTGCCCATGGGAAGCAGGAATGAATCCCTGCTTTGCTTTGCTTGTGCAAGCAGCGTTTGCTTTACACATTAAATTGTCCATATCTAAAACCACAAGTTTTCTCTAATTTGTGCTTCTAATACTGTCCCCAGTCTCAACATAAGGAATGAGTAGTGTGAGGCTGAGCTGCCTACCAAGGTTAAATCCCAGACAGCTGGGAAGAATTAAATGAAGTATTGCAAAAATATAAACTTTAATTCATTTCATTTTAATATTAGTGTAAAAGTTATAGGAAACCCTTAAATATGCAAGATTTTCCATTAATTTTACATTCTATAGAATGTAGGAATTGATTATTTTATAAATATTTATGTAGACTGAAGTAAGTTTTCACAGTTACATTATAGGAAAATAGATGGTTCAAAGAAAATTGTTCACCAAAACAAAGCAGCTCTTTCAGTTGACTTTTTTTCATCCTTTAATTTGCAAAAGACATTACTTTTGGTACAATAAACCAAAAAAAACCCATCACTGGTACAGTAAAACAAAGTAAGGATTTTGTGCTTCAGGGAGCAGTTTTAAAGCAGGAATTCTGTAGACCCTGAAGAAATTAGCAATGGAAGTGTTGTATTTAGTGAAATTCACAGGTTGGTCATCACCATTGTTTTCACCAGTCAAGATACATTTTTTTAAAAAATAAAAACAAAAATGAATAGTTAATGAAGAAAAATTTAAAGAAATATTACAATTTATGTGATATTTCATCATTTTTATGTAAGATGGAATGGAAATCAAAGGAAGAATAGAATTAATAAATGCCTAGTAAAACCAACCATATGCAAATCACAGATCAGGAGGTATCTTGGGTTCTTCTAATTCTGATCGGATTTTTCAATGGTCTTCCACTATTTTGACTGTGATAAACAGAGAATTTGAAATTTTCTAAAATCAGTTTTTCCTCTCAAAACCTCCACAACTTCTGCAATATTAAGTTCAAAAGCTTATATATGACAATTTGAAATTTGGCAAATATTAAATTAAAACTATAGTCAGAAAAATGAAAGCACTAATACATTTGGGCTGTTTTGATCATTTAGTCTTCCAAGTTATTGCTTTTTTTTGACATTCAATTTTATCCACCACTGTCTCAATTTGATAAAAACCCTTTTTTTTTCTCATTGAAAAGTAACAACTTGCAGCAGAAAAGCTAATATATGATAGTAAAGATAAGTTTCCTAACAACAGCTATTAAATAAATATTAATACTGCTCAGTGTAGTATTAGCTTCTTACAACCATTTCGGGCAAAAAATAATTGTCTAATAAATAAACTTTTGGCACTGCACCTGTGGTGCTTTGAGTTGGTTTTTTGGGGTTTTTTTTGGGATTGCAGCTGTGTTTCGTTCTTTGCAGGACATCTTTTCAAATCTTGAACTTATGGAACACTTGATTTTTCTCTTTAATTCTTCCTTCCTTTCCTTCATGGCATTTATTTCCTAATTTTTTCCTGCAGGAACTATGCTTCATCATAGTTATATGAAGCAAAGAACTGACAGAAGAATTGGTTGGTGTCACTGAAAGAACTCAGAGACCACTGAGAATTTAATTGCTAATCCAGCTTTATTTTGGATACAATTAGAAAACAGCAGGTTTCTTCAAAGACTGGAGGAACTCTCGCCAGAAGCTGCCAGTGATCTTTTCCAAACATTTAGTAGATCCTTGCTGATAAAGAATTTCATTTTCTGTGGTCTATCGTTGTATCCAAAGAAGAGAAATGAAGTTGGTGAAGTATTTAGAGAAGAAGTCCTGTGAGGGGTCACTGAGAGAGCTGAGGAAAAAAGGAAAAATTGTTCTCTACAGCTACTTGAAATGAGGTTATTGTGAGGTGGATGAAGGCCTCCTCTCCCAAGGAGCAAGAGATAGGATGAATAAAAATGTCCCCACATTGCACCAGGGGAAGTTTAGACTGGATAATAGGAAAAATGTTGCCCATCAAAAGGATTAGTAAACACTGGAAGAGGCTGCCCCAGGGAAGAGTTGGAGTCACCACCCTGGAGGTATTTTAAAAACTTGTAGATGTGGCACTTTAGGGATGTAGTTTAGTGGTGGACTTGGTAGTCTTTTATCAATGGTTGGATCTAAAGGTTTTTTTCAACCTAAATGATTCTAGGATTTTATAATGTCCTATGAACCTTCAAGCTTTGCACAGAAAATTAGTTCCTTCTCTTTTTTGTAGGAATATAGCCCAATTTCTGTTCATCCAAACTTGTTTGTGTCATTTCATGTCCATACTAATAAGTGTATATCCCCAAGGTCATCTGTAAGGCAGAACTGATCATAATTTCTCAAAAATCCATGATGAGTTTGGTCCACTTCTTCCTATTAATAAAAATACAGTACTACTAATAAAGTTAATGGAAGATCTGAGATAGCTAGTAGGAAAAAAACCTATTGCAGTCATTATTATTATTATAATTTCTGAGAGGATTTATACCCTTTATGGGACTGAATATATGTTATTCAAATCAAATGAGTATTTTCAATGGTATCTACATGAGCAGAGCAGACCTCCTCTACGAGTGTCATGCTACACTGACAGAGAAATTTGAGGAGGTGTGAGAGGTGTGAAGGTCTCATTGACCTCTCTGCTCTTGTGCCTTTTGTTTAGTTTTGATGAAAATTATTAAAGATTTTTCAGAGAAAATTATGTTCAGAACTTACAGTACAAGAAGAAGGCATTTGAGATTGATAAAGGAATGAGTACATATAAGAAAGGCTTCTGGGCAATTTTCAGTTGCACTCTGGGCAATTAGACACCCACCTTTAATTAAAAGTCAGTGGAGCTTAGTGACTAAGTACCACTCATGAGTTTCAAAGTATCATTTAATTGATAGAGGAATGAATTAAAAAAAAAAAAAGAAAAAGGGAGAGGGAGACCACATTTGAGTTGAAAGAAGTAGACTTCTGTGAGTCTGAAATGTTTAGACTGAAAACGTGTCATTAAAATATTTCTGTAAGGCAGATCAAGAGAAGAACATGCTAGTGCAGAATAAAATAGAAAAGAAATGGAGCAGTTGAAGTTTCTGGTTGATTAGAAATCTGTCACTGAGCAGCAAACTGTGCTAGGACTTTTATGTGAACAGTAAGATAATGGAGTTAAGAGCTTCTTCTCCCCTCCCACTTCTCTGCACTGCATGAAAAATAAAATAAATGACATGGCATTTTGGGTGCTGGGGAGATGCTGCAGCTCCAGGCAATGAGAGGCCCTGCATGGGGGTCAGGGCCACAGAGGTGGGGAGAGGCTGATGGATGAGGCTTAAACAGCACGTCCTGGCAAGAGCGGTGGCCACTGAGCCATGTGCCAGCTGCCTCCTTCCTTTGGGACTGGGTCTGTCTCACCAAAATTCATCCCCAGTATAAGCAGACCTTCACTCTGAGCACCAGAGCATAGAAAAGTCACAGGAGGGTAAGTGGACATTCTTTTCTAGTGGGTTCTCCCCACACCTAAAAGACAAATGGGAAGACTAAATGTATAGAGAACAATAAATTCAACGCCAACAACTACACAAGCATATGTGCATATATAATAAAACTGCTATTCAAATTCATTTGCTGCAGTTCCAAGCAAATGAAATCTTAGTGAACAGAAAAGGCTTTGGAAAGGATCTTGAAAATCGTTGATATAGGTCATTCCACTTCCTGGAATATACTTACTGTTGCAAGAAATAATATTGCTGAATTGGCTAGGAGTCACCAAAAATACAACTGGAAAGAAATTCAAGAGATCATCTCATCCTACCTTCTGCTCTAAGGCAAGCTAAATTCTACCTAAACTGTTCATAACAAGTTTGTCAGAGGTATTCTTAAAAACCAGTGATAGAGACTCCAGAGCATCCCTTCATATTCTGCTGATTTAAGTGGTGTTTAACCTCCCTTAATATCAGAAGTACTTTGTAATGGATTGGCATATCTACAAGGAGAATATTGTTATGTAAAATAGAAACAAATATATTAATAAATAACTTAGAAATATTTTCCATTCATATTGATTTTCTTTTCCATTTGAATGAATAAAATGTATAAGATTTTACAAATGGCATAATAAGTGCTAACATTTTTATCATTTATTAAAATAAAGTTAATTTCTTTTACTGGATATATTCTGGTCCATTTATTAAACCCTGTTCAGATTCTAGAATATCAATAAAAGATTTACAGAGGTATTGTGGGGTAATTGATTAAGTTTTGGCAGCTAATAAACTTGATATGAAATAAATAACAGCAGCAAAATTTGTCTGTTTAATAGCAGATCTTTATTTTTGTGAAAAATCTTTTGCATTTTTTAAAATCAAATATCGAATTACTTCCTGTAGAAGCATTTCTTTTGAGCATTCATAATTGTTTAGAGCTGGGCATATGGGAGTTTATACAGGCAATTAATTAAGTGATGTTGCTGAGACTACATACATGAGCTATGGATGATGAAATCCATGAAATAATGTAATGTTTATGTTAGAGAATTCAACCCTACATGTATTTATACTAATGAATGCAGTAAAATTACTTATGAAATGTGAAATCCTTTGGTGTTTATCTTCCGAACATTGAAACACACTTTGGGCTCTATATTTACTGAAGAGGGAGTTCATTTACACAGCTATTCAAATTTGTCTTTTGATTCTTTCTGTGATAATGACATTTCACAGAGTGATGTGGGTATCAGAGTTAATGCTCAGTTTTAACTTCTCAGGGTATCGATTATTGATAACCTTGGTGGAAAGAAATAGGACAAATAGGATTTGCAGCCTCCTTTAGTTTGGATTTTTGCTTAGATTTGTTAAAAAAATTTAAAATCTGACGAATATAAATTTCAAATAAGCAAAAATTCAGAGAATCATTTGCTCAGGTAGTGTTGAGACCTTTATAAAAGGACCAAGGAAAACTGAGAAGGTAAGCATATGATGCATTTATTTCATAGCGATTTTCCTCAGGTTTTGTTGATCCAGGTGAAACTTTTGCACAGGAGTTGAAAGGAGAAATGTAGATGCATAACCCTTACAAAAATGTCTTAATAGCCAAGTCAAGTTTCACTTCATGTTACCCGAAATGATCATATTTCTGTCTCAAGATATACTGAAGGAAAGGCAGAAGTCCTGATGTGAACCAGCAGTGGTGATAGGATTTCAGAATGCATATCAGCAATATAATCAATATACTGATTATATATAATGCCTACAACCAATAAAATCAGAAAAATTTATCTGGCCATCCATTATGGCTTTGTTTTTGAAGATGGTGGCCACTCTTAGTTCAGGTTAAAGCACAGGGAAACCATGGGTGTGCTTTAATATTTTTGAAGTGACTCAGGTTTTATATGTTGGAAACTTGAAACTGTGTAACTGAGGTGTTTTGACACCAGCTTTACATATTTCAGATTAAGCTCTGTCAGAAATCCCAGGAAGTCTCTGTGATTATTTGGGAACACAAGATTTAATCTCAATTTCCATGCATTGATGTGAATGCCAGCAATTCTAATGTTACAATAATGCTACAGTAGCCATTAAATTATTACTAGTGTGTATTTGCTTAAAAGTAAGTAATGAGAAAGTATTTTTAAAAGCAGAAAAACATAGAGAAGTCAAGTGATAATTTAATATAATAAAAAGAAACTCAGTGTAATCAAATGCTGATTGATTTGAATAAAGTGAAAGTTTTACTTAGTTAATAATCAACTTAGTTGCCCTCAAGGTAGGAGAGGTAAAAGTGTTTATAAAAAATCTGAGATGTTTTTATGTTAAAATAGATAGGATGAAAATGTATAAGCTATATTATTTTCCTTGAAACCTTAAAAAATGTGCTTGTGCTTAACAATTAATTTTGTTTTACTAAAAAATTGAAAACAGGAAAGAACCTTTTTTTTTTCCATAGAAGGGTGTGTGGCTGATCTATTTTATATAGAAGAACGATTACAAGAATAAGTATAATGTGAGGATAGAAAAGGTTTTGCTCAGTCATGTAGAAGACAAATTCTGATTGTTCATATTCCTTTCCAAAATGTTCATATTATATTTTTATTTGTTTCCTTTTCATTCCACTTATGTACAAAACCAATTTACTTTGCCTAATATTCTTTTCATTTTTAAGAATGCACAGAATAGTGGGCTTCATGGATCAGTTTTCTTAGGCCTCTTGAATTACGATAATTTAGAACATAAAAGAAAGTGTCCTTAAATATAAGTTACATAGGTTTATGGAGTATGTAGTCAAATACTGGGTTTGAGTATTGAGTTCAGTGTTGTATGGAGACAAGACATAGCAAAATTAAACTTTGTGAGAAAGCAATTCCAAAGGGCAATTTAAAACAACAGAAGATAATGAATGGCAAGTAACAATGCAAATTAAAATTTCTTAATGAAACATGAGGTAATTTAATTTCTTGGACTTGGAACACCAGCTAATTAAAGATGTATATAGAAAAAAATTAAGTTGGAACAGAATTGCATATCCTTAAACAAAAAATAAAATAGGAAGGAAGCAAAAGCAAAGAAAAATAATTAGAGGGTTCTGATCCAATCTGATATCTTTTAAATAAGAAAAAAATGTTTTCTAAATGAAACTAAGAGATCCGCAAATGGTGGGGAAAAAAGGAGGAAAAAACCCTTTCAGAACAGCAAAAAAAAAGAGTGAATGTCTCTTGAAACAGTGGAGGCAGAATCAGAATAGAAATAACTGTCAGGAGACACTCATATAATAAAGAAATCAGTGGATTATATCAGAAGCAAGAAATGTGCAAATAAGAAATAAGAGGAAAATATGGATTTTGAAGAATGTAAAATAAGTAAAAGATTTTCACAAGCATTACATAGCTCTTCTTCATTCATATTTATATTGATAAGGGTGTTGAAAATGTACACACCAAGATATTCATGATTCTTTTTAGCTAACACTGAAATCAGACTACAGTTAAATTACAGTATATTCAGTCAAGAACAGTCATTTGCATTTAGTGATTTGGGTTCTTACAGCAGTTCTTCCTATATCATTCATTAAATGCAAGAAAGAGACTCATTTTAGCAACACCTTGCACCCTCGCATTTGATTTCACTTCTGTCTTCAATTATAATTATGATTGCTCTTTGCTAAGGCTGAAATTTTTTTTGAGTAAAAAATGTTTGGACAAAATTAAAATCCCTTTCTAGTACATTATTTTTTCAAGAACAAGTTCTTTTTCAGTGCTTTGGTCACATGAAGCAATAAAATTGGTTTCTAAGGTCTGGTGCCATGGCCAGTTTTATAATTAATGTTGTGATGCGCTCCATACTCTGCGTGTATGTGTGTATATAGAGTGTGTAAGGACTTCTGGTCTTCTGCTGCTTCTGGTCTTGTGAATGGAAAGGTAGGGAATGGAATTGTCACTGGAATGCTGCCAAGGAATATGTCTCAGACCTGAAAGTGTTATACTTCATACAGAGCTGCAGACAAGCAGCCAACAGGGGAGTTAGAGCCTTTTGGAAGGGCCTCTAGAGGTTTTCACTTAGTCTGGAAACTTGGTATGAGTGACAGTGAGGATTCTTCTGGCTTTATTAAGCAGAGCAGTGCCTAAGCCCCAAACATCAGTCAGTAAATCTTTTCTTAGAAGAAGACTTACATAGGATTGCTAGAATTATGTTGAATATACAACTAGAAAAAGAGTTGACAAAATGGCATATCACAAAAATATACATTAGTCATAGAGAGCTGTGAAGACTCCGAGGGGACCTAATGGTAATCAGATATAAATAGGATGGTAGTCAAAATTCTCTAGGGGCAAAACCACAGCAGCATACATAGCAAGAGATGACATAAAAAACTGTAAACATTGATCTTGTTAAATTAACTGATCAAATAGGGGAAATCATCAAGTCCATACTGCTATCAGTGTAAACCAGAGACCATCAATGGTTAGGAAAGAATCCTTGTTAGATTGTATAAGAAAAAAATAAAATTAACAACCACACCTTTCTAATGATGGATGCAATTATAAGAATGCCTTTATGTCGCAGTGGATGAGATCAAAAGTTTGGCCATAAATGTTAGAAATATAGAAAGTATCATAGCATTTCAAAACCAATTTACACAGTTCAAAATACAGCACATATTTTTAAAATGGATTAAAAAATCCCTCCTTTTTCATTCTGCAGTTCTGAAACCAAAGGAAAAAGAAACAGAAAAATAAAAGTTGCGAAAATAAATACAAGTTTACATTATTTTTAACTGAATGTGGTACTGAAGCCAATAGGTCACAAGTAGTTCAGATAGGACATGAACATGGTTGAGAAATATTTAGGTGGAAGAAATAATTAAAAGTCATTAAATTATGATCAGAAGAATAGATTTTATCCAGTTTAGGTCAAGCTTCATATGTAAGAAAGTTTTCTCAGTTATGCTCTCCCTCTATTTGAATCATCTTATGCTACTACTTTAAGGATGGGATAAAGGGAAGACTGTGCAGCAAGATCTGATTTGGAAAGATAACCCCTATAGGAAATTAGGAGGAAATATTATGTCTCTTTAGATAACATCCTGAATTGTCATCTACATTTATATTTTCTTTTTCTGATTTCAAAAGAGATATCTAGCCTCCTCTGGCTTCTACAGCAACATATAAATCAGAGTTGTCAACACTGAATTGCCAAATCATCTATGCCTGTCTACTTTTAGGCACCTTTTGCTAATGGTTTACTCACTGCAGCATCATGCTACTTTCCAAATTTAGAAAGCCAAAAATACTATTCAATACTATTGAAATAACACTGAAGAGCACTACTGTCATTTTCTCCCAGTTCAATGAATGACAGATTTATTTTATAAATAAAAGGGAACACCCCATGCAAGTATTTTTGCAGGATCTTTGAAGCAGATGTTAGCTCCTCAAGAAAAAAAAAAAAAAAAAAAAAAAGAGCAATTTATATATGAAAATAGTTGTTTGTTCATCTGTTTGTTTGGAAACTGTAGAAGATATGGTTGCTTTTAAACATTAAATCAGAGGAGACTAAAATCTGGGTTTGGGAATCTGAAGAAAGGTGAAAGGCTATTTTGAGTGGAACCCCTTAAATGAAACATTTGCATTTAGAAGAAAAAGTATCAGCATAAATCCACATTACTCCATACAATTCACCTGCAGTGTTTCCCACTAAACAAGAGGAAACAAAATTTATTTAAGTGAGGAATATCTAGCCATGCACTATCCTGCAGCTATCAAAGTCATAGCTGCAACTTGCTCATGTTTCTGTGGGGTTTGCATTTATGTGACACATGAACAAAAAATCACCCTCAATGCCATGCTCAGGTGCATTTGATTACAGAAAAGGTAATTAAAAAAAAATTGGAACAGATTCTGTGTCAATTGTGTGATTTACATATTTTTGCGTCAGACACAGTGGAAAAATATTAATATCTTGCCTTCTGAAGCAGAAAAGTAGAAACTATGGTGACAGTAGCAATGACTTACAAACAGAACTTCATGTTGATTGCCATGATTACACTACACATTAATCTACAAAACTTCATTATTCTTTTGCTTTATGCTGGTTAAGCAGGGTACATTGGTAAGATTATGCTCACACAAGTAGAAAGATAATAATGCCATATAATTATTGCCACACTCTTAATAACCCTTCTTTTTCCCTCATGGATATATGGCAGGAATAGAATATTATTTCCATTCTATTCATTTCAGTATTGTTTCTGATATAAGATTTTGTCTAATCCCACACAGCTATTCTTATGCAATTATGTGATGTAATTGTACTTATTAAACATTCTGCTAGTACAGCCATTAGATAACCAAGAGACAAGCTTCATATCAACTTCTGTACTTGGAGCCTTCTAAAATCTGGTGATAAACCCAAAATCTTTAAACACATCTTTTTTTTTTAGTATGAGACTAGTTTTAACTGAAAGCAGCCTTCAAAGCACACACTTTGATGACTTTGCATAAAGCCTATTTAGAAAGAGGCAGGATATATACATGGAAAGATATGAGTCAAAATATAAAACTCAAAGCCAAATGAGCACTAAAGCTGAATAAAATAATGGAAAATGAGTTGGTTTTTAATTAAATCTGTTGGATCTGAAACACTTGGTCTATGTCTGGCTGGGCTCATTGTCTTTCTTTACAGCCTCTCTGATGCTTTGGATTTACAGCTAAACCTGTGTTGGTAACACATCAATGTTTTTATGCTTGCAAACAGTACTTACACAGTGTTAAGGCTTTCTCTTTTTCTTTCTCTTCTCCCTGCCTATCAAGCATGAGTGGGTAAAAGGTAGGCAGGAAACATAGCTGGAGCTGGGAGAAATAACCCAAACTAGCCAAAGGAGCTTTTAAGAGTTGGAGCAAGAATATTTTGACTTTCAAGGAGGCCATTGCTTGGAGACTGGCTAGATGCTGGTCTGATTTATTTTGTTTCATTTTTTTGGTGTCTGTACCTTTCCCTCTACACCTTGCCTTTCAAATATTAATCTACCTTTATCTCAAATCATGAGTTTTCTCATTTTTGTTCTTCTGTTTTCTTCCCTAATCGCACTAAGGGTGAAGGAGCAAGCAAATGGCTCTGTAGAAACTCAACTACTGATTGGCATCCATCCATAACAACATTATTGAATCATATACCATTTGTAATCTACATTATTCTGTGATCTTGATAACTAAGAAATTTTATATTAACTATTCTGAATAAATTCTAGCTACCACAGCTGTGTGGCCTCAGAAATTCAAAACAAATATTTAGTAGAAACAAAGATGAGGGAAGAGAGGTTAACCTTAACTGCTGAGAATATATAGAGCCCCAGGTAAAAAGTATAAAAGTACTGATAAAGCATATCTGATTAATTTAACATAAATCATCAACCTGCAAGGACTAGTATGTCATAGCTAAAGAATAATAAGGAAGAAGTATATCTTCTTTTTAATTTTTTTTTTTAGGTAAGCTGATGAACGCACAGTGTTATATCTGAAATCAGAATTTCGTTTCTTGAAATAAGTGAAATGTTTTTTAAAAAAAATAAAATTGTGTGATTTGAGTTCTGGGTTAATGATGTTATTCATGCACTGGTATAGTCAAGGTCATATTTACCAGGTAATTAAAGCATGCAAATTTAATATAGCTCCACTTTGTCTTTCTCCCTTTGAATCACAAAAAAATTGTTCCAGATTTGAAATATTACTGATTAACTGAAGATGGCATTGCACTATCTTACTTAAAATCTTTGCTTGTCTCTTAACTTGGTTTTGCCTCTCATTTATCACTATTATCTTATGTCATCTATTTTTCCTTATATAATTTAATGTGTTTGGCATAAGAATTTTGCTTACATTCATGTGACAGCAAGATCCAAATGATCTTGTAACATTTTTCTATAATTTCCTCTGATGCTTCCTCTCTCTATCTCCAAATGCTTGATCCTGTCTTTCATTTACCCTAAATTTTTGAAGTGAAGTCACAAGTCAACTAGATCTGGTTAGCAAC
This sequence comes from Zonotrichia albicollis, assembly GCF_047830755.1. Taxonomy (NCBI): domain Eukaryota; kingdom Metazoa; phylum Chordata; class Aves; order Passeriformes; family Passerellidae; genus Zonotrichia; species Zonotrichia albicollis. Next base: position 24,071,427 of record NC_133820.1, read on the forward strand.
CATTTGAAAGTCTCCTTGGGGTAACACCAGTGCTGACATCTAACCTGAGCTTCTTACGTGAGCACTCAGAGTACACTTTTCCATCACTCTCAAACCAGGACAGGAAAACTGCTCCAGGTTTCTGGAAGTGGTTGTTCCCCATGCTGGGCTTTTCTGAAAAGCTGTGAGTTTTTCTTGTTGAACTTAGATGTTACACTTGGAAAGTACCAACGGAGCAATTTAACTGATACATTGCATGGAGGAAATAATAAATAGCCACAATACAGCTGACCTGTATTTTGGAATAAGCAGAATACTCTGATGTTACAATAAAATATCTGTCTGCTTCTTCTCAGGGGAATATATTGGAATAAGTCTCCTCCAATTAATCTCTCTCCATGGAATTTCACAGAAGTATAAAACTTACTGTGACCAATCTCTGAGGCAATATTGTAAATCAGACAGAAAGAAATTAACATTTCTGAGAAATAAATTGAAGTTACTAATACAGTTCTTCTCAAGGTATGTAAGGGCAGTGTGTGTGTGTGAGAAATTCATGAATGCCATTATCTCAGTGGATTTCATGCAATCCTCATAGTTTGCAGATAAGCACATCTACCATAGACATAACTGATTAATTAATGATTCATAGTGTGTTTGCCCTTGGAATCTTCCTATAGATACCAATAAAGTAGGAGCAAAGCACTGTTAGCCATGTCCATGCTGCCTCCCTCAGCATCTCATGGACAGTAGACCAGGCACAGCCAAACTGGCCTCCTGAGTGAGTCTCTCTGAGCAGGCTGGTGGGTGCAGACCCTTTGTGGGTCACACAGATCAGGAGGGCAAGAACCTACATAAGGGGGGACAGTCCTGAGTCACTGATATTCCCTTCTGCCCTCAGCACCAAAAATGAGACAAGGTCTGTTGCTCCTGCAGACAGTAACCTCACAAAACTCTCAAGAGTTGTCCGTCCCCAACCATCCTCTGCTCTGAAGCTCTCTGACTTTTAATCTTCTTCCTATCATATATCAAAACAAAACCAAGTGAGATACCTGGAGCAAAAATCCTCAGCTTTTTCTGTCTTTGTGGCCTGTTATATTTTCTTCCATTTATCTATTTGTCTCCTTTTATTTCCTTCTGCCTCTGTCATCTGTGTGCTTAAGTACATACAAATTCAATAGTGTGTTACAAAGGCAAGCTCTGGGCTTAAACAATTGTAAAGCTTTACCATAGGAGTGTGTCTCAGTGCTCTTGGTTTCATCATGCTCTGATACAGACTATATTGTTGTAAGCAGACCATCTTCTCACAGTGGAAATGCCACAGGGGTAGGCAGCCACCTATTATCAATTCCATCTTCCATCTCAGTCGACATGCCTGTGTGATTGAACATCTGTTTTAAAAATCAGCGTGGTGCCTAACACTTCCCAAGTGAAGTCTGACTCATTCATAAGGTCACTTGCACCTCAGCAACTTCCAGACATTGGATATGAGTGCCTCCTCAGAGCCCCACATCAGTGGGGGCATGTTGAGAATAAACAGCCAAAGCTGAAAGGGATGGCAACACAAAGAAAAACAGCAGTGATGTTCCTGACAAAGATATTAATCATGAGAATCAATGTCAGGAAATAGCTGGAAGAAGTCAAAAGAGATCAGGCATAAAGGAACAGTTTGAGAGATTTATCTTCTCCTTTAGAAAAAAGAACAGAGAATTAAAAAACAGATAAGGCATTTTATGATCACTAAACTTTCCATCAAAGCTAAATTAAAAAAATCTATATGTACCCGAAAGGAATACTCAAGTTTTACTTAAAATTTCAAAAATGTCCTTAATTTTTTTCTGGAGTCCTCTCTGAAATGGCCATTTTTACCTATTGTATTTTGTAGTTTAACCCCAGGTGGGCAGCACAGCCCCACAGAAGAGCTGCTCAATGCTTGCTCTTCAGTGGGATGAGGAGAGAAAATATTAAAGTGAGAAAATTCATGAGTGGCATTAAATACAGATTAATAGGTAAAGCAAAAGCTGTGTACACAAGTAAAGAAAAATCAGCAATTCATTCACCACTTCCCAAAGGCAAGGAGTTCAACAATATCCAGGAAAGCTGGGCTCCATCCTGCAATACAGTGACTTGGCAAGACAAACACCATCATTCCAAAAGTGTCTCCCTCTTTCTTCTCCATCACCTGGTTTTAATCACTGAGCATGATGCCGTATGGTCTGGGACATCCTGCAGAGCAGCTGGGTCTGCTCTCCTGGCTCTGAACCTTCCAGCTTCTTGGGCTCTCCCAGATCACTTGTGGGTGGTGTGAAAAGTGAAAAAGGCCTTGGCTCTGTATCAGCACTGCTGAGCAGAAACTAAAACATCCATGTTATTAAATTATAAACACAGAATCACAGGGATAAAGGGGACCTGACACCCTCTGCCAACCCAGGAACACAGCTGTCCTGAGGACAAGCCATCTCCCACTAAAGACTGAGGCTAAGAAAGTGTTAAGTCCTTCTGCCTTCTCCTCCTCTGCAAGTACTGAATTCCCTCCTGCATTCAATAGGAGCAAAGGTTGGTCTTACCCTTCCATTTGCCATTAATATTTTTGTAAAAACATTTTTTATTATCCTTTACAGAAGTTGCCAAATTAAGTTCAAACTGTGCTTTGGCCTCCCTAATTTTTTTCCTATATACCCTAAAAATATTAAATATTTCCTAAGAGACCTGACCCTCCTTCCAAAGATGATGCATCCTCTTTTTACTCCGAAGTGCCTTCAGAACCTTGTTGCCCATCCAGGCTGGATGTCTGCTTTGTTGACTCATCTTTTGGCACTCAGGGTCAGTCTGTTCCTGTGCCCTCAGGATCTCTGTTTTGAAAAACAACCACCTTTCCTGGACTGCTTTGTTTTCAAAGGCTGCTTCCCAAGGAACTCTCTGAATAAGTCTCCTGAATAGGGCAAAGTCTGCTCTCTGGAAGTCTAATGTAAAAGCCTTATTGATGTTCCTCTTAATTTCACAAAGCACATCACCAAAGCAGCTACCATGAAAAAATTAAATTTATCACCACTAAAAACACATACATTATAATTTTTGTGGTATTCTGATTTTTCCCACAGAGCTTTCCATACAAATTATACAACCTGAGAAGCACCTCCAAACCTCAAAGATGGCAATGATGGGATACTTTGTAAAAAAATGTAGTATTTTTATTTATTTTTTTCTTATTTGAAAAGCATTCAACATATGTCATGGACAAACTGCAAAGAAATCTTGCTTAACACAGTGGAGTAAGGAAAACTGGAACAAAAACCAGAAGCATAAACATTTCCCTCAAAATTAAACATACATACTTCACACCTGATCACTCAAATCCTCAACACCCTTCAGTCACAAAGAATTCTCCAGCACCTGAGCATGGAGAGTACCTAAAGGATTCCTCTCTATATCAATTTTGTGCTTATGTCCAACATTTCTTTTTAAAAAATATTTTTTCTCAAGAAAATGTGCAAAATTTTTTGCGCAGATACAAAATTATAAATTGAATATTTAGCTACAATTTTGAAAATACTCCTCTTGCATCTGAGCAGGCTGCCAGTACAGTGTTTCATGTATTTGCACATCTTTGCAAATCTACTTGTTTTTTCTCATTATCCACTCATAAAACAGAAATGCATAAATGGTTAGATGAAAGGAAAACAACTCAAACAAGAGATTCATGTCATTATCACAAATTATTCTCAGCATTGTAAAGGAAATAATTATGAGAAAAAGAAGAAAAAGCAAATAGCACTCCTAATAAACTGCACTCTCTTTCTGGTTAATTTGTGTATAGTAAAAAAAAAGTAAGACATACATTAGATATCACATATTTGTTTATTTTGTAAAGATATAATAAGATTAATATTTTTGAAAGTATTTTAACTTACAGATATGAAAACTTTAAGTGCTTTCACTGCTTTTCTTACTTAAAAATTATGCATATTTTGATATTCAATTTGAAATAAATTAGTGATAGAAAAAGACAATCCAGTAAATTATTGAATTACAGTTAATTTAGAAAGTAAAGTCATGCTTTTTTTTCCCACAAATCTCACAGCAACAAAGACTGGCAAACAGTAGGTCCAAGTTAGAATCATAGAAAGTAGTCCTTAGTACTTGTGTTCAGCTCGCTTTTTCCATTTGACCATTTCAGCTTTTTAAAAAAAATTAATTAAATTTTTAATCTGTTGTAAGAATGTTAATTGTTATTATCTCATGAGGACTGAATGACTTTGGATATAGAAGCATCTATCTGCAGGGTGAGTAAACAGCAGCTAATAAGTAATCATTATCGTGTTTGGATTTCATTTAAAGTTTTTTGGTTTGTTTTCTTTCTGTCTCTACAGGGTGGAGAAGGAACACCTGCCTAGGAAAAGAATTCAGAGCAAATTTCTCTCACTACTCTAACAATTCTCTACTTCATTCTGAAAACATTGTTGTGAGGCATTGTTATGCTAAGATGTTTCAGAGCTGTAAACTGGGAGGGGATCACATCTCAGAATTTTGCTTTACTTCTCTGAGTCTTCAGTCTCTTAATAGAAAATACCTTACTGATGTATACAAAAATAATTGTTAAAATTAGGATTCATCTCTTCTGAGTCTGTCTGGGATGGACTTGATTTTCCCCACAGCAGCCCTCAGAGTGTGTGCTTTGCTGTGGTGGCTGGAAATGTGTTGATAACACAGCAGAGCTGAGGCTGCTGCTGGGCAGGGCTCACACAGCACCAAGAATGGCTCCCCAAAATTTTCCCTTGTCAGTAACCTGAGGGTGGGAATGATCCTAGGAGTGGACACAGCCAGGGAAACTGGCCCCATCTGACCAAAGAGGTGTTCCACACCATGTGATGTCTGCTCAGATACAAATGCTGAAAAAAGAGGAGGAGAGGGGTGCAAATCTGCTGCAATGATATTTGCCTTCTGTAGCAACCTCTACACAGCTGAAGTTCTGCTTCTCAGGATATGCTGGGCATCACCTGCTGATGGGAGGTAGAGAATTTTCCTTTCTTTCCATGCATGACCTTTTCTTTTTGTTTTTAAAACTGTCTTTATCTTCACCTATGAGAGCTGGGTTCTTTTCTTATTTTCTCCCCCCCCCCCCCATTTATCTGATAAATGATAGAACAGCTGCGTGGAAACCTGATATCCGGCCTACATCAGCCCACCATACCATCAAACTCCTTTATTGTTTTTGAAAATTTATCACCACCAATGTTTTTAAAAATTTAGAATTCAATTTTAAAGGATGTGCTTTATCACAAAATGAGATTATTTTATGATTATATTATTATTATTATTATTTTTATGTTACTGAATTTGACTTTGTATGATCATGGTCCTGCTCTGATTAACTTCCTATTGATTAACATTGTCTGCAAAGTATCCAACTTATTTTCTATTTTTGTCACCTATCTCCCTTCAGAAAATGTCCTAAATGTGGGTATTATTATTGCTAATGTATTAATGTAACCAGTCTCAGATCAGTTATCAACAATTATATGTGATATTTATGATGGCTTACTTTGCTCTTTTTATTAGTGAGCAAAAATAAAATCTCAAAACAACAAAATGAACACCAAACCAAGAAAGAAAAGACCCAACAAAAATGTGTCTAAGTCCAGTTTTACCATGCATCCCTATTCCCAACTCACTCTGTCATGTCTGGAAAGTTGTTTAAGATGCTGTACAGACATCACCTCATTAACTAAGGATAAACAACTTCAAGCTTCAACAAACAAATGAGCAACTGAGTCAAGAGGTGGCAGTGCTACCTGGGTATGTCCTTCCCCTAAACATGAAGTCTGTGATTTTCCATACTAAATGTACACGTGATCTTTTCTTTACAACTATAAAATTCCTACCTTATATTTTTTATAGATTTGTTAATGTCTTGAAATATTTGCTCCATAATAAACACACACATAATTCTCTCTAATAGTGCTTCCTTGTTTGATGTTGATAGGAGTCAATATTAGACCTGATCATTGTTTGCAATGATTTTGTTGCAAACACATCTGAAAACAAATTGAGAAGGCTGTGCTCCCTCTAGTAATCTCTCACCTTTTATGTGAAATGTGTAGCAGATGAGTAAGGAACCAACTGACTACATGTGGAGAATACGGAAACTACAAACTACAAGGAGATATGCAAAGCAGTTCCACACCATTAACAATCTGGGATTATCAGGTATGTAAAAATGAAGATGCTCTGGTCTGTCATAAGCACAGGCACACGTGGACATTTATGACAAAGGTATATGGAATAGAATAGTGAGATTATCAGGATATTCTACACAACTGAAAGACTCACCAAGTGACAGATTATGCTTAAAGTGCAATAGCTTAAAAATATGGAAGACAAGACTCTATTTGTACAATTTCTTAATGAACTGCTAGTCTAATTATGTATGGAATAGGATGAGCTAACACACTTTTATCACACTTAGCAATTTCAGCATTCAAATGTTAACTGCATCTAAAACTGCATTTAGATTGTCCTTTAAAATCCATTTTCTACGGCATTGATTTTACAACTAATAATTTTTTTCTCTTTTGTTACCAGCTCACCATAATTAGAGGCAATAGAAATAAAAATGAAAATTAAATGTAAATGTTGAAGTAGTGTTTTGCTGCCAACACTCGTGCTAAGAAGGCCGATTTACTAGCTTTTACCTTGATAAATAATTATTTGTGCATGATCAAACAATATCTTAATATGTTGCAAGAGGTAGCAAATATTCTCAATTAGTTTCTTGAGCATTTTCTTTCAATGTCTGAAAAATATAAATAAATCTCAGGCCTAATTTCCAAGGTGGGAAAATAAACAGCCTGGCAGCAGATTCTCTTATTTGAACAGAGATTTTATAGAGATGATCTCAGAAAGTACAGAAAGATACCATGCTTGTACACTGTCCCCAGCATTAAAATGTCCCATAGTCCATTGGTCTGCAGAGGTGCTTCAATGACTTGTTTGCATTCCCTGTGGTCTGGGTCACAGCAAAGCAACATTACTGAACAGTCATTACAATTTAACTAACACCTATCGTTTGATGTTGACTATTATAGAGCTAATTTTCTTTGCAGTACTTTGTATGGGGCTATGGTTTGGGTTTGTGGCAAAAACAGTGTTGGGAATCCAGGGATGTTTTAATTATTGCTGAACAGTGCTCATACAAACTAAAATATGGAGAGGAAAAACAAAAAATAAATGCATATGCACATTTTCAGTGTGAAGTTTTAGGTTCTTATAAAAAAAATGTCACCAAAGAGCAATATAAAACATTACTTGGTTCTAACTTTGTAATTTTTTGTTCTTTCAGAATGCACACCGGTCTCTTGCTGTGTTTAGGATGCAAAACGAGGAAAGGAATATATACAAGAAGAATGCCAACAATAATATCCTATGTTAAACTCTAACCCTTTGCAACATTTTTACATATGCTTTGGTTGTTTGGAATATGTGAGGATGAAAGCAGGAAGGAAAGAAAAAGGTTTATTTTTGGTATGTACAGGGCTAATAGCATGCTGCGAAATGTCTAACAATTTTAAGGACACGAAGGTGTTACATGCCAGTGTTTTAAAGATCCATCAGAAAATGCTCTATGATAGACAGAAACTGAATGTGTTTATCTGTTTTGTGTTAAAGGTGGTGACCTAGTGAAAGGCATTTTTATTGCCTTTCTTTCTTGTGGATGGGGAGTCTGTAGCATGCTTACAGCATCAGTAGGCAAGTTCCCTATTGAATTTATTTTTTGATTATTACTGGAGCAAACAGAAGCCTTTTTTTTCTGTTCTTTGTAGCAGAAAATTAAACAATGTCACATTTTTGAATGAATATGAACAGACATTTTCCCAATGGCTTTAGAATGTAATCGTTTAGTTAAAAAAAATTGCTAACAGTTTTCATAAAATTTACTAAAACAAAATTGCACTGAAATCTTGGAACTGGATTCTACATATCAACAAAAACACAAAAAGCAAGAAAAATATTAATTAAAAAATAAGTTTATGCATTTCTACCGTTCAGTGCAATGACAGAAAACAGTGAGTTATCTATACACCATTTATGTTTTGTTGATATATAGCTATCAGACTTTTTCTTGCAGTTTCTGCACCAAGCCATTATAGCTTGGCTAATTTCTTGCAGGTGTCAGAGAAACATTGATGAAAGAACTATTAGTCCCATTTGGAGGCTGGATCTCCCATTATATAGAGATAATGATTTTTTTAAAATAAAAAATTGAGGAAATATTTCTATTTTCTGTTCAGTTTTCTAAGTCGAATGCTAAAATCATCATATCCACTTCAGAGACTTGCACTTTCTCACTTAGCCTAATTTTTAATGGTTAAGGTCTTAATGGACTCATGGTTGCTGGCATAAAAGCACCAGTACAACTTTCCATCCTCCAGTTTATAGTTTTGACCTATAATGAACAATTGGACTGACCAGGAAGGTAACAGTTTAAATGGAATGGAACATTCCAGGCAAAGAATCAGACAAGAAAAAGACACAGGATCAAACTGGTGAACATTTAGAAGGACAAGCCTGAGTGCTGGAGAACAAAAAGAAATGTATTGAAAACAAATCTGATCAGAAGTGGCAGGCTGTGACTTTGTTGTGGAAAGTAGGAAGTTTGGAAGAAGAAACTGAAAGACAGAAGCAATCTTGTAGGATGGCAGAAGAATCCAACAAACTGGTCAACCAAACAAAACCCCAGAAATATCATAAAAAGATGCATAACAAAATTGTGGTCAGGAGGTCATAAAATTAAGATCTATTTAATCCTTTGTTAAACCTGACCCAAGTGGAAGAGACTCTAGAAGACAGATTCTGACATCCTGACAAGTACCATGCTAATTTTATATATATCCATCAGACTTCACTCTTTGATGTTGTCTTCTGTATTTTTACTTTCTAATATACTGTTTATCATACAAAATTTAACTTTCATTTTAGTTCTTACAGAATCAACAGCTGTTGTCCAAATACACCAAAACATTTCTATTGCTCTTTCTTATTTGTGAAATACCTGTGTGTATTCTAGAATTTAAATTTATGAGGACACCTCTTATACATAGTTTTGCACATGCCAGTTCCTTTAAGTTACTTAACCACTGATCACGGAATCATAGGATGATTTGGGTTTGATGGGATCTTAAAGAACATCTAATTCAAACCCCTCTGCCATAGGCAGAGACATCTTCCACTAGATCAGTTTGCTTAAAATCCCATCCAATCTGGACTTGGAAACTTCCAGGGATCTCCATGCATTACTTTGTAAATTCTCTTTAAAAGAAGTGGAAATTTTTTCTCTGTCTCTCCTGAGTAGATGTGTACAAAAAGGAAAGCATGTCAAGATATTTTGTGTTGTCCTTCTGGTATGCAGACTTGATCTCTTCTGTAAGGAGAGTTGCTTATATTTTTGTGTTTCTTCAGCTAAAATTTCAGGACACCAATATATGTAGAGAATCTAGTTCTAGAAGGATGGTTATAAAGATATTTTAGACATTTTCTTACTTCTTTGTTTTGGAGACAATATCTCATTCACTTGGATTTTTTTATCTCAAAATAGATTCTTCAAACAATTTGCATAGAAGAAAGGAAATAGTATTTTACCTTTGATATGTAAACTGGGGGAGAACATTGGCAAAATTTTTCTGCAAAATAATTTGACCACTTTATACTGCATAAAGAAATTTGGAGGCAAGGGAATCCCCACAGAGAAAGACAAAAGGGTTTGATATTTACAAGAGAAGTTCAACAAAACATAGAGAGTGTTTGGAGGGACCAACATTCTTATTATGCTTGTTTGGATAAGAACAAAAGGAAAGATGGAAAGAGAGGGAGGGAAAGAGGGAGGGAGAGAGAGAGAAAGTGACAGCTCTTGAAAATGAAGCTTATTTCATTCAGTAAAGGCAAAAGAGCACCAGGGTCATAATGCAGTGTCCAAACAGGATCACACAGTGTGTCCAGCAGAGGGAGATTGATCTGACCTACAGAATTAGTTACTAAACATCTCCCTTAAAAAAAAGTTTGTGTGTTTGCATGTGTTAGGATGCCCTTGAATTCAGTCAGCTGTGAAAGCTTTTCAAGATCCATCCATCTGTGAATGCCAAAAAGGCAAATTTTGATTCCAGTATATAATTTTGACTCTCCTTTGGAGTTGTACCCATCCTCAATCTGAAATAACACCATATAGTATAACGTGAGGCTTTTTGCTGCAATCCATATCAAATTTTTTATAGTAAGAGAAAAAAAAAAAACCTATGATGAATATCAATACCTTTTTGTGGGTAAAAATATGTAACATTCACCTTATAATAATTAAAACCAGTTAATTATTTTGTTTATTTCCAACAGATAATCTATCTTCCTCTTTCTGGGAAAAAGATTGTTTTAACTAGATTAATGAAATATTTTCTGTATTCACAGCAAAATGTGTAAATCCAAGAGGCTCTACAGAAACTGAGGCTACATGCCAAACTCCTGCTTCTTGGACTGGGTGATAAATTGATCTGAAAAGAACCCAAACCCCTCCCTTTTTCTTTCTTATAATTTCCTTGCTGTACTGTCATTACACAAGTATTAATGGGAATGGAGAACAATATTAAAAAAATTTCTATACACAGAAATACATTTAAATAAATGTTTTAAAATAAATATATTAAAACATTAAGAGCTAAAGAAGAAACTTAAATGTTTTGGTTAGATGGATTTTTTATGAGAAATGTGGAATTGAAAACAATATTTTTTGTTGAGATGAATGTGTAAAGACTTGAAGAGCTCATTACTTAAAGGCAAATAAATGTATCTTTTATCCTGTAACTCATTTCAGATTAACTATTTTCAGCTACTTGTTCTGCAGTATTTTCTTTATATGAAGCCTTAATAAGCTGGAAAAATGTGGTTTCATGTGAGTGACTCATAGGGCTTTCTTTGAAATAGAAGGAAAAAAGCTCTGAGTTGTGTAACAGCATCAAGGGATACCTTTCCTTGCTTTAGAGAATAATTTATTCAATATGCATAGTAACAACTTAGCAGAATATAAGCAACTTTGCTTCTTGATAGGACTATGTAAAAATCCTCTGCTCAGGACAGCAACCACTCTTCTTCCTCTAGAAAAGTTCCCCATGTGAGCCACTTGTGCTCTCCAGAGTAAGGGCATCATTTATGCCAATTGAAGCATTTTTGTCTTTCACTTCCTCGGCCGCTTCCTTCACACCATTCTCTAGCTAGATTTTCCAACTATAGCCTCATATGAAAAAGTAAACTTTTTTTTATAAGAGATTTCTAGAATTTTTTTCTTCGTTTTTTTAGTCTATGTACATAGCAAGTTTAAAAACACAATGACCCATTAATATCACAATTAAACAGCCTAAGGCAGCATTTCAGCTTCAAGCTTTTTTATGACCTACTGCTCTAAAAAGTTGAAGAGTAAGCATGAAAAGAGATTGAAGGTTAAAGAATGACAATGCTTAACAGTCTGCTGTGAAAAATGCCTTAATCCTTGAGGCAGCATTTGTCTGTGCTGTGCAGGCCAGGGTGAGCATCTCTGTACCCATTGAGCCCTGTGGTAAAATTACACAAAGAAGATGAAGGCATCATTTAGAGAGATTGGGTTGGAACAAAGAAAGGATCGTGGCATGTGGGGCTGCACGGGGTCCAGTGGTGCACTGATGTTACTGATTAAACTGGCAAATAATGAGCTCAAAATGTTTTGAGCAGCTGTTGGTGTCAGAGATCACATTCATCCTCAGCAGGAAAGAACGAAGGTAACAGAGTTTAAAGTGCTCTGGAACAGAGCAGAGTCCCAAAAGATTACACCCCAAATGTTCTTGAACTGTAATCTAGTTCGTGCTGATTTGTTTTGGTTTTGGTTAGACTTGATTTCAAAAACATGTTAATTATTCATAGGCTCTCACAGTTTGTATAAATACTGTTGAGATAATGCTGTTTTTATTAAACTACTTGCTTCAATTTAATCTCTGTTATTTGTCCTATGGTTTCAGCCATGAAAATTATAATTAAACACAAATTCAAGAGCAGATTTGTAGGATATGAAAACAGACCTCTGACCTCAGGTTGTTTTTTGGGGAACCAATCTGTTAAATAGAATGGGGGCACTTGCCCAAGGGTCATCAACACAATTAACGTGACAGACTACTGAGCTGTCATGGAGATAAACATGGTAAAGATAAAATGCCATTCTGAAAAATTTTTCTGCTATTCTTTGGTCCATTTACAATCTTTCTGTTGTTTTATTATGCACGTGCATGTGGGTCACTTATGTAAAAAGAAGCATCACTTACATCTCTGTTGGCCTGCCAGTACCTTTTGAATTGATCAGTCATGTGTCGCAATCTCTTCTCCAGAGCTGTAATTGGAATTAATTTGTAAGCTGAATGGAAGGAAAAGCAGAAATTAGGTGTGAACATTCTGAGAAAACACTCAAAGCTTTCACATGTGCTGCTGAAACCTGAGTTGTCCCTGCTTAATGTGGATTTCTCAGTAACACAGCAGAAGGAAGGAGTTGAGACATTATGATGGTGGAACTCAGATTTCTAATTTTTGGTGGTTTGAGATGGATTTAAGAAAAGAAATGAGGAAAAATGGAGACATCCAAAGTTAGCAGTTATTTAGGCACTTATTTTCCATAGTAAGCATCTTGAAATGATGTAATTCTATCAAAAATTATTTCTGTTTTTAAAGGCCTAAAATTGTAAGTTGATATCCAGTTATTAATTGATTAAAGGAAAAACACCACAATTAATATTTATTGGAGCTATAATTATTCTTCAACTTTTCTTGGGATTTGCAATCTCTTTCACTGTTGCATTTAACAACTTTCTGTTATTGAATAATTTTCTATTATTCTCCAAAAAAAGTCCATAGAAACTTTAAATATTAAACTTTAAATAATTCATTGTTGTGAAATATTTGATGAATGCTGACATAGTGCATAAAATTGCTGGTTATTGTTTTAGCTTTATTTTCACATTATAATAATTTTGAAAATCAGTTTCTAGTAGCAATGCAATTGTGAATGCAGTTTTTATTTTCATGGTTATTATTCTGTAGCTAAATGTCACATTTTCTTCCTGAACTTTTCTGGCACAAAAAATAACTCCTTATTGTCAGAGCATTGCCTCTCTGCCAACATGCATTAGAAGGAAAACTTTTCTACTTTATTCAATTCTTGTTACACTTGTTACAAGAGAAACTTTTTGCTGCATTTGGGGTAGTAGAATGTGATATTATGTGCATGTTGGTAGAAGGAATTAATATGATGTATGTACATTAACTGTTTTAAGAGACTGACACTTGAGTTCTGACAAAAGCATTCTTATGCTGTTTTAACTGCATCACAGAGGGTCTTGCCATACATAAAGAACCAGCAAGAATATTTGTTTTGGTGATAAGCTTTTTTCAAGATTTGATCTTCAGTAAAAATACTAGCTTTAAATTGAGACAACCTCCTGGAGTGTAAAAAATGTTTTTAGTTTCTACAATTTGTGTAGAAACAGCAGGAAAGGGACTGAAAACTCATTGGTGAAGTTTACACTGAGAAATAAGTAGTCACCAGAAAAAAAAACTGATCCAAATCAGGACTGAACAGTATTCCAGGTATGTGGTATTTTATGCATTTTCAGACTAAAACACCCAGAACAGAAGGGGACAGAAAGGATGGAACAAAATAGAATGGGACTGAACGTGATGACATCTTAAAAGAGGGACCACAAGTAAATTGTTGAGGTAACTACCACAAATTATTGCTTGATGTTCTATGACTTGCACTGTTCAGAACATTTTTTTTAATGTATTACCTTTTCTGATTACAAAAAGCATGGATATTCAGCATCTACAAGTCCATATATAAGCACTGTCATTAGTACTTTTACCTTGATTTATATGAACAAAGAGGAAACTAAAAGGTGTCTATGCTATTACCAGCCTCAAACCAGTCACTGATAGGTAATAGCATTTCTTTTCAACCCTGCGCCCATTGCAGAACTTCTTGTAGTAAGAAATTACTTTTAATAATAACGCAATTTAATACTAATTTAAATGAGTTAATTAGTTTTAAATATTTATAAATTCAAATTTGAAATTTAGAAAAATGCTTTATTTTCCTCAAATCACAATATATATATATCAAAGAGAACACAATTTTCAGTGATTTTTTTTCAGTCTAGCAATTGATCACATTTTGAAAACTTTCATGGAAGCTGTCAGTTCAGATAATTTCTCTTAATGCTGCCTTCTAAAGAACATTTTCTTTAAAATATTATTTAGTGCAATTTTAATATATAATGGTTATGTCATCTGGACTTTATTTTCTGAGTCAAGCTTGATTGTACAGACATCATTCCTGAACTTAGAAACCTAAGCGGTTTAAGAACTACTATTTGTGAGAAGAGGGCATAAAACTGAATTATCAGGGAGTACATGGAGGAAAGTAAGAAAACACAGAGAATCTTTCATTTATTTATTTCCTCATTTATTGCTATTCTTTTGCAGTTCTGTATCAAACCATGCAAAAGAGGAAAAAAGCCTTAAAGTGAATATTTCACTTGCATTTTCCTCATTTTTCTTCAATAATCAATTTAATTTCTTAGCTTAATCAAATTTTTTATGGCTTAATTTGAGCCAGCAATTAAATACAGGAGGAGAATTGGAGAAGAAGAATTCAAACTCATGGCTTGATGAGTTAATAAGAGTGGTTAATAATATTTTAAAAATACAATGTAATGATAATATAAAATATAGTGATAATATTTCTAACAGTAATGATGAGAAAAACAAAACAAAAACAACAAAATAACAATAGTAATAATACAAATTGTAATGAAAAGGTGGTGATGGTGAATAAACCACACAAAGAGAAGCAGCTGCTCACCACTTGCTGAGCAATCCCCAGCCCATCTCTGACCACCCCAGACAATCCTGCCAGTGTGTTTGGTGAGCCTGATGTTCTGTGGTGTGCATTGTCCCTTTGGCCAGCCCAGGTCCCCTGTCCTGCCTTCCTATTCATGGGCAGAGATGGGAAACTGAAAAGGCCTTGGTTCAGGGTAAGCATTGTTCAGCTACAGCTAAAGCATCAATGGGTTATTGACATTATTCTTGCATTAAGTTCAAAACACAGCACTGCATCAGCTACTAAAAAAAAAAAACCTAAGAAAAAGTTATTTAGGACTCCTTTTATTTTAAGGACTATTGACTGGATCTGTGAGATTTTAATAATTGTCACGTGGTTGTAGATAAATGGATTTTAGCTTAATGAAATATAGATAGGAGCAAAGGCATTTTTGGTGTATGACCCGTTATTGATGGAAGTTAAAGGCATAGCACATTTTGATACATGACATGTGTCTACTAGGGTATAGTATGTTAAATAATAAAAAAAAGTCAGTTTACAGTCTGTCAGTCACTTCCCTGAGAGGTGCACCAGTCTTCACAAAATGCTGACTTCTCCCAATGTGATGGTATATGTACAGTATCTGTGCTACAGCTACCCAAGTTCTTATCTGTCAGAAATTTCATAAAGGTAAGGCAAATTAATAATATTTTTGTTGGTTTTCTATATATATACATGTATGTTTGGAAAACAAATAGACAAAAAGAAGTATATGTATAATTTCTTGTCAGTAACTATGAAACTATACACTCTAAAATTAAATAACAAGACTGCCAAGATGAAACATATGGTAGACAGAAATTATATAAGTAGAAATTATCTTTATACATAGATGTTGGTTAAAAACAGTTTATAGTTTTTAGTAAGATAGATATAGAATTGTATGCATGGTGGGATTACAGTTATTAATTCACCACACATGTACAAAACTTTGTGGGGAATAAGAGACTGTGAGCTGGACTTGTAGCAAAGATCACAACTGAGCCAATGGTTTGTAGTCTGATTTTTATGAATTCTCTAGAGTGAAAAATTGCAATACAAAAAATTTCAAGTCTCCCTTCTGATTTGCATCAGAATTTCTTCCAAAGGAAAAAAAAATAATTCCACAAGATGTTCATCACAGACTCAAGCTTATTTAAAAGGTCTCACTCAAATCTGTAGTTGGAGGCTTTAACCTCACTCACCTTCACTGGTCTGGCATTTGTAAGAAAGGCAATATCTGGTGCTGCTCTTGTAGTTCATAGGACTTTGCTTTATCTGCTGCAGCTCAGATTGGAGTGACATGAGGAATCAGGACACAATAAAGAGCATAGGAGTTCTTCAGGAAATGCAGCCAAGTAAAATTCATAAAGGTCATGCTCATTTATTATTTAGCTTATCACTAGGAAGCTCAGATGAGAAAAGCTTCTTAGAATTTGTAAACACTACTCTACCTTTATTAGTCTGCTCCTAAGGGAGCAATGCAGTGGAACTGATGTGGAAGAAATATGTACATAACTAGAAATACAGGTGTTAATAATATTCTGCACTGATACGGGGGTGGATGGAGCAGTTAGAAACACATTACTGACTTCACTGGCCATGAATAAATGTCTGCAAGATTATTCCATGGAAACACTAAAATAAATCATTGGGGCATAAGAACAGGAATTATTTCCTGGGGGAAGAGGTAGTTAAGTCTGCAGAAAGCTTATTAAAAATGCGGATGCTTTAATAAAATAGAGAGAGAGAGAAATAGGGAGAAAATGCTGGTGTAGCTTTAAAGACTAGAAGTATTAAAAAGGATTTGTTAAAAAAAATCTACGTGTCTTGGACAAAGATTTGGATTGTAGCTGTCCATTACATTGACAAAAATATGAAACAATCACAAAGAGATTCATATTGAGAGAGAAAAATATTGCATTATAATAGAGAAAAAGGACAGATTAGTCATTCTTTTAGTCATTCATCCTGTAGAAACCAAATTAATCTCAAAAAGGAAAGTACATATATATATATGACTAGATATTTCAGTATATTTGACTGGGATACACAGATCTCAGAGAATGAGAAGGTTGAAAAAGCAAAGATGGGACACAAATTATCAGTACAGTGATACTCATGGATTTTCTGAAGTTAGTTTTGAAACAGTCACAAAGTCTGTGCTGCTGTTAAAAAGCTTCTCAGGGTGCATCTGGTATTCTCAGGTAAATCTGCATGTCTAAAATAATTCAGAGAGTTTTCAGGACTGTGATATTTAAATGCTAGAATTGTGAAAATATATTTTTTTTGGAAACACTCCAAGATTTAGTGAACAACAGCAATAATTTATTGTAAATCAGAAAGTATTAGGTTTCCTAGACTTATCACAATGATTTGCTGTGGCATCCCTCCACAGAATTATGTGTTGACCAAGTCTGCATCATTCAATGGACTTTTGTATTCTTGACACTATGAAGTTATTGTTTGATGTAAGTAAATCTTGTGTGATATGACCCAGCCTTCCATAAGGACTGCAAGGAAATCACAGGACATCACCAGTGTCCTTTCCCTTTGCACCAATTGAAGAAGGAATTTGCAATGGGAATTTGCATTGCTCTGAGAGAAATCTGCCAGGGTTGCTTGAGCAAGCAGCTCTAGTATTGCACAGGGAGACGCCTCAAAGGGAGCATTCCAATTGAAAGATTGCTGGATTCCAACCAATCAGAAAGATAAGCCACAGGAAATCCCATTGGAGCAGTTTTAGCGTTTGCAAATTGATTTTTAGACAGATAAATACCTTGACAAACTAAGAGAAGAAATCTGTATAAGTCTTATAAAATATTAAATATCTAATCTGATGTTTTGTTTTTGGTTGTTTTTTTCTTTTTTTTGGAGGGGAGTGGGTGTAGCCTTTTAAAAATTATTTTATTTTTCTTCTTTTAGTTATTTTATTCTCTAATTTAAACTTTTAAAAATGGTCTTCCTTGTCTAAAGGAAGTTCCTATAAAGACCCGTAGCCCCTGAAGCCTTAATTCTGTGAAAGGCTGTGGCAGAAAATCAACAAATAATATTTTTTCTTTTTCACTTGCAATGTGATTTTTTATTTTCTAATGATTGCACATGGTTTCTGTCCTCAGGAAACATTATTTCCAAGTTTGAAGATAATAGGATGTGAAGCCTTGAATATGGGAGAACATTTTTGCTTTTGGGAATATCTCCACTACTGTTTAGAACTGATTGTCCTAAATTCATCCTGGTCTCTAAACTTTTTAAAAAGAAAAATCTGTGTTTTATGTACCTTGAAAAATTTGTTATATAACATAGCAAGTCAATTAATAATTTTTCATGTTGTCTCAGTGGGTTCATTGATTAATTAATGAAGATTTTTTTCTCTACACATGGAATAGCTCTGGGAAGTTTGTATAATATTAAACTGTGCATATTTGGACACAGGTATTCAAGGCTTTTTGTAAAAAACTTGTGTCCAATAGGACACAATTAATTGCTGGAGTCTGAACATCCAAAGTCAGCCAGTTCATGATCCTTTTCTCTCTTCCAGCTGCATTTTCCACTATGTTCTTCAGCTAGCTGTTTGACTTATCTCCCCATCAATGAAAAAGAAGGGAGTTAATTGTAAACATAAGTGGGAAGATACATCTCTAAGTACTAATCTGATCAAAGGAATTACTATTCCATCCTCAGCTGATTGAGCTCTCAGTGCTGAGTAGTAGTGTCAGTGGTGCTATTCAGAGTATTTTAGAATAACATCCTGCAATAATATCTCTTAGACAAGTATTAGTCATATCCAGGCATTATTACTGAATTTTGCTTTCTCCTGACATGTCATTAAAAATGAATCAACTTCTTTTGGAGGCTGCTGTGTCTGTTCTTTTGTTGAGCAAAATAGATTATCAGCTGTTTAAATAAACATCCATATCAGATTCTGAGGAAGTTGCTTTTGGAAAATACATGTAGGCAAGATAAGAGCATCAAAATGTGGAAAATCAAAAGTACAACTTACACACACTGAAATTACCATTATATTGCTATATGTTTCTCTTGCATGATTATCTGTTTCATTCTAATCCGAACCACTGATGATCAAACCTACCATGTGTAGGGCTTAGGATCTTGAGCTGACTTGTTTCTAGCAAATTAGAATAGATATTCAGAAGATCAAAACTCATCTTTGTAGTTGAAAATCAAAACTTGATCTCTTGTACTTGTCACTTGTCACTCAAATCCTGAGTTCAGTTTTGGGTCTCTACCCTCAAGAAAGGCATTGAGGGGCTGGAGGATGTCCAGAAGAGGACAATGGAGCTGGAGGAGAGTCTAGAGCAGGAGCACAAAGAGGAGCAGCTGATGGAGCTGGGATTGTTTAACTAAGAGAAAAGGAGGATGAGAAGAGACCTTATCATTCTCTACAATTACCTGAAAGGAGGATGTTGCCAGGTGGGGGTTGGTCTCTTGTCCCAGGTAACAAGTGATAGGGGAGGTTTAGATTGGGTCTTAGGAAACATTTCTTCACTGAAAGGATGGTCTGTGAATAGGCTGTCCAGGGGAGTGGCAGATTCACCATTCCTGGAAGCATACAAAAGATGTGTGGATGTGAAACTTGGGGATTTGGTTTAATAGTGAACATGTGGCAGTGCTGGATTAACAGTTGTACTACATTGTCTTAAAAGTTTTTTCCAACTTCAATGGTTCTATGATTCTTTGAATAAGTAGAGCCTCAACAGGCAGGTAAAGTCTTCATTCACTAAAATTATTTAGTGAAGCTCATTGAAATACAATGTTCAGGTATTTGCCTCTTTTTTTTTTTTTTTTTTTTTTTTTTTTTCCCCACTGTTTTAAGTAACATAAAAGACACCTTAGTCTTTCCAACAACCTATTTCAATATTACAGCTCTCATTTCTTCATGTCAGTCAGGGAGAAAGGCATGCAGGGTGAATTTTGTTTTCTACTGTTCATGCTGAACTATTCTTCATTATTATTTATATATTGCATTTGTTTCTATGAACACATTCTCTATATCAGTGTTCAATATCAAATTTATAACTGAGAATTACATGATTATTCAGACCCAATACAGATAGATCTGTATTCTCTTTGGCGCTCATTAACATGCTAGTTATTATGACAATTACACACATATGAAAGAACAGAAGGCCAGAAGGCATTTTTTCCTTATTCACAGAGGTATTTTTGTTGCTACTCATGGAGCAGAATTAATTAAAAGATAAATAAAATAATTTTTAGAAAATTATGTAATGTAGAGAATAAAGTATTTTTATTTTGTACGTTTGTACTGAACTCCTGTGTAGTTATGAATAGCCTTGCAACAGTCTTTGAAAATCTCTTTGAAACTCAAAACCTGTATGAAACTTTATGTGGTACATTTCAAATCTAAAATTCTACCTTTCTTGCATGACTAGAAATCTCTAGATCAAAGGTGAGAGCAACTGGTATCTTCATTTTATATTTGTGCCATAGAGAAACAGAAAAAACTGTCTGATTCTAGAATTGTAAGAAAACTGTCAATGAAACCACAGACTGAAATAGAGATGGCTACATGAAAATGCATGACTCTTTTATCTCAGAAAGCTTCATGTCATAATTGTCATTAATTTGTTTAACTACTGCAGAGGTGGGCATATGTGGCCCGAAGTTTAGAGTCCAACTAGCTGAGGGCGAAAGGCCGAGGCCCCTCTGCAATTCCTGGCCAGCACCCTTTGGCGTCTGATGGCCTCGGGCTGTGCTGGCTGCAGACTGGCTTACACCGCTGGTATTGGAGAGGAACGGAGCTGACCATTTCCCGGGGGTTAAACATCGGTTTATTGAAGGTGTTGCGGGATCCAAACGCGGGGAAACCAACCGGGAAAAAGTTTTTTCATAGGGGTTGAAAACAGGATTATAAAGGAGGGGGGTGGGTACAGGCGGAACCAATCGGGAAAGGTGAGGGGATGAACTTCACAGAACTGACACTCCATGGAGACCAATAATCAAAAGGTAAAGGAGGTGTCCTGGGACCCCAGCCAACCACCATCTCCAGAGAGGAGAAGGTTCTCGAAACCTGGGAGGAGAAAGGGAGTGATTGACTGGACCCAGGGAGGAAACAACTTTCACTTATAAGGGAAACCAGGGGAGGAGCAATTACATATCGGCAACTATGAATAGCGGTTACTATAGCAACTTAGCTGACAGGCTAGCAGTGGCGGGAAAAACTGGGGGAACGAAACCATTTTACACATAATAGGGGAGAACAATACATAAATTGGGGGAATAACACAAGAAACTTAACAACACACTACAACAAACTACGAATGTCAGACAAAAAATATTAAAGTTTTACATAAAGAACTGCTCACTCCTCAGAACTGCAATTTGTAGAAACCCTTTGTCAAAGCAAAATCAATTTTCACAAGAGCAAAGGTACTTTTCAATGAAGGTCAAACTTCAACTTTCTGCTTACAATTGTTTTGGCGTTAGAGCTGTTTAAAAACATAAATAGAAAGGAAGCAAAATGAAACAAGATGCAATTGCAGGATGTCTTCTTTTATAACTGAAAAATCACTGTAGGCAAGAAATATAGAAGTTGAGTTCATTCTTAGTAAACTTTAATTCCAATATAAAATATTGGGCTATAACTTTGGGCCTATCACTGGAGTCTCCAAATGTGCCTTGAAAAAACATGAAACACTATATATTTAAGTGAGTTAGCAAGTCTTGTTGGATTTTGCTTATTTTTTGGAACAAGCTAAATAATTTTTCTAAAAGGCAGAGGTCTTCCAACAACTTATGGATGTCGGTAATATAACAGCAGTTTTAGCCAAAAATGACTCAACTTCTTCTATGTTAGTTCCAAGTATGAAGTATCTTTTTTGTACATACACTTTTACTTTTTTCAGCATGGATGGAAATCTATATGATATGCTAAAGAGTCATTAAACAAAAAACCAATTTCTTATGGATAAGGATGCACTGGGAGATGAACAGATGGAGAACAGCCCTGGAAGAATTTCTTGGGAGAGCTGATGGATGAGAGGCTGAATACGAGATGGGCCCTTGAATTCTGGTCATGTTCAAAGATCTGGAGAAAGCTGTCCTTGACTTTGACAGGAGGGCTAAAGAGACTTTTTATGGTCCCTCCCAACACAAACCATTACATGGTTCCATGAAATCATGCTTCTCAAGACTTTTATCCAAGCTCTTCAAATTTTCTCTCTGGGTTTGTGTCTGTTGATTTTGGGCAAGTTGTGATTGAGCTAAAACATTTGCAACCAGATAGTGATTGTTCAGCATGCTCCTATAAACATTCTCTAAAATCCTTTAGCAAATAATCTTCGTCTAAACCTGGATGCTTTGCATTTCTTGTTTTTGAAAGACATGGTAATAATTACACAGATTTTATGCAATTTACTTATCCTATTAGGCCTATATACAAACAATTCCTGAACCTGCATTTACTGTTATTTAAAAGCATCATGTCTGAATAGACTGGCTTATATCAGTAGATCAGTAAATTTTGACAGAACAACTATGAATATGGGAAAATAGTATAAAAAAGATGGCTGAGTTTTTCACTGAAAAGATTCAAGATAAATCTGTGGGTATTATGAAACTGTTCCACTTGTCTAAATCTTTGAGATTTTAAATATTAATAGGACCTTTAGTTAAGTAAATGTGGATATAAAATATCAAACTAAAATGCAAATGGTGTAGATCTTTCAAGTATTTATAATATATGCTAACTAGACATCAGAGGAGCAAAGAGCAGTCTGGGTTTCAAAGTCATATGTAAGCAAAACAGAATAACCAGAAAATCATGTAATGTGACACAGGACTTGAACATTTAATATAAGCATTACATTCTTCTCCAAAAAAGGGGCCATTTTAGAAAGATAAAGAATATATGTATTCTTTATAATTTATTTTATTCCATATATTATATTCTATAATATATGTAACAAAAATATCAGTGTAGAAAAACAGTTTCAAATATATTCTGTTCTTTTCATTAGAGTTCATCTCTCTATTGTCTCTTGAATAAGGGGAGTAAAATATACAATAAAAAATTCCCAAATTCTTTAAATTCAGATTATTTTATGGTAGTATCCACATAAATGTGCAAAAATTCCACTTCTTCAAGTGTCATGAGGAATTCTTGCTGATGCAGAGAGAATTTTTATAGCAGCTATGTATCAGTCATTCTGTCCTGAGCTCTTCTGGTGTCATCCACAAACAATATATGTGAAGATTTTCATGAGAAAGTAAATGACAACAACAAACTTTCCTCTGAGCTTTTATGAAGTCACTGGTGCTGTTTCTTTTTATGGCACATCCTGAGAAGAGTGAGAAGGAAAGAAAGAAAGAAGATGCAATTTCTGCTTTCTGCAAGGCCATCCACTATTGTTTCTGTTCCACAGGTCATTGCAAGGAGGGAATATGCCCATGACCCCATCTCATTTTTTTATCTGAAACACCAAATGGAAACAGCCATTTGAGGGCTGACTCCAGCAGAGGTCTGATTGCCTGAACTGCTTTTTAAATGGACATGAGGGCACTGATCCCTCCACAGGATGAGGTCAATGTAACCATCTGCTCTGGGACCAACCCTTCCTCTTCAGCAGTGGAATATCAAGAAGGTCCATCCATGTTTGGGACACCATTCCCCATGTTTTCCCAGTGTTGAATAAGATTTACTCTTTCTTTCTTCTTTTTTTTTTTTTTTTTTTAACTCAGCAGAAGTTTTAAATGTAGCTCAATTTTACTGCTAAACCTGAAGCTTTCTCACATACCCTTTTTTACACCCTCTGTGGAAGATATTTCTGCAGATATACAAACATTCACATTACTTTTTTGTAGTGCTTTTGCATGTTTATGTACATAAAATAACATTTCATTCAAAATCATTGCTGCAGGGATAGGAACCTAGTGCAGTGCCCAGTGCTCTAAGGATCCTCTACAAGGATATTCAAGGATATTCAAATGTCTTAAATGGCTTTTGTTTGGTTGGGGGTTTTTTTGTTTGTTTGTTTTTTTGGGTTTTTTTGGTTGTTGTTGTTGTTGAGTGGGAGGGGAGAGGATGAATCGTTCAATGGGATCTGAAAATCTACATTTAGAGAAGAGATGACAAGCTCAATTTCATCCTCTTTCGTTTTCTTGTCTTTTTTTTAAATATTTATCATTTTTGATCCTCCCTTTTCTATTGGTTGTACCATGTATTGACCACAGGAGAAATTTGATCTATCTATGGTGATAGGCTTAAGGTGTACTAAAAGTCCTCTGGATTTGAGACACAGAAAAGTAATTTCAGGAATGTTAATTAACACTTTCAATTAGGGTCATAGATCAAAGTTTAGTGTGATTCCTGGGGAAAGATCATCTCAGTTCTCTTTTTTTGGGGGGTATATAACACAGAAGTGGAGTAAAATCAGCTGTGATATAATGCAGTTAAATTTGTATAGTGTTGAATAGGGAAATAACTTGTATTTTGGATTACCCAGTGTAGATCACATGTAACCAGCCAAATAATATCTGGTAACTAATTATTTAGCCTTTCAGTCACATTTTCTTTCTTTCTTTTCTTTTCAGTCTTCCAGCAGAAGTGATTGAAAGAACAAAAATAAGTCAATTATCTGTGTTTCACTCTAAAACAAAATAAATTTGGAAAAAGCCCCTTGTTAATTTGAAAATTTTTATCTCTTTTCTGAATATTTTACTTTTCACTAATTCTTAATTTAAAAATTTGGTAGCAGATATCAGAAATTTTGAGTACAAACACGGAA
This sequence comes from Zonotrichia albicollis, assembly GCF_047830755.1. Classification (NCBI taxonomy): domain Eukaryota; kingdom Metazoa; phylum Chordata; class Aves; order Passeriformes; family Passerellidae; genus Zonotrichia; species Zonotrichia albicollis. The sequence continues at coordinate 24,096,090 of NC_133820.1, forward strand.
GAAACCCTCAAAAATACAGTATAAATATTTTGGATAAAGGAAGAATATATCCCGAGAAAAAGCTTACAGTAATTATTTTTGAATCTTTCTAACTCTTCTATACCACATGAAAAATATTGCATAACACTCTTGGAGTGTTTGTTTTTGGTTTTGGGTTTTTTTGTTTATGTGTGCTTTTGGGGGGGTTAGGATTTTCTGTTGGTTTTGGATTTTTGGATTTTTGGGGTTTTGGGTTTTAGATTTTGGGGTTTTTTGCTTTTTGGATTTTTTGGGTTTTGTTGTTATTGTTGTTGTTGTTTTGTTCTATTTTGGGAGCTAAGACACAACACAGAAGAAAAGTAGCATTTTTGAGGTGAACGTTGTTGTTACATGTGATAGCCCAACAAAGTGTCCAATTGTTAAGAAATTGAGTCTTCCTATTTAATCAATTAATCAAAATATTTTTGTTTTGTCTTGCTATTACTCAGTTCTCAGATACAATTCTATGTTTTATTGAAACTCATACTTCAATTCCTCTTTAAATTGCTACCACTGTCCCCCAAAAAGTACTGATTTTTCTATTATTGTGAAACCTGCAAAATAAAATTTGCCGTATTTATTAAGGATTTAATTTACTTAATCCATATAAATTTCTTCTTGATCTAAGTAATCAAATAAGTATCATAAAGGCAGTCTTCCCAGATTTCAGATATCACTTAACTACTAACTCTTGCTACACTGCTAAATGGCATAGCTTTTATTGACAATGACAAAAAAAGCACCACCAAAACACAATTTCAGAGACTTTTCTTGAGCATGATGATAAAAAGACAATAGTTCATTACTGCTCTCATTTTTTTCATTTATTAATTTATCTAGAAAGCAGTACACTCTCTGGTCATAGGCTTATAATCAGCTCTTACACACACACACACAAAAGTAGTGTCATTTCAAATGAAAACACGGCCCCTTATTCATATCTTTCATTTTAGGCAGGATAATATGAGAAAAAATGTTTAAGAAATACATTAGATAATAAAGAAGTAAATGCCATACAATGATCTTTTAATGCCTTTGAAGTTATCTTACTTCCTCTAAACTACATAGTATGCTAAAAATGCGATTACTACTCTTTATAAAAGATAATGTCCCTTGGGTATTCTTTGAGAGTCGTGAAAAATGTCTGACAAACTAAATTCCTACAGGTCTCCAATTTATGAGGAAACACATAACAGGAACACCATGAAACATCCTATGTTTTCCAAAGGGCTATTTCTAATTTAGAGAATAAACAATTTTTAATTACTGTATGGTGCACACGGGACAACAAGGGGACCAGACACAGTCAAGATGGGTCTACAAAAGGCAAATCCTGCTTGACAAGCCTGATCTTCTTCTATGCCAAAGTGACCCTCTTAATGGATGAGGAAAGGCTGTGGATGATGTTTATGTGGACTTTGGTAAAGCCTTTACCATAATTTCCTACAGAATTCTCCTGGAAAAACTGACTGTTCACAGCTCGGACAGGTGCACTGTTTGATGGGTAAAAAACTGTCTGCATGGCTGGGCCTAGAGAGTGATGGGGAAAGAAGTTAAATCCAGTTGGCTGGTCACAGGCAATGTTTATTTATGTCTTTATTTTGCTGCTTAGATCAATTTATTTCCTGCAAGCAGTGGAATATAGATCTTTGAGACTGCTGGCATTATATACGAGGGTTTCCTTTTATGGTTCAGCTTACCATATGTTTCTCTCTTCTGGGTTTTAAGGTTCATTCCTTGCCTTTTTTTCCACTGTTTAAAATACATGATACAAATAAAAAATACATTGGTAAATACATGAAAATCTGAAAACAGTGTATTACAATAAGAAGAGAAAGAAAACTTTAATTATAGCTATTATATTACTTCTAAAAATCAGCAGACCTTGTGAAAAGCCAGTGCACATCTATGCATGTCTCAATCAAACACTTTTCACCAACTCCCTTGCTTGCTAATTTTCTGTACAAACTCTGTTGCCCTATGTCTGCTGGGGGGTTCAGTTTGTTGTCTTTTAACTTCCATCTTGAACTGGGATCCCAGGGGATGGGAGCAGATGGCTAACAATGCAGAGCAATCAAAATTTATTAGCCTGGAGGATGTGTAATTCAAAAAGAAGTATCCTGTCACAGTGAACTAGGAGATGAAAATCCCAACAGGCCTTACTCCCAGATGCACTTACATGTAAGGGTTGGGATTCTTTCAGGGACATGAAGTCACTAGGAAATTTTATCTGAAAGTGGGTTTGTGGAGAAAACTTTAGAAAACATAAATTTGCAAAATCCTCTTTCACATGCAATTAACATAGGTAAGTGCACTTGGTGCTACCTGTGTGGCTTCAAGTTTTCTGAAAACCTTGTTAAAACTCTGATAGGATTTCATGCCAACTTCCTTTAAGCGTCTCTTTTCCCTCTGATTTCGCACAGCAGCTCCTTATCCATCCATGGAGGCTTTTTGACATTTTTGCCTGATTTCGTCCTTGTTGGTATGCATTGCTCCTGATCTTGAAGGAGATGATCTTTGCAATTCAACCAGCCGTCTGTCTTCCAGTCCTCTATCCCATGGGACTCTACCAAACAGGTCCTTGGAGAGCCCAGAGTCTGCTCCCTGGATTCCAGGGCAGTGAGTTTATTGTGGGCCCTCCTCACTGTCCTGAGGAACTCCAGCTCCACCATCTCACAGTCACTGCAGCCACCACTTCCTTGGAGCAGTACATTCCACCCAGCTCTTCCCTGCTGCTGAGCATGAGGTCCAGGATTGCATCTCTTGTTGGCTCATCAATCACTTGTAAGAAAGTTGTTGACACATTCAAGGAACCCTCCCAACTGCTTGTGCCAGACATGGACATGTGCACCAGCCCAGCCAGCATGGGTTTGTGAAAGGCAGGTCCTGCTTGACCAATTTGATATCCTTCATCAACAGGGCGACAGTAACAGGGAGTAGGGCAAAACAAAATAGTTCAAGCTGTGCCAGGAGATGTTTAGATTGAATCTTAACAAAAATTTGTTCTCTGAAAGGATGATCAGGTATTGGAACAGGCTGCCCAGAGAAGTGGTGGAATCATCATTCTTGGAAATGTTCAAAAAATCTTCAGTGCTTAGAGACATAGTTTAGTGGTGAACCTGTCAGTGTTAGGTTCATGGTCGAACTTGGTGATCTTATAGAGGTATTTTCAACTTTAATGGTTCTGTGTTCTAAGTTGTGAAAGCTGGTAGCAACTGTTTCTTGATAGTAGGTGTTGTTCTTGTCCTATATTCCATGCTTTCTTTTTCTGATGTTAAGTGTTTTAGCATGGTTACAGTGAAAATTATGGGGGAAAAAGGTATTCCGAAGATAAAGCCCCAGAACATCAGTTACTCTTTAAGGGTACCATGGCAGTACTTTCACATTTTTAATAACTGGAAACCAAAAGAGGATCTTTTCAGCTAGGTGTTCCACCAAACACGAAAATCATATCAACATGAACATCAGAGAGCACCACTGATATACATGACTGACACACAAAAATTTAAACAGATAATGTCAGTAAACTAAAAATCTCTGCAATAATATCTAAAGTATATTTGGACAGGACAAAGTGATGAGACTTCAAAGTAGCTCACTGAACTTTCACAGATCTCATTGACCCATCGGGAGAATCTCAGAGGATACTGCATGGCCCAACAGGTGAAGTGGAACCCAATCCACCTCATGAAGGAATAAGTTCATTTCAACTAAATATGGACAATGCCTTTTGACTGACAAAGTTACATAATGTAGTGCTAGTTACTGGTATCAAGGCAGCAGAGATGATTTATTGAGATTCTTTTTCAGTTGTCTAAGGAAACACTGCACACTTCTCATGGAGTCCATCCTTGGAACAGTGCAACAAGAAAACAGCAATCTCCTCATAATGCCTTTCTCAATTGTTTTGACTGAACATATGTAGAAATATTTTTGTAACTGTTAAACAAAGATTGTTAAAGTATTCTGACTTTACTGGGACAAGCACTGAAGTATGTTTTACCCAAACATAATTTCATCATTCTCCATGTTTCGGAGGAATTCTTAATTGTAAAAGTAAGTGGTGAAAGGTTTTACAGTCACAACCTTGTAGAAGAAGGGTCATTCACAAAACCAGGGAGTCTGCATAGGTAACCAAACTCCAATCCAAATTCCTAGCATATTGTAACATTATATTTTCAAGTGAGTTTTCTATTTGGGTGGTTTTTCTTCAAAGTAAAACAGCCCAACTGAATCTAGGTTTATTAAAATGAGTTTCCAATAAAACGACAGGAAGAGAGCCCCAGAGATAGCACAACGTTGGTAGATCTGGCTTGCATTTGCTTAGATTCCCCTGACTGTAAGCAGATTTCAAACACTGAAAGTTGCTGAAATGTTAGACAACCTGGTGAAGTGAGCAGAGCTGCTGTTCAGCTCATATTTTCTTGATATCTTCCAATTGGTGGTGTCATGTGTTCCTCACCAGAATTAATTCTATTTATTTATAACTGAGTGCCCTGGGTGACTAGCAAAGATAGGATGCTAAATAAAACAGTGTGTTGTCTTTCAGAACCTGGTAAAAGTATTGAAGGAGGTCCCTTTTGGGTGCATGATATGACACTTCAGTCTCATCCAAGTTAAATGTTATTATGCTATTTCACTGAAAGTGTTACTTTCTGCCTGACCCCATTGTGTTTCATTGCATTACCTTAACTTCATCCATATTAGAATGCAAAACTCTAAATACTGGCGTAAGTCTAAACCTGCAGAAATTCTGAAGAAATCACAGAGAAAATTGTCATTTCTCATTGAATCCTGATAAAAGATGAAGGAGAAATGTAAGCTGTGATTGGAATATGCCTAGCAATTACTGTTCAGTGAGATAGAATATCATTTATTGAGGAACAATATTTTACACTTTAGAACTCTCAGATACTTGTATATGAGTACAGTAACACATTAGAAATATTTCATATTTTTGATAAGGAGCAGTTTCCTTCTTTGTTTACTCTTAATTTGTACAGGCATTCCCTAGGGATTGTGAACAAATTAATATCCATTAGTTTTACTTAATAACTGGAAAAGCTTCTTTGAAGGTGGGGAAAAGAGTTTAGCTCCATGGTTCATAAACCTGTCTGCACAGCATTGGTCTTTCATCTCATTTCTGAGCTGATTATCAAAATAATAGATAGGGGACAACATATTACAGAAAATACTGTAACAGTTGCAAAACCACATTATTACTGTTGTTAATAACAGATAATGAAATATTAATGTGTAACTATTTAATCTTAATTGTTTAAAATATAAATTTATTGTTATTTAAATTATATTTATAATGTTATATACACTGTATTTATATTAAAATATTTTTTATTAATTTTGCATTTAAGAAATATTTTCACATAGCAGGAAATCTTGGTGATAGGTGCTATCTATATAAACTTAAAAAATGTCTCAATTAATGGAAATCTGAAAGTATTAAACAATCTTTCAGTTTATTGACAAATTAGGAAAAGTTAAGTCCCTAAATAACAGAAAATCAGCTTTTAGAGATATAGCAGAAATGACTGAAAGGAGAAAATCTTAAACAAGAGAGAACAAGGGAAAAAGTAAATTAGGAGACTAGTTAATAAATGGAGACTCGTTCAGACCACTAATTTTAATGGGAGAGAATGGGAGAGGAATCCTCAATATAGATTTAGAGCCAGATTCTGTGGGCTTTGTACCTGAAAAATCAAGAAATAGAAAAGGCATGAAGTAGCCAAGAAAAAAGAGGGAATGTAACTGATTGTTAGAGGTAACACAAAAGGGCAATAATCAGCCAGGGAGTTTTTGGGTCACATTGCCAAACCAAAGGTTATCCTAAGAATGGGAGCCAAACAGAAAGTATGGGAGTGACACTTCTGACTAATTTCTTAACAATATAATGAGAAATAAAGCAAACTTCTAAGATATTCTGAAAAGAAATTATGTCTCACCAGCACAATAATTCTGGAAATATGAAGACAAGAACAGAAGACTGAAACCGTCCTTTATAAAGTAACTGCAAGAAATTAATGAAAGTAAAGGAGAAGGTAGTTAGAATTAACTTCCATCCTGCTAATAGCTGGCTCTGAAGCCCTTGGTGCTTTTTAAACAGTATTCAATTGTGTCAGGCAGAGAAAGCTAGCCATGAAATTTCCTGTACAAAAATGTGAAGTGCAGCACCCAATGCAAAAAAAATGAAGGATGCATTAAAAAAAAACCAAACATGTTACAGAAAGGGATAGAATCAGAAAGTCTTCAGATTGATCTTCAAGATTTGGACCTAAGAGAATAATTATGGATAAGAGAATGAAAAAAATTAAAGCCTGAAAATGATCAAGAAATTGAGGTGGAGCATTTAACAAAGAATAAAATTTGACAAGCAAAGGGATAGCATATTGAAGTGTGTTAAGGATGGGCCATGCTTAGATTGTCTTGCCAGGATGAAGAGTCTAAAATTTGTTGGAAGGATTGAATAGAGAGATTTTTCAGGACTTGTCCTGCAGTACACAAACAGAAAAAAATGTACTTTACAGGTTAAGATTAAATAACAAGAGTGAAGAGAAAATACAGTGTTTGGAAAGAACATGCAAGAATTATGCTGCACTACAACACTTTGTAGGCAGCAGTACTAGCAGATTACAGTATCACCACCAGCTCTGAAGATCCTTTATATAACTCACTGAAAGTCATCAAAGTTGGGTATTATCTGATCTTCCATCCCAACGAAAAAATAAAACAGTTTTTTTTTTCTGCTTGTAGTTCATAAAGATACCTGGGTGTTCTCACCTAAGCCTGAACACTTACTAACACATAAAAATCTGTGTTTTGTGTGCTTCCTCCACCCATAACTGAGCAAGACCATGACTTCAACCAATGCACATAAAAAATATAGCATCAAATCTCACTCTGGGTGCACAGGTGGTTATAACTTTCACCTCCAGCATCAACTCGTACAATTTCCTGGGGTTTTTTTAATATATTTTCTTAAGCGTTATATTTATACTTTTCTATTGCTTTTCTCTTTCTATATTTGTACTATTCTATGCAGCAATAGAAAAGTATAAATATAACACTTAAGAACACTAATGGCTACATATCTGCTTTCCATTGTCCATTGCAACCAAATTGTTCTAGAATAAACCCTACCTATATATATATACACACTGATCATTCAGTGTCATTTCACTCTAATCCTCCCCAAGGCATCTATTAACAAGTACCTGAGCTACCTTTGCCTTTAGGGGTAAGTTGAAAGAGGAATGCCTCAAACAGCTAATCAAAGAGGTGATGATCCTGCTCTGTTCAGTGTTTTGCAGCCTCACCTTTGGTATTGTGCAGTTCTGAGTTCTGGGACCCACCATTTAAGACAGATATGAAAGTCCTTGATTGCATCCTACCTGCCACAGCAGCTGTGGCAGAGGCTGACAGTTTAGCAGGAACTCAGCTGAAAATTTGCTAAAATAATTGACTCATCCTGTGATACCCAGGCTAACTTTTTGTTAGAAAAATGGTGTCAAAATAACACAGAGAGGAATATATGCAATGAACTCTATTTGCAGAAGTCAATATTTTAATTCCCTCTGCAGTCAAGGGAGCGGAAAAAAGTTATAGGACATGATTCATCTTATTCTTAAGTAGATATCTAAATAGGTCAGATGAATCATACTCTAAAGGGCCTTTTCTCTCTGATAGCTATAAAGAGAACCCAATGTGACTAATTCAGATGTAGACGACTAAACTATAGATGTCTAAAGTTAGCTGCAGTGAATCCCACACAGAGGGGCTTGTACCTTCCCAGTGCATGAAAAAGGCTGGGGAGTAAGTTCACTTTCATAGCTGGCATAGTTGTAATATACTGCCACAGACAAATTTGATTTGTCCTAAGCTGACATTTCTCCAAAAGAAAGCTGAAAGAACTCTTTGAGTAGCAAAACCAGTAAATCTACTTTGGAGTTTGCAAATACATAAAGTGGATAAATCTCAAAATATAACTGGAGATTCCCAGGAAGCGTCTTGTTTTACAAAAAATTATGCTGTGATAACACTATTGCATGCAGTGAGGTAGTACCTAAATCTGAAATTAATAAAGTGAAATAGATGGTGACTAAAATATCACATGGATGGAGCAAAGTGACCTAGTGACTTACAAAATGACTCTCATGTATGGGAATGTTCAGTTTATATAGGACAAAACCGAGAAGCAATATAGTGGAGATTTACAAGCTTGTCCTGGACCATGCATTCGTCAATTCTCACAACACTTGGACTGAAGGCACCTGCTGAAACTGGCAGAAATTCAGGTTCAGACATGGAAAAGATGGCATTTCTTTTCACAGCATGTAATAAATCTCTGTTATTTGGTGCTGGAGGCTGCTGCAAAGGCAAACATCACTAGTTGCAAAAGGGATTAGATAAACTCATTGAAAGGCAGAGCAATAATTAGACAGTAAAGAGACTAGGCAGGGATCTACTATTTAAAACCCCTAAAATTACTCTAGATGCTGGGGAATGCCATGAAAAATGGAGTAAAAACACAATCAGAAGAAAGGATGCTATTCCCACCCTTCTTCTCCTGTTGTTGCCAGAAGCATTAAGAATACAGAGCACTGCTGATCCAGCTTGGTGGGGCTCTTCTTAAATTCTTACAGATATAAAACCTTACTCATATAAACTTCTCTGATCATGTCACTCCTTTTAAGCAGATATTTAGAAAGGATGAACAAAATTTCCTCTAAGTCCAAGAAAGAAGCATAATTTAACATATAGACCAATCAATTTCTGAGCAGCTCTAAGATGGGCAGCAGGAGCAGCTTGAGATGACTGAGCCTCAGGACACAAAGCACCAGAACACATTAATTTAGTTCTGCTTCTGATTAAATTTCCAGGGAGACTCTCAGCACCTCAAAGAATCATGTTAATCACTTCAGTAACAATCTTGGGTGAAGCATTCCACAATTTTCTGTGGAGCAAGTGCTGGGTATTAAATTTTGTCATGCCCTCTGGAATGGAGAATATGAGGAATCTGAACTTGCAAAGACTTGGCCATCAAACCTGCAGGACTCTCCTGTGTGTTTGGAAAATGCTTGTGCTCCACAGCTGGCAAATGAGACCTTACACCCTCGTTGAAACTCTTCTCCATTAAACCACCGAGCTCTTAGTGCCTGCTCATCAACACAACCCTTTCCAGTAAACAGCTTTGCAGCCTGAGTTCTATATTAAATGAGTTTTCTATTTAAGGCAGAGGTTGGCTGGGATCCTCACGTTTACATAGAGGCTGAGACAGCTCCTTCCTGTGTTAGAATGGCACAATTAGTGCCCAGCATAGCCCTGACATCACTCATCACATATATTCTTCTGAGAAACTCAGTGCCCTTCCAGAGAATTCTTCCAAATAAGCTTTAGTAATTTGCAAAGTTATCTGAGAGAATGAATTGCGAACACTGTGACCCTGAATTTACATGTGCCCCTCCAAAGCATCACAGAAATGACAGCTGCAGTCAGACATAAAGAAAAACATATTTCTATTTATTAAAGAGTGGTTTTGAGGTCTTGGCTTTTTCATCTGTGCGTAAAAATGTTGCTCTATTAGAGATCAAGTACATTTTTCATCCTTTTTTTATGTTAAATTCTGAAATATATTCAGTGAAACTAAAAGGCTAATTAATTTTATGGTAGAATAGGAATAGGTTCTGAGAAAAGTTTTAGATATATGCCCTTTGAAGGTAACATTTTGAAAACAGAGCTACCTGCTACGCTGATAAACGATGATTAAGAGTTCCTGCTGTGAGCATGCATTCTTTGCTAGACTGAGTAAAAAGGGATGTTGTACCATGCTATTATGCATACCCAGTAACCCTTAAGACACAAGCATCAGTCTGCAATCATTGTAGATCTTTGTTTTTTTCACTAAAAAATTACATCTTTTGTAGTGACTGTTGTTGATGCAAAAACCCTATGAAATTAGGCACTTTATCATATATGTGTTGTAGATTAAGTAATTAGATTTTTTTAAATAAAAAAGATAAGAGAGGAAGTGGTAACAGTGGAAAAAGAAAAATACAAGAAGTGTTCACAAATAAGTGGTGAATTCAAGTTGGAAAATCTGGTTTATTTCTATGTTCTTTGCCCTTCTACTTGTCTGCTGCCTCTACATTAGCATTCAGAGAGCAGTATTGCCATTCCTGGTGATTCACTGAAGTATTATGAATATGCAAAATATCAGAAGCTTTTTATGTCTATGGTTTGTCTTTCTTAGATGTTCAAAAGAATAATTGAAGCCAATCGGTTCCTGAAAACTTGCATATAGGTGAATTCCATTATGGAAGAAAAAAGGGATTTAATAATTCTCACAATGCACAAAAATGATGATTTCTATCTGTTTTCTAGAGAAAATAACACTTGTTTATTTTTCCCCACCACAAGACTAAATGATTTACAGGTTAGTATGTTATACTATTTTTGTTTCTCAGTTTATTATTAGGTAACGTGATAAAGGCCTGTGTATTCATTGAAGTATTTGATAAATTATCATTTCTCTCTCTTCTTTTTAATAACTTCTGACCTTCTGAACAAAACACAATAGGAATTTTACAAGCCATTCTCAGCAAGTTCTATTTTATTTATGCACTTAAATAAACCCATCAAAATGAGATGACAATTACAGTACCTGATCTGGGATCACTCTTCTTACCCTTTTCTTTTAATAAAAAATTATTTTTCTTCTAAAAATAATTAGATAACAAGCAGTTATCAGTGTTTGAAGGGTGATGCTTTTGATTTCTGAGGGGTTTCTAGGTTTTCATTTTCTAGTTGGTGTAAAGGCTACACAAAGCTCACCCTTTATCGTATTCCTGGAAACTCACAGCAGCTCAGAACTGAAGTGTGCATGCAAGGGAGAACAGCCGCTCATTCACTGAAGCAGGAATGATTTACAGTGGGCAAGGTATGGAGTATTGCCTAAAGAACTAAATAAGGACACTACATTTCTTTCTCTGCATCTCTTTTCTGCCTCTTTGAAGCCTCAGATTTTCACATTTGACCTTGTATTTATTTTCAGGTAAGGTTTTCTTAGGTGTCATGGACTGACTCAGCTATGAGGGAAACATCAGCCTCTCTGGATTTGGTCTCTCCTGGCTGTGACTTCTAGATGCTTGTGAGGATGTGAAATTCTGGCCTTTTACCTATGGCCAGGAGCACTGCTGGGCTGCAGAGGAGCTTGGATCAGGGATGGAATGAGACAAGAAACAACCTGAAAGAGTGACCCACAAGCCTGACCTTTAAGACTGTAGCAAAACCCTAATATTAAAATGCTCTGGGAGAATATTAAATTTGACTGTTCACTCTGGTTGCCTAAGACAGAAATAATATCCACCCACCTCATCTGGCTGCAGAAGAGCAACGTGCAACTCTCCAGTCAAGGTGCATGTTGAGCTGCTGGCCTGGGACCCTTCCCCAGAATAAAGTCTGAAGTTCACTTTCAGCACTATGCATCAACCTGGAGTCTGAAACCTCTGTGACTTTCTTTTAAGCTGTTTGAGTTCTGGGTAATGAGGACATATCTCACACAGGGCTCTGCAAACTGCTGCAGCTCTGTGTGAAGTGATTGAGACAGCTTTGTATTTTCTTTTAAGAAATCTACCTGACTGCATCAAAACCTTCAAGAGACTTGTTAATCTATGATAAAAATGAATGAATGAACAAATGAAGGAGGGAAGAGAGAGAGAAGTAGGAAGGGGGGAAAGGAAATGGAAAAAAGAAAGAAAGGAAGAAAGGAAGAAAGGAAAAAGAAGGGAGAAGAAAGAAGAAGGGAGGGAGGAAGGAAGGAAAGAGAAAGAAAGAAAAAGAGAGAAAGAGAGAAAGAAAGAAAGAGAGAAAGAGAGAAAGAGAGAAAGAGAGAGAGAAAGAAAGAGAAAAAGAAAGAAAGAAAGCAAGAAAGAAAGAAAGAAAGAAAGAAATCTTCTTAACCATTTTTTCTTTAATAACTTTTCAAAATAGGCAGAAAGTGGAGGAGTTTATAATAGCAGTTATAAAAGGAAGACAGACAGAGGAGAGTGTTGCATCCCCCTGAATACAGATGAATCCAAAAATATCTTGATACCCATTAGTTTAGATGCACAAGAAATAATGTCATTTCAGGTTCTCTGAGGTACTTCAGCAGGAGGAAAGCATAATTTATATAATTTATAGGTGTGTGAAGGATTCTTGATAAGCATTTAATACAGTAATTATTTACAAAATTACCCTACAGAACAAACCAGGCATAATCGGATCCTACTATCCAGTATATCCATGACTTTTTACAAATTCCTACTAATATTTTCATTTCTTTTCATTTTAAGCAGACTCTTTAAAACAGAACTTTTTATCTGACAAATAAGTATTGAAACTTAAATTCTGAGAGTGGTGCTGTAATGCTTAGAAAGGAATACTCTGATACCACATTTTAAAGAATTTCAGTTTCTAACCAGCTTACTTGTGGAGATAAGGACACGAGGAGAAGTCAGAAAGATCAAATACTGAAATATAATCACAGAAAGATAGACTTTTACAATGGCTTGGGATGGAAGGGATCTTAAATATCATCTACTTCCAACTGTGGGCAGGGTCACTTTTTGCTAGACCAGCTTGCTCAAAACTCCATTGAACATTTCCAGGTATAGGCCATCCACAGTCCCTTTGAATAACCTGTTTCAATGCCTCACCACCCTCACAGTAGAGAAGTTCTTCCTAACATCTAATCTAAACCCACTCTCTAACAGTTTGAACCCATTCCCTCTTGTACTGCCACTTTTGTAGAGAGTTTTGCCCCATTTCTCTTGTAGGCTCCCTTCAGACACTGGAAGGCCACAATCAGGTCATCCATGAGGGTTTTCTTCTCCAGGCTGAGCAATCACAGTTCTCTCAGCCTTTTCTCCAAGAAGATGTGCTCCATCCCTCTGATCATCTTGCTGGCCTCCTCTGGACTGGCTCCAACACTTCCATGTCCTTCCTGTGTTGGAGGACCCGGAGCTGGAGGCAGCACTGCAGGTGCAATCCCAACAGAGCAGAGGGGGAGAATCCCCTTCCTCACCCTGCTGCCTTCAGTGCTTTGGGTGCAGCCAAAGACGTTGTTGGTTTTTTGGGGCTGCAAATGCCCACTCTCAGCTCATATGTAGCCACCAACACCCCCAAGTCTTTCTGGGCAGGGCTATGCTTGATCTGTTCATCTTGAATTTACATTGAGGATTTCCCTGACCCAGGTGCAGTCCCTTACATTTTATCTTGATAAACAACATGAGATTCCCACAGCCAGCTCTCAAGCTTGTCCAGGCCCTCCAGATTGCATTCCAACATCCAGGTGTGTCAATGGCACCCTCAGCTTGATTTCATTTGCAAACTTGCTGAGGGTGCACTCAATACCTCCATCTGTGTCATTAATGAGGATAGTAAATGGCACTGGTCCCACCACAGACCCCTGAAGGACACCACTTGTCACTGACGTCCATTGGGATGCTGAGCTGTTAACCATGACCCTCTGGATTTGATTGTCCAGCCACTTTCCTATTCATCTATCAGTCCACCCATTGAACCCATCCAGCTTAGAGAGAAGGATGTGTTTTATTTCCTATCATGTCTAAGGCTTTAAAGAAGCTCAGATAAATGACATCTCTGGCCCTTCCCTTGCCCATTGTCAAGGACAGTGTCACTATAGAAGTTATACAGAGGCCCTTCTGTTTCCTGTATCTCTCCCTTTCCTCAGTAAACTGAGTCTAAAGAGAGGTTTTACTTATTACTGGTGGAATTCCTGTTCATATGAAATTATATAAAATAGTTGAGTAAAATTATATTTTAAAAAGCAAACAAATACCACAAACAATCCCAGCCAGAACCCTCCAAGGAAATTCACTTCTATCAAGAGAAGACTGATTGACTGACTGACTGGCATGCTACTATACTGAGTACTGAACAAGTCCCATAAGAAATCACATGTGCTTTCTATTCCCCCACTGAAATATGCTAATCTCACCAGAAAAAAAAGAAAACTATTTCTGGTGGTTAGAATTTCCCTCCCTTTCATCCTGACATACAAGCCCTGATGCTTATTGCATCAAGATTGGGCATCAAAACTCTGATTGGATATCCAGACATGAGGTGCTGGGATAGCCCAATCCCATCTGGCATCCAGGGAATATTAAAGACGAGCTTGTGGTCTCCCAGATTGTGGGAAGTATTAGGTGCCTCGAAAAGGTGAAAGGAAAAAAGAGAAGTCACTGAAGTTACCTAATAGGAAGCCTTCAACTCCTAATCCTATCTTTATACAAATTTCTGCCTCCTCTGTAGCATAGACCCCCACAATAGCATTGCTAAGCAGTTGTGTTGGAGACCAGAATAGGAAGCAGCAAGCAAGAGTGACATCCACATCCACCTGCTTAGTAAGACCTAGCAGGTGGTAAATCTGAAACTCCTCCAAAATGAACTTATTTAGAAATTCTACTATAAAAAATAGCATCTGCCTATGGTGCAATTTGTCCCAGAAAAGTCTATCCTTGTCTCTCTAGACTGCAAAGGAGCCTAGAGCTACCAACCTCTTAATTAAGATGCTTTGGTTAGGGCACTTAGAATTAGGGGTGCAGAACAAAGTCTGTAGCCAAAAGTGCTGGAAGAATTTAGATGTCATTTGCATTTAGCATTGTTTTTGAATAATAATGTCAGATTTAGTCAACTGAAGTCTACTTAAGTCTTGTTTAAGGCAAGCTGCAAGCCTGCAGCATTATTAAGGGAAAATTGACATTTTTTAATTTTATTTTTTACGTGCTTCCATTGTTCTCTGTCATAGAGAACTCACAATAGTTTCTCTGCACGTCTAATGTAAAGGCTGAATTGTGATTCCTTTTGCCATTTCTTTTGTCTTTTCTAAATTTATTTCCCAAGTACAAATTTTTTCATAAAGTTTTCGACATAAAGAAAGTGTGCATGTAATGACTTTTACTGGACTACATTAAAATTGTAATCTAATTTTTAAAATTGAAAGAAATTCTCTTTGTCTGACAAATAGCAAAAAGCAAAACAGAAGAAAAGCAGAAAACAGAGAAAGCAGACAGCTAACTGACAGCCAGTTTTCTGCTGATTTTTCTCTAAACCAGGAACTTGTCTGTGTAAGCTAACAGTAGATTTCTTCCCCCTCCAAAAGAAGAAAAACCCAAAATACTAAGGCAGCCACCTTTAATGGGACACTAAAATACAACATCAAGAATTGATGTCTTTTACTGATACAGAAATTTGTATCTCTAGATGTATTTCCAGTATTATGTACGGTTGCATAAAACCATGCTGGGTGTGTGCTCCAGCTGTCATGGAGTTTGGAAAGTTAATGCTGGCATAGATGGTGCCAGCCAGAAAAGTGGCTTGGTGGCTGGGGTTTGAGAAACACAGAGAAAGGGCCCTGGAAAGGCACTCTGTGAATAACTTGCTATAAATACCCAAAGAACAGCAAGACTCCTGCGCTGCTGTCTGGTTCCCAGAACAGGTATTTTTGAGGATCTCTGTTCTTAGCAACATCATCTTCACTGGTCTTATCCAAATCAATCTGTTTTCTCCTTTGGTACTTATATGTACCCTTACCCTGCAAATATAAGATACTAATTCAAATAGAGAAATCTAAGTAATCTTAGGAATATTTAAAGAGGAACAAAAAGCTTACGTTGGTCAAACCCAGTCCTTATGGAAAACTCAGAGGAACAGCTATGCAGAAAATGTGACAGGTGTCAGTTCAAAAGACTACTATTAGCTATTATTATTATCCTGTCACCAATTTATGTTCACACTAAGAGAAAAGGGAGGATTATCACTCTAGGAGCTAAAAATGTCATATGAGTATTTTTGGTGGAAAAATGCAACATGCTCTGCACTTAATGGTAGTTCCACCAGCAACCACCTTCTTTCTGATTATAGTAATATAATTAATATCTTCCCAATCAAAAGTGTACAAGAAAGAGGCTTCATGTGCTTCTAAGAAGTCTGTGTTTTATCATGATTAAGTATATATGAGTAGCATTCCTGTCTTTTAATGTTTTGGTTGTAGAAATATCTTTTTGTTCTGTTACAGGTGATGAAATACTTAAACAAATCACGTTTTGTGGGTTTGGTTAGTTTGGGTGGTTTTCAATCTGCTTTATTCTTTTCTTGAAATGTTTTTAATGTGCCTTATAATATCTGCTCTTAGTGCTGAAGTAATATATTTTAGCTCTATTTTTCTTAAAAACAGGCATAAAAAAAATTATGTTGATTGATGTTCCTGATATTTCCGAAATCTATACAGTCTTCACACTGCTCAGTCCAGTGAGTAATGTAAACTGCTTCTTACATTGCATATGTCAGTGAAATGATCTAGCCCTGTGAAACTTTGCCTACATTTTTTTTAATTTGAAGAATGTAAATGCATTACCATTTTCACATTTATAAGCAAATGATGCATAAATTGTGCTTTTCTATAAATACTAAGATTGCAAATTGACAAAAAAATGCAATATGAGAATTCTTTTCCTGTGACTATATTCCTGAAATACTGCAGCATCAAAGATAATATGTTTAAACAAGATAACTTGCTTTTATAGAAGAATGAATTTGTTCAGCATTTGTAGAGTAGTGCTCCGGGAGACAATCTGTGCTATCATAATTCAGTGACTAAATTCCTTGATTTTCCCTACTTAGGTGGCAAAAAGCTAGTGTAGACATATCATATAGAAAGCAATAAACAATGCCATATTGACAATAAAATTCTTGCTGTGGGTAAGGATCTGTAGAGTTTGCTCTAAAGAAGACACTGTCAACATATAGGAGCATCATGTATTTATTAATTTTTATTAATTTTATGAGGGTTTCTGGTTTTTTTTTCCTTGACTGGGAATATCCCTTGCCCCTGTCAGTCTTTGTCATTTGTTGCGAGCCCTGCTGTTGTCGAGAACCTGGTGCTTAAATGATTAGAAAGATTAGTTAAATTTGGCCGTCAGACTGCAAAATGCTCTTTGGAGTGGGGATCAATGTCTTGTTTGAGATTTCACATTTAAAGCAGACTGAGAAACTATTCCATGTTTGACCTCTGCAGTTATTGATGCTCCCTCTCGCAGTAAGCGAGGGGCATTGCTGTGATCTGGGGCCATTCCCACCAAGCTGTGAAGGTTCTGCATGGAGGAGCAAAGCAGAGCTGTCTGAAGGCAGAGCTCGGTAATCGACTGTAAAGTTATTTTACAAGAGACAGTGTAATTATTAAAACACAGACAGATCGTGCTTTGATATACTAAGCATACTGTCTGCACCTTCTCTGAGGCACTAGACAAGTAAATGAGAAATAAAAATAGGTGCCTTGAGGGGGAAGAAAAGAAGATTCAAACTCTGCAGCCTTTATTCATGGCCTGATTGTTCCCCCCAGCCTCCCTGCCCCATTTGTGCCTCAGACTCCACAGAAAGACAGCTCCACAGCCAGAAGAGAAATGCATTTATTACAGCAGCACAGCCAGCCAAACTTTTGCATTTCAAAAAAGTAACACTGTAGTTTTCTATTATACACCTTTTGTTCTGAAGTGCTTAATTTAGCACAAATATGGATTACTTCAGTTGATTTAAGTTATCTTAGTTTTCTAATTTACGTAAGGTTCCTGCCATTCCTGGTTTCTTGGAAGGTGTTTTTCCCTTCATGCAGTGGCTTAACACTGGTACCCAATTGGAATAGAAACAAGCATTTCTGTTTCCCTTCAAGCTGCTCTTTCTTCTCCATGCTAGTTATATTGCTGGAAGGAGGAGCTGATGCTAGTGAATATCCTCTTAAACATCATTAATAAAGGCTATGATCAATCCTTGTCCCTTCCAGTTTGTGCTATGTAGCTTCATTATTTTAATACTTTTTTCTTTCTATTATTTAATAGTAGTGTAGACTTTCCTTGCCTTTTCAGTCTCTGCAAGACTGCTTGTGTCTATGTGGATCTCAATTAATTTTAAACTCATGTTCAAAAGAATATTGTATGAAAAAATTCAAAAGTGCAGATATATTGCTACAGCTGGAATAAAATATAATTGAGTTTAAACAGAACTGTGAAGGACCTGGCCTTACCAAGACTCTTCAAAGAAAAAAGCATTCTTCCTTCCAACTAAGAAAGTAAGAATTGGTCCCATAATAATTTCTGAGACATCCTAAACAAGGTTATCATATTCCAGATTTATCATAAAGCTCAATTAACATTAAACTCTTGGTTATTTGCATATATCCACAAGGAGGTTAATACTGTTTCCATTTCAGATTGTTTTCAGACATTTTTTATCCTATTTGTTTCCATTTGATGGTTTTGTTCCCCATCCAATTGCAACCCCAAACATTGTTTGCCTTGTTAGTAATGCCCTTCCTAATATAGGCAGTAATTCTTATATCCAACACAGGAATGAATTTCTGAATGTACTGTTCACATGCACAAAAGCTGGCAGGTGCGCTTATCTTCACATCAGCATCTCTTGCACAGAAATTGGTGTGCTCATTCAGGCTTTTATCCATCATATACACTTTTTCCTTGTTTCACACCACAACAGGTTTCTCAAAGACTGTCCCACCACTGTGGGGCCAACCTCCTATTTCTGTCTCAGCTTGTGTCATGTCCAAACCTTTGAAGTCTTTACATTTTTTCCTGCCATGGCAGCCCATACACTTCTCCTGCTCTCCCAGATCCTTTCTGCCTGTGTGCTGTGAGCTTTCATCTTGATTCTGGGAGTCTGAAGAGCAATATATGTACTCCAGCGTAAGATCTGATAAAATTCTGTGGGTTTGTCCATCTTTTAATTATTACCTGTTCCTGATCAGTAGGTTTCCCTGGTTCTGTCAGATTAAGCTCTTGAAAGATCTGCTTGTATTTTACTTTTTGTCATTTGATGTGATCTGGAAGATTACAGCACTTTCTCCACCATTTACAAAATTACTGTTTTAAACACTACTGAACCTTTTACTCCTGTTTATTGTCTAAATCATGTCTGAAAAAAGTTAAATAGTTTTTCTGTAAAAGAAGAAATAAATCCATAATCTTTCCTCTGACTGCAACAATCTGTTCCTTGAGATCCTACTCTTTCTCCAAATTATTCATTCGGGAGTTTGTAAGCTTGCAAATTCTCAGTCCAGAAATATCAGTCACCACCACCAAGATCACCAGTAACCTCTTTCAGCAGCATTCCTTACTTTTGCTCAGTAGCTACATAGGTATTACAGCAGGTTTTGCAATAAATTGAGGAATAACTCAATTTCTGTCCTCAGGAGTTGTAATCCAACAGACCAACCTTTACAAACTCTCTGCAGATTCAAGAACATTTTCAAGTTTGTAAGATGGGTAAACACAAATGTTGGTTTTTATTTACACAGCAATTAATATTTCTTGTATTTTACTATAGTGAAGATCAGACAAAAAGGAGCAAATCAAATAAAGCAGTCAGGTAATCGTGCTAATTTAAAGTAGGTACAAGCAGGAACAATATGTAGGTTAAACAATACTTTTATTATATAATGGCATTAGGACAAGTCTTTCTGCTTCTGGGATTCATGTTGATGAGGCTCAGCTCATGACCCCAAGTCTGGAAGAACAGAGCAAGAAAAGAGAACAAATTATCCTCATGCATCTGGACAGACACTATCAGGTTGACTAACAATTCAATTAAAGTCTGTTTATATCTGCCAGAAAAGTTAACAGCTGGATAATTAAAGTCTCTGCCTGACCTAGAGGGAGTTGAGTACACTTAAAGTGTTACTGCCCACAGAAATTATTCTGGTGAGTATGCTCCAGTTTTACTGAGAGATGCCTTTATAAATGTCAATTTACCTCCTCTAAGTGCACATATACAACCTCCTTGATACTAAAACTGTCCCTCTAGCAATATGGACTTAAGTATTCAAAGCATTTAAACCTTTGTGAACATTTAAACCACGGCATGCTGATCCATACATGCCATACTGCTCCTTCTGAAGAATCCAGAATCTGTTTTTCCTATTAGCAGCAGAACAGACATACCATATATAAGAAATCCATTTTCTTCTGTAGGTCAGGTGAGCACAAATTATTGCTAATGTGTTACTATGGATGTGCAACATTTCCTTGCTTGAAATTAGTGTCTATTTTAGTGAGCTGCTATATATAGGCTTAAATAGTAGTAGCAGTAGCAATAGGAGTAGCAGTGGTTATAAAAAAATTAATTAGCATCAACAATAATAATAGAGGTCTCATTATTAACCTTTTATTTCACCAATAAGTTGGAGGAAAAAAAGTATTTTGCAATTCTTGACAAAGTATTTTGTAGCAGTATTTCACAGGTTATCTTCTGTTTTATAGTGTGAGTGTAAACCTTGCGGAAAGGACTGACTCTTTTTCAATGTGTGTATTATGTCCAAACTCTTCCTCTTGTCCAAATGTGAGATATCTCTACCCTAGAGTGTTTCACAAACACACCTACTCTATAACATAATGTTACAAGAGACTTGATGAACAGTATCCTTCACACATTATTTTATACATATGACATATAGTGGGTAAAAAGATAAAATGCTGATTTTCATGTTTTACAGTAAAAGCTTGGTTTCTTATGTTTCCATTTTACTTCATTTTGCATGGTGATATTTTTTTAGTGATTTGGTGGGTTGATAATTCTAAATGTCCTGGAAGGCTGATAACTGGAAATATAAATAATTGAGGACAACATTTTTTTTTTTTTTTAGTTTTAAAGTAACTGAAAAGAACTTCTCCATGAATCAAAAAAACTCTGAATAATAATTAAAGTAATTAAAGGCCATATACCATTAGAATATTACTTACAAAACAATTAGAATATTACTTATTATTACTTACAAAACATTAGAATATTACTTACAAAACAATATAAAATGCAATACTAGCTCTAAAATGAGAAGTTGAAGAACAGAATTAAAATCCTTATATAGATGCTCTCAGATGTTCTGTTAAAATTGATAATTCTTGATGAGAAAATTACTGATAGAATTTATTAGATTTATGCATAATGTTTATCTAATAAGTTCCAAGGTTGGCCAAATGATTCTAGTGTCACAATGTGTTAAAAAATAACCTAATACTAAATTGGTCAAATGCACTTTACTTTAAAAAATGGGAATTTATTCTCTATTTATTTATATTCTAAAACCAGAATAAAGTAAACATTATTTGTTATTGGAACGAATATCAACTTGTAGTTGTCTTTCAAAATATAATTTTTGATTGTGTAAATTAGGATCTAATTTAGCTTGCATAAACTCTTTCTTTTTAGCAATAAAATTAGAGAATGAAGGACTGGACAAAAGGAAAAATATATTTGACTCTGTAGAGTTTATAAGACTGATAATTTGGGGGAAAACACTTTTTATGTTCATAAATTGAGCTTCTTTATTATGGTTAGCTCTAATGGTGAAAAAGTTGTTCTTTTTATCTTCAGTGAGAATGCGACAGCAGTCGAAGCATTCAAAAGAAAGATGGAAAGAAAAAGAATAATTTATTGGGAATTCCTGAATCCTTCTTGACAAGGTGTTAGAAGAAAAGGCATCAAGATAAGGAATATCTAAATCACAGCAATGAGGTAGAGAAATGTTTAATGCCCATTTAGCAATATAGAAGTTTTTATTATTTTGGCAAATGGTTTTTATTTTTGCTAGTATTACTTAATGAACACCGCAGCAAACTTCATAACAAATAAAAAGAAAACGATATATATATTTCTATTTATATAATTAAATTGATTCTTGAGATTTACTATAGAAAAATAAAAATTATTTTCCCCAAATTTGTTGATTTGGAAATTAAGAACATCTTGGGTCCGTGTTACTTTGGACCATCAAGAATTTTGGAGAAGTACTGTTCTGATTAACATGACTTCCTTCCAGCATAAAACTGTGGGAGGAGTTTAAATCCAACTTTACTACAAAATCTAAAGACTTTGAGACATATCTACGCACATTACCTTGCAATTTTAAAGGCTGCCTCAAAACAGTATCATTCTGCCTATATCAGGAAGTATATTAATACAAAAATATTACTTAGAAAATGTTATTTTTCAATGATACTCTATTTTTTAAAGGTTGTAGTTCGTGTTTTATTCCTGCGGCTCAGCCTGTGCAAGGTGACTTTCATAAATCTGACTTGGTTGAAATGTTATTCATGTTCCATAAGGCACTACAAAGTTGTAAGAGTTGCTTCCTTTATAATTTAATATTCTCTTCTGATCTCTGTGTCATTTGCTCAGAGTTAATTAGCAAAAGATTGGAATGGGAAATTCATAGAAGTTTTTATTAAAATTATGTTAAAGGGTTAGAAATTCAGTGGAGACCTCCTGAAGTGCACAGTATTAATGTACAGTAAATATATTTTTCTATCAGGTTTTCATACTAAAATTCTTCATATGTAGAGCATTGATTATCTATATGTTCAACTAGTAAAGAGAAAAATTCTTTTGGTGTATTATTTACTTTTGATCTGTAGTGACCCTCTAATATGTTTTTAAGACTCTTTAAGCCTTAATATAGCATGTAGTTTCAAGAAAATTTTGTGAAAGGCTTTTTTTTTTTCTGTTCACAGCAGCCGAAATATGAAAGAAAAGAAAACTTACTTGTGCAGGACAAGTCTTAGGCAGAATGTTACTAATCTGAGTGTCACTCATTTTCTGAGTGAGCCCTTTCAGTTAATGTCCTGTCCCACAAAGATAAATAGCCATTTATAGTGGTAGAATTTGATTATTTTGTCAGCCAGTAAAGAATTTCTAGAAGTTTCATTTGATTAATTTAAATGGATATTACTTGTGAATCTTTGGTTAATTCTCTATTCATAAGATATCTGTCAGATTTAAAACTCTAATAAAACCTTCTCACATTGCTCTCAGTTACAAAGGACTGAAATTTCCAAGATGATCAATTTCTCAGGTTGGATATTGTGGGTAACACTGACCTTTTCCCTTCTTCTTGCCTTATGTTCTTGTTTTATAGTTGTCATCTTTCTATTACAGCAAGGTTATTTTTAAAATTCTTATAATTGTGCATAATATGGGTTTTTTTTTTTTGATTTCTAGGTCACTAATTCTGTATAAATATTTTCAGTCTAAGAAATAAATTTTTAAATCACTGTAATAAAAAGATAAGGACAGGTAAAGATTACAATATCATCCAGAAGACAAATCAGGGTTAAAGATCCAGTCTGCACTTTACAATTTCTGTACCGCATAGATAATCCAGTGATATCTTCCTGCTCCTCTTCCAGGTTTCGAGTAAGATGGAAGCTCTTATAATAACCACTAATTAGAAGTGGGAGAAAACTACACTGCTTGTATATGGTATCCTTCCCTTCACCTTTTTTTTTTTTTTTTTTTTTCCCAACAAGTATTTAGAGATATAACTGAAATGCACTGGTTTGTCAGAATATCACTGAAAAACTGCATGTGCAATGTCTGCTGCTTCAGTGCAAAGGATATTTAATTCATTCTGGGCTGATTGCAAAGCTTAGTGTTCATTCCAGACTTTTATTCAGGAAAACATTCCTTGGTGAATCTGAATAATAATATGCTTTCCCCCTTCTGAGTATGATCTGTTCCTTCCTTCCTTCCTTCCTTCCTTCCTTCCTTCCTTCCTTCCTTCCTTCCTTCCTTCCTTCCTTCCTTCCTTCCCTCCTTCCCTCCTTCCCTCCTTCCCTTCCTCCCTCCCCCTTATTTTTTTTTCCTTTTTTCTTTTTTTTTCTTCTCTCCCACACTTTCTATTTAGTTCTGGTCTCTCAGTTCTATTCAGTTTCTGTTACAGATTTTACTGTAGAAAACCACTGCATAAATGCTTAGAATTCATGGTTGACAGGAATATATTATAAAGGATTTATATAACATAATTCCACACATGAAATCATATCCAGACTTGCATGAGATGCAGTCTTGGAAATAACACCTATGTCTATAAATTTCTGGAAAAATTTCAGTATTTATGCTTGCCATAAACTCATCAAAATTTAATGACATTAACCTGAACTGTTCTGTATTCAGTTATTTGAAATTTATCCATCAAAACCTGTGCATTTTTATGAGAAAAAGCTTGAAAGTTTGCTACATTTTAAAAAAAATTATTGCTGCTTACCTGAGAATTCTACCTTTCCTTGTGGCAATGGCTCTGAGTTTCACTGGATGTCTGGAAGCAGTCTGAGCCTGAAAGAAGGACTGCTACAAGTGAGTCTTGAGACATGGGACTACTCACAGTATGTGTTTGTACTAATGCTAATTCGGGAACACCTTCCATCATCCAGCAGATTATGTCTTTTGCTGTCCTCGTTTTTTTCCCGATTTTCTCACTTCCTAAAATTGCCGTATGCATGTTTAAAAAAACTGTAGAGGTCTGTTAAAATTTGCCAATGAAATTCGCTGAAAATGGGATCTGTTTCACATTGCGGAATTCGGCCAAGACTTTGCTTTCCAAATACAAATCTGGCTTTCAAGATGCCATGAAGGAAGACAACATTCACAAAGACAACCAGGAGAGCTCCTGGTTGAGGAGTGTGTCTGTGGAATGGAGAAGATCTGTGTGGCCTGGAGGGGAAGAAGAAAACAAGCTGATGCTCAGAGAGTAAGGAGCAGAGAAGAAGTAACATGAGGGTGTCCTGTGGTGAGGAGGGAGATAAGAAAACTGGAGCAGAAGTGAGTAAGTATGGGGGAGAATCAGAGCAAAAAAGCTGGGATGACTGGGCAGGACAAAAAGGTAAAATTAGATGAATGCACCCTGAAAAATTTGTAAAAATATTGTTGTGAAGACAAATTGATTAATGCTTTATGAGTACCAGCTGTTCTGGTAATGAAATCCATTAAAAAATCAAGATGCCAATAATCATGTTTCAGTGCAGAGTTAAGATAACGTGTGGTAAATAAACTCCAGAGCCACATATTGAGTGATAAGAGAAAAGAGAAATATTGAAAAATTGTCTAAGGTATAAGCATGTGCCCTGAGTGAGGCAGGTGTCTTGTGGAAGAACTGAAGATTGTATCAAAAAAATTAAAGATTATATCCTAACGTATGCTCACAAAGGCTAGCAAATAAAATTTGCATGGGCAATCTTAATTCTGACATTTTCTAAATCTGAGTGTTTGATTTTGCAACCTTAATGTTCTCACTGGCATTAAAATTAGAAAACAGTTAAGCTGGGTTAAACATAGGATCAATGAAATCTTAGCTGCAAGTGCTTCTGCTTCCCAGATGGTTTAAAGCTATTGGTATACCTAGCTCAAATAAACAAATAAAAAAAGATATTGCTTTATTCCTTAGATGTAAAACACTGATGCTTTAAAAATAAGCACAGCATGAGAAGTTCTACAGAAGATCTAATTAGTCTCTGAAGTTTTAAATCTGTCTTACAGTGCCTCATATTTCTGTGCAGAAATTCAAGAAATAATAGCATTGCACTCAGTTTGCTTCACTGCCTTCAGAAATCTTTATTTCATGCTGCAGATTTAAACTGTCATTAATTTGATTCACATCATGTAACTACACTTCAGGAAGAATAACACAAACTTGATCTGACATTCTTATTTTCTTTTCCAGCAACTTCCTTTTTTTCTTAGCTTTTATAATCCTCTGGGCTCCTGTTCTACAGGATATTTTGATTATATCAGTTCTTTGACTCTTTCAGCTTTCAACATGACTTCCTTAAGACACTTAAATAGCAGGTCTATAGGGGAAATTAGCTGACCTTCCCTGTCTTTCTTAGGTTCTGATTTTACTCTCTGTTTCCATTCTTCCTTGAAGAAAACAACCACTTAAGAAAAGCAATGAAAAATGGAGTTTCAGAGACAATTTATAACGACCTCCCTATGTAATTTATTGTTGTAACTAAATAGAGAACAGATTTTTTTACTGCTACAGCAGAAAAGTAGAAAAAAGAGAAAATGCTCTTTGAATAATGTGATTTTGATGCCTTGAAATGTTGAACTAAGGAAAGCAACTAGTGGATTTGGAGATGAAGAACTTTTAAAAGTTTTTCTTGAATCTCAAAAAAATTCCCCAGCTAATACCTAAAAGGGTCCTTAAAGCAACTTGTAAACAACATATTTCTGAAACATATTTTCTTGTCTATCTTTTACAGTAGAACATTTTTTCACTGTGCATAGTTTGCATTATTTAATGTAGTATGAGTATTTCACCATATTTTACAACACAACATTAATAAATTACTATCTCTCAATAAGTAACAGAACTCTTTTTAATTTCAATTCTTACATTCCAAAATGCCCTTTTATCTTCATTAAGTGAATTATGTATTTGAAAATACAATTCTTCAGTCCAACTGTTCATTTGTATCACCTCCAAGAAATCTCTACCTCCACCAGTCTACTTGGTTATAATTCTCAGTGCACAAAAAGAAACATGACTGAGAGAGATAGAAAATTTATATTACAAGAAATCTTTCTCATAATGAACTAGTTATTAAATATCCATGACCTATGAACCATTTTGAGCCAAATGTTTACAAGGAAATCCCCTTAGGCTTTGGAAAGAAAAAAAGTGGCAAATTATGTGTGGCAAATTATATTATTTTTATGGATAAACTGTTATGCAACATTCAAATAAATGAAGATTTAAATGAAGAGGCTTTCTTAATGCTGTTTAAAATTAAAATGCATTAGCCATAATCATAGGAAAATAATACAATACAACAACTGCCAATACAAAACTTGAGAAAATAATTAATTCAAGATGCTTACTGAGGTAGTGAAGAAATTTTCATTGAAATATTGATGTCTGATATGGCAAATGTCAATTGCAATAATTTCACTTCTACACACCAATGCATGTTGTTGAATGTCTTATCAATGGAAATTGCTGTGTTAGCAGGTGCTGACACAATGTAATTAAGATGAAAAGGAAAAGAAAATTAAAAACAGTATTTGTATAATGGAACTCAAAAATATAAATGGGATATAATGCACTTTAAATTAGCATCAGGTCAAACCTAATAGCTATGACGTCTTGTAGAAAAGAAAATTTGTTCTGGATGACTAAAGGGGCAGACAAAATTACTGAAAATTAAAACTCAAAAGCAGGTGATGCTTTCCTGTTGGCTTTTTTTATGTCCAATAAATACATCATAAAATCCCTCATGTTTTGTTCCTTTTTGCCCTCAGATGAAATGTAAGAAAAATAAAGAACAAGTACTACATGTGTGCTGTTACTTTTTTGAACAGGAGGCAATGAAATTTATGAACAAAATGGAAATGGCTATATAAGAAAGACAGAAAAGAAGTTTATGAGAAGGATTACCTGACATGGCTACCTGGTTATCTGTGCTAAAAGTCTTTGGTTTCCAAGAGATCTCTTTCAGTGGGGTGATCTTACGCTGTCAAACACAAATTTGGAGGACAGAGGTAGCAAAATTCTTGCAGAAAACAGATTAGAAAATCAATAATGACAGCATTGAGCTGTCCAATTAAAAAAAAAAAAAACAACCTTTTCTAACATATCCCAGATACAGGTCAAGCTCCTACAGTCAAATAGAATTAGCTTTGTTGCATAAATGGCTGTGGTAGTTTAAATGAAAATACAGGTATGAGAAACCAGGAGATAGGCAAAGTAAAGAGTCACAGAAAATGTTGATAAGGATTCACAGATTATTCTGAGTTAGAAGAGACCCACAAGGATCATCAAGTTCAACTCTTAAATAAATGGCTTGTAACAGGAATTGAACTCAGCACGTTGACTTTTATTAGCGCCATATTCTAACCAACTGAGCTAATATCTGGGTGGCACTTAAAGGGAAAAGAAATAGGAAAGAGACGACAATAAATAATAAAAAATAAAGAAGAAATACAAGAAAATCAAAACAGAGTAAGATTTTGTCTCATATGTAAAATTAGTAAATTTTTGTCTCATATATAAGATGAAGATCTATATATAAAGTGGTACAGCAAAAAACAAAGTGTGTTAGCAAAGCTACTAAATCAGAATTCAAGATGTTTTGTTTGGGTCCTTTTGGAAGGAGGTCAGTATGATACAATCCAATGTGTAAGAAAGGAAATGTTCAGGTTTCACTTATTAATGGTTACTCAATTCAGAATTCAGAAGCATTATTCAGATTGCCTTATAAAGGAAGTCAACTACATCAACTATTGACGGCTATATTCATTGGAAGATATTGAAAGTTTTGCATCTTGTCTTCTGGATTCTTTAGGTACATCATGTAAGCAGCATTATTAGTTTAATTGTGGTCCTCTTGAACTGATTTTTCTCTGCAGATTGAATATTGTCGATTGTGTCTGTCCCTTAGGGCTTTCATACTATTATTTGTTCATGTCACTGAACAAGAACAAAACAAGAACAAGAGAAACAAAGACAGGCACCCTTTTCCAGGTCCTATGCTCCCTGGCAGAGCAAAGAATGGTGAAAGGAAATAAACTGCATCTTCAAAGGTGTACATGTTACTGAGAAAAAGGTGAGCTTGATTATTCCATTCAAAAGTGTCCAAGAAGAAGAGTGCAAAACTATCAGCAAGTGACACCCAAAAGAACATATCATGGTGATAAAAAGGAAGCTATTTGTTGACAGAACTACTATAAAAAGGGTGTCACTGAGTGCTGCCAAGGATATGAAAAAGTGTCAGTGACATTTTAAGTTACCTAAAAGGTAACTAAATTCACAGCTAGTACTTACTGCATTTATAAGAAATACACAGTCAAATACCTCTGAGAGATGTTTTGAAGGACAAGGGATAGAATTTTATATTTCATAATGTAACTGGATGCCTTTTAGGCTTAAATCCTCTCCCTGACAGAGGGTCATTGCTCTGTTTCCAAAGCTAGCAAGTTTAGTGAAGCAAAAGCTTTGAGATTTATGAGCTTTAACTTATAAGAGAGATTTGAGTATGGAAATCAAGTTATTCTACAGTTAGAACTGCAGTGTAGCTCTTTAGCAGAGTTAGGACTACATTCATACCCAGTGTATCAAATCATTAGTTCCCTAGGGAGTCCAGGAATATGCCAAAGATTCTGTGCACAGATGTGAAAATGGACTGGCTTGAAACAGCTGATAGATGTGAAACCAGGTCATTGACTGAACTTCAAGACACATACAAAATGAAGTATTTGACTGATTATTTCAAGAAGCTCTCCATCTGGGAATTTTGAAGAGTCTAGAGAATCTCCCAAGACTTTCCATAGGTGAGTTTGTGGATGCATTTTTAAATGCATTGCTTAGCACCCTGGGTAATGAATTTGGCAATTCCCTCTGGACACTCTCCTAGTAATTTCCTCCTGTAAAATTGATGAAACTGTATAGAAATAAGACTCAGGTAGTGATGCAATAAAACCTTGTAGATTGTGCTGGATGACAAGTGACCACCCAAGCTACTCTTATGGGTAAGGACAGTGGGAGGTCACTCCCCAGTTACCACCACAAGAAAAACAAATCTCTCTCAGGAAAATTAAATGAATTTATTACCAATCAGATCAGGGTAGGATAATGAGAAATAAAACCAAATTGAAGAAACACCTTCACTTTTCTGTTCTTCTGAGCTTAGTTTCACTCATGATTTCCCTACTGATTCCTTCATACCAGTACAGAGGGATGAGGAATGGGAGATGTGATCAATTCTTCATATAATTCTGCCCCTGCCCCTTAGGAGAGGACTCCTCAAATTTTCCATGTTCCACTGCAGGGTTCCTCCCACAGGAGACAGTCTCTCACAAGCTTCTCCAGCATGAATCTTTCCCCTGGGCAGCCGCTCCTCATTAACATCTCCAGTGTGGATCCCACCCATGTGGCACAGCCTTTCAGGAACAGCCTGCTCCATCATGGGCCTCCTGGGATCACAAGTCCTGCCAGCAAACCCACTCCAGGGGTGTGGGCTCCTCTTCCTGTTAATCCCCAGAGCAGAGCTCTCCCACGGGACCACAGCCTCTTTTGTGCATCCACCTGCTCTGGCGCTGGGTCCTCCCCAGGCTGCAGGTGGATACACTCTCCTCTAGTAGGGAATTCCATGGGATGCAGGGAGCCAGCCATCCTCACCATGGTCTGCACCAAGGGCTGCAGAGGAATCTCAGCTCCTGCTCCTGGAGCGCCTCCTACCCCTCCTGCTTCACTGGCCTTGGAGTCTGCAGGGCTGTTGCTCTCACATTTTCTCACTCCTCTCTTCTCTGGCTCCATTGTTGCTGTGCAGAAATGTTTTACCTTTTTTAAACACATAATGTTTTGCTGATTGGTCCAGTCCTGGCCAGCAGTGGTTCCACTTGTAGCCAGCTGGCATTGCCTCTGTTGGATATGGGGGAACCTTTCCGCAGTTTCTTACAGAAGCCACACTTGTAGCCCTCTCTCCTCCATAGACTTTTCCACACAAACCCATTCCTGAAGAGGCAGTAAAGGTCACATCTTTTCCAGATAGTTATGAGACATTTAAGAAGTACTTTGTATTTAATTCAGATAATTAGTAGAAATAAATATTTCATGTACTGGAGGACCATGGGCCAACTGGATTGTAAGAACTAATCAGAAGAGCAGCTTGGGGAGTGTCATACAAACCAGATGAAGATGCAGACACCTATTGTGATCTGGGCACTAATTAACCATCCTGTTAAAGAAAATTTATTTGATCTCAAGATTATTATTTTTTTTTAATTTTAACAACTGCTATTTGGGAATGTCTGTCCAACATAAGTGTGAAACAGGATAGTAAAAAATATGGTGCTATCACAGCTTACTCAATTATTTGAATTATGCAAGTCCTTGAAGAGTCATTCTCTTCACTGTCTTATTGGAGTGTCTTCCAATCACAGGTAATGAGCATTCCCTTGGGGCTTGTTGTTCTAGGGCTTTATTATCCCAGCAGCTTACTTTATGTTGTTTAGAGAGGGGTGGTTAATTCCAAGTGATCAAGAGAATATTTTAAGCACTAAGTTATTGCTCTTCTGAGGTGTGTTGCTCTTCCTTTCATTCTTCAGTTTCATGACAGAGTTGATGAAATTGTACCCTCCATATTTCTTGATTAAGCAATTTATATCTAGCAAAAAGTAATCACATATTGTCTCAATAAGTGCTGGAAACCCTCTCTACTCCATTATAAGTAAATGCCCTAACCACCAGAGAGTAGAAATCTTCCTTCCCCTCATCCTACCCTTGCCCCAAATACCCATTTTTTTCTCTTTCTTTGTTTTACTGAGTTATTTACATATGAAAATTAAACAGCTCCCAATGGAGGGTCTGAAGAAAAACACAAAGCAAGCTTTACAACTCAGTGGGACCTGGCTAGTAAAGACAGATATACAAGTTAGAATCTTGTCTATAGACCTGATAGGAGATTAATGAATCTAGATATTTCCTTCAATTAGAAAACAAAATGAAAAGCACAGTTGTCCAATTTCTCTGTCTGAAAAGGCAAAAGAATGTTGTGTTCAGGTCTCAAAAACTTTGCAAAAAGTTTTCAAAGTTCTTTGAAATCTTCTTTGTAAAAATTATAGCAAAACTCAACAAAATTAAAAATAGCGTTTAGCCAGTTCTTTCATATTACCTAGAGGCTATCATAAAAATACTTTATGACACTGAATATAAACATGAAGTGAGAGAAATTAAAGATCACTGAATCACAGAATCACAGAATCAATAGAATGTAAGAGACCTTCAAGATCATCAAGTCCAACTCATGCCTGAACACTTCAACTAAACAATAGCACCAAGTGCCATATCCAATCTTTTTTTTATGCACATCCAGGGATGGTGACTCCACCACCTCCCTGGCCAGACAATTCCAGTACTTTGTTGCTCTTTCTGTAAAACACTTTTCCCTAATATCCTGCCTATATTTCCCTTGGCGCAGCTTAAGGCTGTGTCCTCTCATTCTGTCAGTTGCTGCCTGGAGAAAGGGACCAAACCCCACCTGAGCACAGCCACCTTTCAGGGAGCTGTAGAGAGTGATAAGGTCACCCCCGAGTGTCCTTTTCTCCAGGCTAAACAGCCCCAGCTCCCCCAGACATTTATCACAGGGTTTGTGTTCCCAGCCCCTCACCAGCCTCGTTGCCTCCTCTGGATGTGCTCAAGCATCCCAAGATCCTTCCCAAACTGAGGGGCCAGAACTGGACACAGCACTCCAGGTGTGGCTTCACCAGTGCCCAGTACAGGGGCAGAATGACATCCCTGTTCCTGCTGACCACACAATTCCTGACACAGGCCAGGATGCCCTTGGCCTTCTTGGCTACCAGGACACACTGCTGGCTCATGTTCAACTGGGCACTGTCCAGCCACACCATCCCCAGCCTGTAACACTGCAGGGGTTATTGTGGTCAAAATTCAAGACTTGGCACTTGAACTTATTAAACTTTGTCCTGTTAAACTCTGCCCATCCATCCAACCATTCCAGGTCTCTCTGCAGAGCCCTCCTACCACCAACAGATGGACACACACTCCCAGCTTAGTGTCATCTGCACATTTACTGATGAAAGACTCAATACCCTCATCCATGTCTTCAATAAAAATATTGAGCAGAACTGGCCCCAGCACAGAGCCCTGAGGGACACCCCTGGTGCCTGGCCCCAGCTCGATGCAGCACTGCTCACCACCACACTCTGATCCAGCCAGTTCTGAGCCCAGCACAAAGTGCTCCTGTCCCAGCCATGGGCTGCAGCTTTTCCAGGAGTGTGCTGTGGGAGACAGTGCCAAAGGACTTGCTGAAGTCCAAACAGACAACATCCACAGCCCTTCAAGGAAACTGATAAGCCAACAGATGACTTCTGTCAGCTGGACATCCTAAAAGAGTGAACTTACATCCTTTCCCCTGAAACTCCAAGATCAAAATGTCACCATTGTTACTTGTCTCCTCTTGTTGAAACAAAATTGATATCAAGCTCCGGTTTGAAGCCAAGTCACTGAATAGCCCTCCCTTGGCCAGGAGATGTTAACCGTGTTTATTCAGTGGCAGCTATGTTGCCCATTCACCTACACTGTGGTTTTGTAAATGCAGAAGAGCTGTGTGCAGAAATTCACATAAATTTTTTTACTAAACTTAAGTCCTCGTGACTTACAATGCCAAGGGCAGAACAGTAACAGATACCAATACTTAAAATGGAATCTTTATCTCCCATTAAAGGAATTCATACAGGGGAAGTAGAGCATGAATGTTAGTACATCAGGGAGACATGGGTAAATTCAAGCAGATATTATTTTAGTCATGACAATCAGGCATATTTAATAAATAAATGGGGTCAGGACACATCAGCAGTGGGAACAGAGAAAGTGAAGAATGGAGGGGAAAATCAATAATGAAACATCAAGAACTCTGGGATTTTTATGACTAATATAATTTTATTTTAGTTCCTGCAGGGTATAATATGAATTCAGGCATAATTGCAGAGAAACCCAGTTCTACTGGGCTATGAAGTGCACTTGGGAGAAAACAGAAGGTCATGGCTCTTAAATGGAAAACTTGCCAGACCAGCAACATGAATGCTGTAAGCTGTGTCCAGCTTAACCATACTCAGCTAGTAACTGTTTACATTGTTAAATCCACACTTCCATCTGGAAACAACAACAAAAACATAAACAATAAGGCAAACAAAACCCTCAGATCTGTTCATAACAACACAATTATATAGGCTAGAGTTTTCTTTCAGAAGTAATAAGTGACTCAATTTGCAATGTACCCAGTGTTCAGGTGGTGAATATAGAACAGTTCCACAAAGCTGGCACACTATAATTTTGCTGAAATAAAATTAGCAAATTTTTCTGTTTTTTCTTCTGCATGAGTTTATTCCCACTGTTCTTTGCTTTTCCAGACATCTGTATACTTACATTGCCATGAGAATTTAGGACTGTGTTGTTAAGGTGTTCTGTGAGAGGAAATGAAATGACCACTTCAAGCATTTTCTGGAACATATAAAAAAGCCTGTCTCGTCTGACTACTGTGGAATCTTAGAGAATTCAGACACATAATATACTCAAATGAGATCTATTTCATAAGCCAGTTCAACCAGACAAACTGATTAAAGCTCAGCCAGCATCTGACTCTTGGGGTCTCTTGCTGGTCAGTGACCCCAAGATAAGTTGGAAAATCTTTTTTCCCAGACCTGTGGTCGAAGAAGGAGTCAGAGCTCTTAATTTCTTGGTCTCAAGGTTGTTTATTGCTTCTTATCTATAAAATTTTTTTCCTGTCCATCCAAGGCTAGCTCAGCAAGACAGTCAGAGGCACTCTGCCTTCCCCAGGGCGGTGTTGTCTTTATACTAAAAACTACATGTACAATGTTTACAATTACTTCCCAATACCTATCACCTATGTTAGACAGTGAGCTTCTACTCTAAACCAATCTAAAAGTGCCAACATCACAGCAGAAGATGGAGGCCAAGAAGAAGAAGGAGAAAGGCTGGACATGCCCAGATTCCTCCAACTTGCCCCCTGAACTCCCATTCTAAAAAACCTCAAAAATCTATTTTTCACCGCGTGATAAATTCACTATCATGCTACTTTAACTGTCGTGGCTAGTAATTTTTCATACAAGGTTGGTAATTATTTTTTCCAAGGGCTAAATCAAAGGCACAGGGGTCTTGGGCTCTGTGCCAAGGTCTTTGAGCCTGCTGGGCAGGGGCTCAAGCCCTCCAGGGAAGCCAGAGGAATTTCCTGGGTTCGCACAACTGACTGTGAATTCGTGATGTCAAATGGAACTGATACTGCCCAACTGACTTAACAAATCCCAGGGTTTCAGAAAGTGTAACCCAGAATGTATAGGTGACCATTGATTCTTAGTATGCATTGTATAGGTGGCCTTGGAGACTCAGCAAAATCTATGTCTTGTATAAGTGGCCTATGAGTCTCGGTAAAATATATATATTGTATAAGTGGCCTTGCCCTGATCCTAATTGTTCTAAACGGGCTGCAGCTGTGATGTCCTTAATTTGGTGGCAGCTGTGGCTAATGAAGATAACTGGGATAAAAGGGGGTGGGTTGGCTGGTTAGGTACAGTCTTGGAGGAGCTCTGATGAAGAAGCAGGAACAACCCTGCTGTGAAGAGCTGCTTGTGAGAAAGCCAGCCAGAGAAGGTATGGGACTCCAGAAATATGAAATACTACAAGATAACAACAAGAGTGCACAACCACCCACCCAGTCAGGTGAGGGCTCTCCAAGAGGTGCCTTAGGCAGCATCCCAGCCCATGGGATGAGACCCCTGCTTCAGACCCACTGCCCTGAGGAGGCAGGTCCAGGTGCCCCCCTGCTCCAGCAGTGTTCCAGCAGTACCATATCTGATCATTGCTCACACAGGGTTGTGTCACTGTCACAGTGTCACTGCCTGGGCCCTGGTCTCATGCCCCACAGCAGACACCCTGTAAATGTGATGGACATTGGCCAGCCCCAGGTGGGTCACAGGTTGCTCTCTGCAGTGTTTGGCATGCTGACACGGTTACACTGCTCCTGATTACAGACCTGCCATGACTAAGCAAGGTCTCAAAGTGCTGTGATTCATGCTTTGTGTTCTGAAATGCTCAGGGC
The DNA here is from genome assembly GCF_047830755.1 of Zonotrichia albicollis. Lineage (NCBI taxonomy): Eukaryota > Metazoa > Chordata > Aves > Passeriformes > Passerellidae > Zonotrichia > Zonotrichia albicollis. The sequence goes on from NC_133820.1 coordinate 24,131,594, forward strand.
AAATGGAGACAGTTTGCTTCAAAACATGTTTGTGCTGCAACACCAGCTCTGATGCAAGTCCTTCAGAGCAAAAAGACAGTGATCTTTGTATGTAACCTCCAGACCAGGGCTGCATCTACTGAGAAAGGTTTCAACTAAAATTCCTTCATTACATTAGTGTTTCAAATTCACACTATTTTTTTTTTTTGATGAGACTATTTTTTATTAATATATTAATCACTGGAAAAAATCAGGTTAACTTCCACTGTGAAAACATTTTTCCATAAGAGCTGAGAATATGTGAACAGTGGAAAACCAGTTTAGCTTCATTGCTAAATAAATAACACATGAGCTATTGCACTATCTGCATTCTTGATTTTTCACTGAAATCATTTAAAAGACACTACTAAAAATTACTATTTTGATGACACTCTCACAAAAATTTGGATGATGACCATATCTTTTTCCAAGAGCAAAGTGAAGGGTTAGGATCCAAAATGACTGGGAAAAGTGGCAGCACATTTTATATATGCTGTTGATTTGTTTACTGTGTGAAATGTAGGCAACATAATCATGAAGGAGTCTGAGAACTCCAGCAGATGGAATTTTTTAAGTCTAATAAAAAATGGACCACCAGGAGAAAAAGTTATTGAAGTGTCTGTAGAGTACTGTTCTGAATATATGCCATGAATATGGATATGCTTCTGGCTATTCTGTCATTCCTAAGCTCTGATTCATTAAAAAGATATTTTACAGCAACAAACAAGCAGAGCTGTGGCTGATGAGCCACATATGTGAGTAGACACAAGCAGGTGGAACAGCCAAAAACTGGAGGCTGGAACATAAAGAGTAAATTTATTCCATTACTGAGATACCTGAGGGATCCCTGGAGCAACACCTGGGCAGAAGAATAAAACAGTGGCCCTCTTAAACTCTGTCCATGCCAGAGGGTCACTGGCCTGCTGTTCACATGGGCTTGTCAAGAGTTTTTCCCAGCTGCAGTGTCACTTAAGTGATTTGCCAGTCTTCCACTTTTTAACCTTTTCTTCCCAATAAAGCAGTTTAAAAAAAGGCCCACCCAAACTACTAATTGTTGGGGAAAAAAAAAAGATATATGCATCTTCTAAAATACTGGTGGTCCTGGAGTTATCTCTTCACAAACTGTGTTTATGCACAGTCTAGATAAAAGCAAAGATGGTGTTTCTGTCATCATGGCAGGTACAGAATATTTCTGAAACTTTGCATAAATTATCAAAATATTTTCACTCTATTTCTCTTCTGAAAAACATATTCCATAACTACCAATATATGATAAAATAAAATAAATTCCATTATATATATATATATATTATGTGTACATCTGGCAGAAAATAGTTTTTGTAAGAATGTACAGGCAAATAAAAAGCTGTTGTTTTGAAAATGAATGTGACAGACAAATATTTTGAACAAGGACAAGTTTTCTTTAAGGAGCCTGAACATTTTAAATGAATCACCATTTTAACATAATCAAATAGTGATTTCAAAATGCTCTGAATACTGTGGTCTTCATTATCAATACTTTTGTTTTGGATGCCTGGTTCCACATATATGAAAACCTTCCTGTTTACACTCTTGCTCAGTACACTGACCAAAATCTGGAAGAACAGATCCTGAGAAAGCGGAGAGGTGGTTCAGTTTGGTTTGGTGTGGTTTAGGGTGTGTGTGTGTGTGTGTTTGGGGCACAAAGGAGCCCTATGATCTATCAGGCACATTCCCATCACACCTGGGACCATTCCTCCACCACAGAGCAGGTGAGCCTCATCCTTAGAGATTCTACCATTCCTTCTTCTACACAAATGTTTTTACTTGACTTTGAGTTGAACAAATGCATCTCTGTACTTTGATAAACTGCAGTTGACTTTGTTGACCTGAAATCTTTAAACGTGCATTTTTATAAGAAGCAGATAGCTCCTGTACCATGTGTGGATAAAAATGATAATTATTGAGTAAAATCTATAAGTTGCATTTATCTTCTTAAGCAGTCTTCTGTGTAGTTCTGCTTTCTCTCAGTGGCTGAGTGGCAAAGACTACTTTTGATCAAATTAATGTCTTCCTAACAAAGGTAGTGCTATGATTAAAAGGTTTGTAAGTCCCTTTAAAAGATTTGGAAAATGTGGAAAAGCTTCTAAAGAAATGCATCAAGAGACTGTCCTGGTTATTCTGGATTCATGAAATATCACAGTCAAAGTAATAGTCATTGGTATATAGTCTTTAAATAAATTGCATGGCAGAATGATACCCTGATAACCTTGAGTTTATATATAATTTTGAGTAATTACAGCATACTGCTTATGGTTTGGGTTTTTTTTCCTATTTCTTTTTCCTCACAGCTCTTCCTTCTTCTCCAGCCTAGAAGCCTAGATCTTTTAGTGGGTGTGGGTATCTCTGCTCTTACAGAATCTAAGGAATACTATTTATGTCTTCCTAGCACAGAATTCCTTGAATGTTGCTAGCTGGGGTGCAATATGAGTAAATTACAACATCCTTTGAGAGCCTGATGAATTTACTGAAAGATGAAGAATGCATGGGTTTAAAAATATGATTTTTTCCTTCACCCATTAGTTGATTCTGTATGTTTCCATGAGACAGCTGAGGTAGACAAAATAACATAACTTATGAAATTTGTTTATTGCAATTCATTTTTCAGCAATCAAATGCAATTTTCATAGTTTCATAAAAATTCAGTCAACAAGCATTCTTTTTTATTCCTATTATGCTCCTGAACATAATGCAGCCTTAGGAAGGTATGCTATTAATGGTAAACTCAATTTTTTTAAAAACTCAAATAGTTGCTGAAAATTTCTTTAAAACACTTATTTTCATGTGATAAAATTATTCTTTTTTCTCAAAAATGGCATGACTATTTTTCCAACACCTGCAAGACAGTTTTCTTTCAAAGAGAGAGAAACTCAGTGCATTTTAAAAGAAAAGGTAACAGTTGTGTAAGATTAGAAGCCACTGAAAAGTGATTCTTGGAATGGGAACCTGTATGCAACCTTAACTACAGATGTTGTTACTGAGCTTGCATAAGAAATCACATAGAATTGATTAATTGAGAAAAAAGTTAACAAATGAATTCTTTCCTTATAAATGAAATCAGATTGAAAAATATGCATCTGCATTTTTTTTAATTTTGTTCATATTTTGCATTAGAACAGTTGTTGAGATAGAGAAAGTAACAGCACAGGGAATTTTTCATTGATCATGATCATACGTAACTTGCAAAACTCTAAATCTCTGAATACATGCACATGGATACTGTGTATAAATGTATAAAAGAAGGGATTTTCCAGACACCTTTTCAATATCAGCAAACAATACTAAATGCTTAGGACAATATCTTTATATAGGTGTCAATAAGGAAGAACATTATAAGGCTCTCTAATCTCTACAGTCCTCTTTCTATTCCAAGACTGATGTGGTCACTGTTAAAGAGTTGCCCTTGGCAGGCACGAGACAAAATAATGCATGAAATTTTTTTTTTTCTAGCAGTGGCAGCTGGATTTTGTGCTTTCTGGCTGATTCTGCTTTCAATTATTATGACAGACACAAATAGTTATTGGCTGCTGAGAGTTTATACCATTTGAAGAATACTTTTCACATCTCACTCTATACATTTTGCTATAATGTTCAAATAAGAGATTTGCTGTAGATGATCTCAGTATTCTTTAGATATTCTATAATATCTAAAGAATATTCAGATTCTGTCATAATAATTGAAAGCTGGTTTCCATTACCTACTACTGTTTTCTGCAAGAGTATTCATGCTGGTTCCACTCAGTTATTTTTTCTAGTAATATTTATTGTTTCCTCTAAATTTCTTTGGAATTAAAACATCTGGTTACTAATATAATTGTATTTGTATTAATATGTAGGTTGTGGTTTTTAGTTTGTAGTTTGGAATGGGTTCATTTTTTCTGTTTGTGTATAACCATAAAAATTATTTTATAATAAATGCAAATTAAAAGTACTTCTAGTTCTAAATGTCCTTTTAAAAATATGTATATCTTTCTTTTTGTGAGTCAAAAGAGTTTTAATAGACAACTGGAAAAAAATTCCAGTAATACATAAAGGATGTGCTTTGCTCCCACATACTTTTGTTAGGCAGTTTCCACGACTAGCAGTATTGTCAGTCAGATCCTACTATTAGAATTATAGAATCATAGAATACTTTGGGTTGGAAGGGACTTTTAAGGGTCATATAGTCAAACCCCCTCTGGTAGTGGCTGCACAAACAATATCAGAGCCATCTGATGCAACAAACAACAATCAGCAAGGCTTCTCTCTATATTATATTCAGCTTTATACTAGCTACTAAAAAAATTTATAATTCCAAAATGTCATTATATATGCCTCTGTCCAGGAGCTGAAAATCACAATTTTTGAGTCCAAAGTACATCTAATAGGCTGAGTTAAAATTGATAACTGTAAGCAAAGTTATTAAAATCAAAAAAGGCTGCTAGGTTATCAATGATTAATTACAGAAGAGACCTAATTCCAAAGGGCTGCATCATTTTAAGGACAAAGGACATCTATAAGGAAACCTTACCATCCCTGACACATTGATACAGCATGAGAAAAGTTATGACAACTATGAAATTCCTTATCAGGAACTGCCAGAAGCTGTCATTTTCCCATCCATTCTTTCATGCCTCGGGAGCTGCCATAGCTCAGGCTTTGCACCATTCTGCCTTCTCCCCATGGGTTGGTCACAAGTGGCAGCCAAAACCCCACCCAGCCACTCATTCTCTCTGTCTGACTCAGAAGATTTGGGGCAGGAAACAGAAAGATCAGTAAAAAAAAAGTCCAAGATGTGAAATATTACATGATATTACCAATTACCTGACTTTTTGAAAATAATATTTATTGAAAAATCCCAAAACACCCAAACATTAAAAAGTATGGGAGACACTTTTTCTTCCCTTTTCCCATGCTTGACTGGGTTCCAGTCTCTTCGTGCCTCTTGCTGTTGTGGCAGGTTACCCTCAGTCCTTTCAGAGAGGTGATGCACAACACGGGACAGGAGAATGTTATGGTCAGAACATAGTGATTTCTCTCTTTCACTCTTCATTCTTTTCTTCTGCTCTTTTAAGGACTTTCCATGGGTGGCTGTTCCTTCAGGAACATCCATCTGCTCTGTCCTCCATGGGCTGCAAGGAACACCTGCCCTGGCATGGAGAACATCCCTTGCCTCCTTCTCTGACACCTGTGTTCCCTCTGCTGCTTTTCACTTGAGGTTTTTTTTGTTGTTTTTGCTTGTTTGGTTGGTTTGTTTTGTTTTTTGTCTTAGTGTTTTTTTGTTTGGTGGCTGTTGTTGTCTTGGGGTTTTTGTTTTCCTCTCTCCCTGTAGTACTTTTGTCCGTTAAGTACGTTTTCACAGTTGGCACCAGCTTGGCTGATGGACTCACTCATGTCCAGTGGTGGGTTCATTTTGAAGCCACCTGGAAATATCTGTGTCCAGAGAAGAGCAGCCCATGCCTTCTCCCTGCAGAGGCCACCCCTGCAGCCCTCTGTTACCAGCAGCCTGACTGATGCACCCAATACAAAATCCTACTCCTTTTTCAATTCAAATGCCCTCAGAAGAAGAAGTAGAATTATCAGTGATACTGAAAGTTCTGCTCTAGTTGAAAGGGTGGAATTTATATGCAGCTTTGAAAAAGAGATCCCTTATTGAATTGTTTAAATCTGATGTTCATAATCTATTTTCAAAAACCTTGGGATTCTGGTAATATTAAAGGCAGCAACTGAACAGAATGCCTCAAATGTAATTGTGTGACTATAGAAGGATTTATGAACATCCTCTTGGAAAAAATAATACACTAATATTAGATCTGCTTTTGCTTAGCTAATTACTAAAAGTTCTAGATTAATTCAACTTACTTTAAGTAATATAAAGTTCTTTAGTATTATGAATTTCTATATTCTTACATTTTATGAAAATAGTATTATATATACAATATTACTTGAAATGTATGTATATATATATAAATTTTTCTTTCCCTGTAGCTTATGAAATTGTCCCTTCTTTTACTGACTTTAATTTTTGAAAGAAAATATTTTGAAATTGACTGTTTATTATAAGGCAATGATCATTCTATAGAATGTGCTGCCTCTACTACCCTTGTACTGCCCTTGTTGCTGCCTGCAAAACAGACAGCCCTCTGCTAGCTGTGACAGAGCTTACAGGAAATAACTCTGGAAACCTATTTCTCTTGCATTTTTAAATGTTGCACCCATTGTTTCCAAATAGAAGACAACGTATTTCAAAGTATGTAACATGAGGTAATGCATTGAATTATACTACTATGCCACCTACAGCCACATGTATGCATTTCTGCCAGAAAAGCTTTTTCCTTAGGTAAAATTAATTACACAAAAAGCAATCTGATCTAAACATGCAGTGTCTTCTGTTTGTGTTCCCTGTTTTCTGTGCAAACAGAGCACTGATGAAAACACACAGAGCTCTCGGTAGTTCATAGAGGAAAAAGTATTGATTGGTGTGATTATCTTTTCAATCAAAAAAGCCTGATGGAAAAACTAAAACAAAAACTCCCTAAATATACTAAAGACTCTTTCTACATTGCTTTTATGCAATGAATAAAGTTTTAAGGCTTTAATGTTGTTGTCTTAAAATTGGTTATCTTTGCAGTGCTCATTTACCCGGTGCATGAAACTGATAGAAAAAAATAGAAAACTTCAAAGGCTTATACACTGTGTGCCATGCACACTTTAAATGAGTGATGTCTAAATAAATATTTGGAGTAGTTGTTATATCAGATTTTTTTCACATTTACTATCTTTTCCCTGTTGGATATAACATTAAATGTTATGTAAAGGATTTACTGTAGCAATTTTGCAGCCAATTACTTTTAAGACATTTTCTCCCTATAATTGCCTGAAGAAATGTGCAGCCTAGAATAATATAAACTAAAAGTGGCATGTCTTACAATTTCACAAAGATGGTCAGCCTCTACCTAGCAACGAGACAGCTCTAGCTATCCTAGCATTACTGCCTGTTGTGATTCTCATGAGCTGCTGCTAGCACTGTAATTTCTCTCCCTCAAATGCCCTGAAAAACACTCTCAAGCTTGAAAGTACAGTTCCTTAAAAATATATTTGTTTCCTTTACAAAAAAGATGTGTCTCTGAATATGAAATGTTTAGAATGTTGCAAGCAGTGGAATTTACCTACCCTGAAAAACACTCTCAAGCTTGAAAGTACAGTTCCTTAAAAATATATTTGTTTCCTTTACAAAAAAAGATGTGTCTCTGAATATGAAATGTTTAAAATGTTGCAAGCAGTGGAATTTACCTATGAACATGTTTTTGGCTCAAATAAGCTTGGTTTGCAGCACTGCAAAGGTGCAGCCCTTAACCAAAGTGGGGTTTGATGTTTCTGATTTTCATTTTATTAAAATTTCCAGGATGCATTTTCACAGCATGCTGTAAAAATATAGAATCCATTTTTCCTTCCCTCCCTTCCCTCCTCCCTTCCTTCTGCCTTTTTAAATCAATGCAGAGAGCATGAGAGCATCTTTAATACTCTCTGCTTACAATACAGATTTAGAGTTGCTGCGTAAGGAAATCCTGAATCTCCACATCAAAGAGAGAAGGCCGATAGCTTTAAGAAAATGTCAATGTAGCAGGGATGTGCTTAAGAGAAGATCTGCTACCACATCCATGTTTGAGGTGGCAGAGGCCTGGTAAATGTCTGGGAAGTGAAGTGTCACTCAAGCTGGGAGCTGCAGCCCGACAGGAGCCAAATGTCAGCACTGTTGGTGCTGTGCTGGAGCAGAGCAGCCTCAGCATTGCTTGGGGCCATTCTGTACCAGGGGTGGAAACAGTCCGGGGAGTTACCTTCACACTACTCACTGCAAATTATACCTGTTGAATGAAAAGATTCTGGGGACTTCTACAAGCTTAAAGGCATTCAGAGAGATTGGCTTGAAGAGAAATAGGAAAGCTTTTGCAGCTGATGTATTTGGAGAGGAGACAATGAGAAAGGAGTAGGGAGAGGAGGATCCAGTTATTTTTCCAGCCACAGATACTTCAGAGCTCATTGCTGGCTCTGTGTATTTGGGAAGCCATTCAAGGGACATAGAAACATGCAGTCTTCCAAAAGAGAAAAGAATGTGCTGTGGGAATAGAAGACAAAATATTGCAAATGAAAAAAAAAAAAAAAAAAAAAGATTCATTGGTACATTTCTAAGGAAAAAAAACTGGAACAAAATGCAAGTGAAGAAAAAAGAAGTGTCAACAGGTGTGATGAAGATGAAACAAAACACAGAATTAAAAAAAGGCTCGAGTTAGAAGGAAACTCTGGAGGTCACCAGGCCCAATCTCCCAGCTAAGGCAAATTCACTTAGAGCAACTTGCAAAGGATTGCATGTAGGCAGTCTTTGAATATCTTCAGAAGTGGAGACCCCACAACCTTTTTGGGCAGCCTGTTCCAGTGCTCTGTCACTTTCAAAGTAAAGATTTTTTACCTCATATTCAAATTAGCTTCTGATGTTTGAGTTTGTGTCCATTGCCCCTAGTCCTGTCACTGAACACCACTGAAAGGAGTCTAATCCTATCCTCTTGATACCCTCCTTGTAAATGTTTGTAGGCATAATGCTCTCTAACCACTGAATGTAAATTAAAATAAAATAAAAATGTATAAATGCTTCTCATACAGGAAACGGAATGATTGAGCTCTGAGGGTAGAGGTTAATTAATGGGACTCTGGAGGTGAAGAACAAGTGGAATACTATAATGCTCAGTTCTGGGGCCTGTCTTGTTTCAAATATTTTTCACAAGGACATGGGGGCAATGGTTCCCTGTTAAAAAGTTTTGCAGACTACTCCAAACTGAAAGGACATCTGCTGTTAAGGAAGATCAAAGCAAGATTTCTGAAAGGAACTCCAAGCAAGTCACCAAGGACAATGCAGAGACTCCCTGACAGTGCTGCAGGTTGGGCTCTGAGCAGCTGGAAAGCCAAAAAAGGCCCTGAATCACCAGGGCTGGGAAGCTGAGTTGACCAACACCAATAAGAGCTGTGTGGCCAGCAGAGCAAACAAAGGGATTGAATTTCCCTAGTCAGCACTCCTAAGACCTCATCTGGCTGTTGCATCTGGTTTAGGTCCCCCAGTACATGAACAGCATCATTAAACCAGAGTTCTGTGGAGACCACAAAGGTTGATGGGACTGGAGCACTTGCAGGTAATGTATAGTTTGCAATATTAATCATGAAATAGAAACATTTTGCCCAGAAATATTACAAGATCAGTTATTCAGCAGTCACAGTCATTCGTAGGGCTTGGCAAACAAGTCAGAATCACCAATAAAGCCATTTCCAGCCCTCCAGATACCGAGATAATGAAAAAACTGGGAGAGGAAGACATAGAGATATACCACCCTCTTTTAGGAACAGAAGTTCACAGCTTCATCTTTGAAGTTGAATAAATATTTAACTTTCAAGAGCAATTTCTTGGACACATAATTTGAGATAGCAAACTCATTCAAATAAAATATCTCTTACTTCAAATGGTAGCATTTTTGAGATTCAAACTTTATAAAGTGTTCTAATCACTTTATTTCCCTTAGAGGACATGAAAATCTTCAGTAAAGGATAGAGCATGGAGTGTGTCTGTGGAATGGCCCTTATAGCAAGATAAGGTCAGGAACAGGAGGAACAATGAGTAGAAATTTTATTCCAGTAGAATTAGATTATATATAATAGCATTATTTTTTTTCATCATGTTTCCTTCTTTCTTTGACTTTATTCATAGTTTCTGGATGCCTGTGGGTAAATTTGAAAACTTGTAAGCTCTTTTTTTTCCTCTTATGTCAGGAAAAAGAATTCATAGGCTAACTTATCCTATTACAAAACATGTGTCTGTCTTCAATGTCTTTCATAACTTTCTCTTGGGCAAGGTTCAGAATCAATATTCCACCCTTGCTTTCCTTAGTCTATTAGATGACCTTGAGCCCATGAGATAGTATTTTATTGTTAATTTTGTCTTTCTATTAGGTTCCATATTTTTGTCCTATCCTAAATCTGCTTTCAAGCACATCTTTAAATTCTACTCAAGGTACCCAGAAAACATCTGCAATAGGTCAACAAGATTTTTTTCTGGAATCCTGTATTCCTTTCCATCATCCTTTTCACTTGAAAAATTAATTCAGTTCCTCTCCTTTTCTGGGTCTGACTCACTGCGTGAGAGATTAAATTTGCATGTATGGTCAAACCAAATTCCTAAATTTCATTTGAAGAAAGTTCTTCTCCCTCATTTCACAGATACTGTGAACACCATCAGCATCTTGTCAATCTGAGATTACTGCTGAGATATTATGTGTTATTTCTTCAGGGACTGCAATTTTCCTACATATCATTAATAATATTTGTATTTTCGTTGTCATCTCTCTTGCCTTTATTATCTCACATTTCAATTTACATTCTCTCTGCTCTTGCCTCAGAAAAATTTAATTGTACCTAGAGCAATATATCCATTGTGAGCAGTCAATCAATGCCCAGCTGTTTTCTTGCCTTTAGGATGTTCAGACAAGTATATTAATGAAATTTTCTTTTAAATACTCAGATAATCACTTCCTTGACTTATATTGTGTTTAAATTCTCTCTCTTGCTGTGATCTCTGTATGGAATGTTCCATGATAACAGCCACAGACAGAGAATAATAGAATCCTCTTCTGACAATTCAGTTTCTTATACTTTGCCATATTTTAATTTCTTTACTATAGAAAACCCATCCCTTCATACTGAAATTGCAAGTTAGTCCTTTCCTGAGTTGTTGGCAAATATTTAAACTATGTCTAACACAGTCAACATTTTTGTAGGATAAATAACAAGTAACACTAGTATTGCTGTTACCATTAATAACACTATTAGTCTATGGTAAAGATTGACAGAAGTAGAGAAAAATAATTTTCGGAGCAACTTATCCCATTGTGGCTTTGTTTTAGAAGAGATTAGTGTGTTCTTTTCTTATCCTTTCATAGAGCAGAAAAAAATTACCTAAGTTTATTATAAGCTCCTATCTACAAGCAACAGAAGGTGGTGAAAAATAAAATAGAGTAAATGGGACCCAAGAAAAGGAAAGAGTTGGGAGAGAAGAGAGAGGATCAGAGAGAATCTCTTGACAAGTTTTTCTGACATGTTGTAGTCATTCCTAGGTGCAGATGGCATTTGATCCCTTACCTATGCCTACATTATTAATTCTGAGCAGACATATTTGCACTCAACAGCAGAAAACCAGAAATGCCATCCTGAGAAATATTTTTCTTATGTCCATTTCATTCTAGCAAACATTTTTTTTTTTCAATTTATATTCCATTTCTCCAGGTCTTAAGAGAACATAAAATAACAATCATCATTGAGAATTAACAACACATTATTTTGAAGCAGACTCGCAAATGTCTAATGTCTGAGTGCAGCACAAATTCCAAAGTGTTTTCTAGGCCAATTTAAATATGGATCATTCACAGCAGGCTTTCCAATGAAAACTACTGGGAAAAATTTTGTTTCTTCTTGACTTTGGTGAGGATTTTCCCGTTCTTATCCATCTCTAATCATTCTGGCATGAATGTCCTGTATGAGGATGGTGATTGTCAAAACATTTGCTGATGAAATTTACCCGAAGTGTGTTTCAGTAAAGGTAAAATCATGAATTATGACATTCTTAATTGTGTTCATTGTAATTTATTGTGTAGATTCTCTTATGTTATTGCTTTTTTAACCTGTGATTTAATAGTTTGATCTAGATTAAACCTTTGTTATTTAACTGCTGCATGTAAGGAATGTCAAGGGAATGAATCTGTGAAAAAAGTATTCAGTTACAAAGACATCTCTGAAACAAAAATCCCCTTTTGTCAGGGGACATATTAGTAAATCAGTATATCTACTGGATGTCCTTCAGGGATAGAACAAGACATTTATGGTCTCCTAGGGATTATATGAATTCACTAAATAGTCTAACACTATATATTTGCATATGAATAAAATGAGGGGACAAAAAATAATTTACAACACAGAAGTCACTTAAATCCCAGCAATTTTATGAGATTTGTCTTAATAGATCATGGTACAAATATATGCCGACAAAAAAAAAAAAAATCTATTGTTAATGTGAAAAACACACTTGAAAAGTGAAGTTAAAAATAAAGAGAATATGAGCCCACCCTCTCTGTCTGTTCGCCCTAAGATGCTGATCTGTTTGTTTTGGTCCACAAACACCAGCTTCCCTGTGTGTTGAAACACACAGCTGAGCCCCAGCGAGGAAGGGAATGGCTCTATTGCTCAGCCTGTCACTGGCACTGACAGAAGGATGGTGTCAAACTGGGGAGAAAATTGAACAGCACCTTATTTCCAAGGGAGGCACAACACCTGCACCAAGGCAGCCACAGGTGTTCTTGGGTAAAGCATCAAAGCAGGGACTTCAGCTGGATTGCATAAAAAGCCTCAGGGGAGTAACACTGATTCCAGAGGAGCAGAAGGGCAGGGGCTGCTCTTTGGAAGTCCTGGTGTATCACTGAGCCTTTTGCACAAGACCCTCTGAGTGGCAGATGCAGACAGATCAGATTGCCCCTACAATCAGGAATTGTTTATCTTCCAAAGTTTCAAAGCAGTACTGTGAGAGGATAGTGTCAAGGAGGACCTTACCTCTGGTGCTGAAACACTTCTGGCCAGGTGGCAGAAAGCTTCCTGAGAGCTGTGCATCAGGGCTGATGGCATTTCATGCACACCTGCAGTCCTTTACCCATTTTTGTGGAGATGTCAGGGGTCATGCTGCTGTTAGGGAGCAAATGGAACTCTTATGTAAGAGCATGAAACAACTATTCCAGTGTCTGCTCTTCTTGAATTCAGGGGTTACTTTATTTTCAAAATCAGGATATTTGCTTTTGCTTCCACGCAGTGTGACAGTTACTTGCTTGTATCTTGGAGGAATTTCATTTAAAAAAATCAGTTAGAGAGCCTTCAACATGTGAACAGGACTTTCTGCGTCACAAGGGAGGTTTATGCTTTTGTGAAAATGGGAAATTAAATCCACTTACCCTTTCCAAAGAGAAGCTGCTATGGGAGATATTTAAAATGGCTTAAATCATCTGGCTTTTTCAGTGACTATCATCAACAAAGACATTAAGACATCATTTGCAAGCTTTATCCTCAATGCAAAATGGCAGCAATTGATATTTAAAACACTCTGAATAAAAAACCCTGTATGAGAGGACCAGAAGGCACAAGAATCTCTTAGGTGGAATGAAAACTTATTCTTTCAGCCAAAACTAAAAAGGGTTTAAGAAATGTGCTTATTCTCTTAGCTTGAATTTCAAAAAGAGTTGCTTAGGAGTTATGTATTTCATATTTTTTATTTTATTTTATGAGATAAAAGGAGTTGAACACAGAGTAGGATGCTCCCTGTCCCAGTTTATTACTCAATAGAGACATTTCTTACAGTATAGAGAACTTACAGCAAAAGGTTTTAAAATTACTCACCGATTATTTTTTCTTTTATAGTATTAGATTTGAATCATTACTGTTTCCAGCACGAACTGTCTGTTCAACCTAAGAAAATCTAGGCAAATGAGTTTTTTGTTTGGTTTTTACAAGCTTAATCTCATAATTATCATGGTTACAGTTAATACTTAGCGAGTACAGTAAGAAAATATTCATCAGTGATCACACTTCTCTTTAAAAAAACTAGTGATAGTTAAGCTGTTGCAGTGCAACTTTTTTTCTTCATGATTAAGAGATAAATGCAGCTGTAAGTGCTAAGGTTTTTTTCCTTTTGTTTTTGACTTGTGCAATCCCCTTCTTAATTAACTGTTTCATCTTGATGTTTCATGAGCTTATCTGTGTGCATGTGTGTGCCTGTGTCAGCTCTTTGGAACACAGGACTGATAACAGCAGCTGCTCAAAGAGAGCATTCCACTGCATCAATTAATGCTCCATGCTAAGTAAGAAACCCACATCCTCCACACCAGTCGTGTTATAAAATAATTAATTTGATTCAAATGCTAAATTAAGTATGGCAAGGAGGATTTTGGAATAATGTTAAGGAGGAAATAGACTGCAGCCTTGGGAAGCCTAGAGCATGTTTTGTACTGCACCTTGAAACAAACAGCTTGACTAAAGAGTGAGTTAGTCTGTCTCTTTGATGGCTGCATTACCAAGTCAAAGTCTTCAGGGCCTCGTGAGGGTTCAATGACAGAGAATATTGTAGCAGCTAGATGTAGGACACATAGAATTTAGGCTTTTTGATCAGTTGTAATAAACAGCTTTAATTAACTGGGCTTCCCAGAGGGGATTAAAGAGCAGTGAAGAACTCTTTGTTTTATTATTTAAGATTCAAACTATTGCTTCCATTAGGCATATTCAGAATTTACAGCTAGGATCCATTCTGGATTCATTGCAGTGGAGATTGCAGATGCAGTATACCTGATATGTTTTCCTTCTTTGGCTTGGTGAAAATAAAAACTTCCAGGTTCCATCTGTGTTTCAGAATAGTTATTGAGTAGTCAAGCTCTTCTTTCCCTTCAGACACACATCTGTTGACTCACAAGTAAAGACAAGGGAAAAAGAAAGAGAAAAATAAGAATTTTCTGCTGGGGATGTGCTGTATTCCCATTCTGAAATCTCCTTTAATTTGAATGTCTGTTCTGCTGGGTAACCAAACACTGGTCAAAGGCACCACAGGAATCTGATTAGAAATGACTCTTGAGTTACTAGAGCAAACAGGACCCATCATTCTCCCAATGAACATGTAAAAGTCAATGCGGTGCTGTCTCCTTAGCTAATCAATGTTTTGGGACAGTATTACATGGATCACTCCTAGGGATCACTCCTCACTTTGCAAGGACCGAGGTACTCAATTTTGCACGCAGAGTGACAAAAACCTTGAACCATAGTCCTGACAACAGCAATAGCTTTTAAGAACTAACAGCTGACCTGTGCACTGGAAAGCAAAAAACTCCAAACCACTTGACATTTTTCATAAATAAATAGGAGATTAAGCTGTTTAAAAAGTGTTTTCATCCCATTGTAAACAAAAAACTGAAATTTACTAGTAAGTATGGCTAAATACAGCCTGGAACAGGGGGCTCCAAGGTGGTTCATCAGTTGTCAATTGACCAGCATTGTTAGACACCCTTAAAGCCTCCATCAACTTATTCTCAAATGTGAAATATGTTGCAGTAACTACTATCTCCCTACTTGAAGCAAATTTTTTGAATCTATAGCAAAGAATTAAAATACTCAGAGGAAAAATAAATAAATGGAACAAAAATGTAGACTTACAAACCTATCCACAGTCACATGTCTTTAAAGACATAAATTCGGTGTGAAACATCAAAATAATGGAGCTCTATTGATCCTAGAGGAAAGTTTCCAAATGCTAATGAGTAATACTCTCCCAGCAGAATGAGACTGTTTAAATACAACTATCAAAAGACAAGGTAGGGAAGGTAAAAATTCTAATTAAAGAGAAAAAAATTAGATGGTTTTATTTTATAGTGAATCAGAAATTAAGAAAAACCACACCATATCAATATTGATCCCTTCATATACCAGAGGACAATTTACTTTATGAATGAGGAATTCTTACAGTAAAAGTTTTGATTTTTCAACTTGTGTGAAATTGCTCCCTTAATGGGGCTAAACCTAGTTAACATACAGATACACAAATCAAAACTAGGTCATAACAAATATGCATATTAAACAAGGTAAAATTCTCCTTCTTAATATTGCATTTTTGCTCTTGAGCAATGATTACCAGGGATTGGTACTGATTTAAATGTGTTCTCATTGGAGTCAATGGGAAACCCCTTTCTGGCTCCAGGAGCACAAAACAAGCTGAGGAGCACCCAGAGACTCACTAAAGGAATGTGACACTTTCATTCTGTGTAGTGTTGGTGTTTTTGATACTGGCATTACAGCATCAAAAAACCCACTTGTGATTGGTATCTTGGCATCACACACTATGAGACTCAAATACCTTTCTCAAGGCAAATATGGCTGAGAAATGAGGAAAATGGGACTGGAAAACAGAGATAAAGTCATGACTTGCTCAAAGTGTTGAAGCAAAGCAGTGGAGGATTTGAGAAAGATCCTCCTGGGCAACGTTTCCTGCTGGACACCAGAGACTCCCTGTACCACCCTTCCCAGACTACAGCTGCACATGCTCCAAAATAGGGGTACAAAAACATAGACTGAGATTAATTGTAAATCTGAAAGATTTAAATTTTAATTGTAAATCTGAAAGAAGAAGCTGGCATGATGAATGTCAGTGATCAAAGAAATAGAGCTTACAGAGACCAAAAAATTTTCAGCAATGATGTCAGGCAAGTGTGCAAAACAAAAGCAATGGGAAAGTTACTTGGCCTGAATTCTTTAATGTTAAGCAGAATATTCAGAAGCCTTTCTCAGTTAAATTCTGCAAAATAATTTCACAGAATTTCTCTCTTTTTAATATTTTTTTTATTTTAAGGTTACAAAATATGTCTAAATATACTTCCTGACAAAGTCCTTCTATAAATCAATGAGCATATAAAGAAACCAGTATATAATACAGCAAGAACTGCAATATTTTGAAAAGATATACATACTCCTGGCCAAATGAATATAGAGAAAAAATTCATTAAATGGGATGTATTATTTATTAGAAAAGACAAATACAGAGGAAAAGAAGTTGTATAATACTTCAAAGCAACTAGATAAATTACTGTCTTAATTGTAACCATTATGAAAAAATGAAAAAAAAAATCTTAAAAAATAATACTGAAGGAAAAAAAGAGTGAGCATATTGATCAGGAAGAAGGAGCATTTTACTGGAATCATAGAAAAAGTGAAAGGCAACAAATCATTTTACAAGTGACAAAAAAAAAAAGAAAATAAAAACTGAAAACACAATGCAATTATTAAAATCTCTGCTCCCCTCTCCCCTGACTTTTCTCTATAATGTCATCTTTCTTTTGAGTCAGTTTGCATTAGAAAGGAAGAATGATTTTGTGATTTTAAGATGGAAAAAACTACCAATAATAAAAACTTGCTTTGCCAAAGGTCTACTCTAAGATCTTGGGAAAGCAATTTAGTTCTTTTTGATTTAACTGCCTGGGCTATAAATAAGAATCCTGTGTTTTCCTACTTGGAGTCCTTCAGAATATGAGGAAATAACCCCATATCATGGAAGAATATTGCTTAAAAAACATTACCTTTCCAAGTATGATTTTAAAATATAGTCTCTATAGATTCATCAATAGTATCATGAACTCGATTTCTGGTTAAGAGTAAATATGGAATCAACCAGAAAAAGACAGAATTAAAACTTGCAAGCCACTTTTACACTCTGTTTAGAAGAAATGTTTTTGATGTGGGAATGATGGGCTAGTGGATACAAACAAAACAAGGTTTATAGTAGAAGACAATATCTTTACTGCAACAAATTGATGTTTTTGAAGAGATATACAACAAGCAATCTTTTCAACATGGAAGCAAACTTGTGTGACTGTTGTTTTTTCCAATCACTTCAGATGGTGCCATAAAAATTTTTATCTACTCCTACAAATATTTTCTTTTCATAAACCACAGTCAAACATAATTCCTGAAAAGCTCCTTTTCAAGAACAATTAGATGAACTACCATAGGAAATCCCAAACAGTTAAGCTTGCAGATAAACCTGTTAGAAATAAGTAGAAAGTAGTAATAAACTGACAAGGTTATTATTCAGGACCTTGCATTACTGAGGTCTGAAATAAATCAAACACAAAAGGACTACCAGAAACTTCAGGTCTGTGCCTATGGTGTTTTGATTTTACTGGACAGCCTCTGAGCCCTGTGAGCAATTGATTTGAACTAATGTACCATTGCTTATTTAAGATTTTATGAAGCAGTTAAATCTTTCCTATTTGCAAGTCTTGTTGCCACAATCCCTGGTTTTTTTAAAAAAAAGTCTTTTTTTTTTTTATAAAAGATTTTGTTTTCTTTTTTAACTTCAGGTTATTTAGGAGAAAAGTGTACTTTTAATGGAGTGATGGATTTGGCTCTTCCTGTCTTCATCCAATGGGTGGAGAAAATAGCCTAAGAAAAATATGAGAAAAATGCAACTTGTTACACATGTAATTTTATGATATTCCTATTGTAAAAGAAAAAAAAAAAAAAAAACAAAAAACAATCATGAAAGAAAACAAAATTCAGTATTTCATGGTTTAGTTTTGAAAAAGACCAAGGATTACCATGACCCTGCAATCCAATTATCTATCTTTGATTAAATATGGCATTTTCTTTTTGAGAAAAATGATCTGTTAGACATTTTCAATCTGTGTGACAATGTACTGGTTTACAGTCATGCTGTCTGGTGAGAGAAACAGAGGAGGGGCAGTGTTGCTGCAGGTTACAAGCTCAATGAGGACCCTCCAAAGGAACACGACATTCTCCAGCCCATAGAGATTTTCCTCAGCCACAAGCTGTCACAGCCCCACCCCAAATCCCTTCATCCCAAGGGTCTGGATCTCTGAGCTGTCCTTTTCACTGCAATTTATTTCATCACAATCCATTTGGTTGTAGTCACTCCATCACCAGATGTTGGGGTTTTTTTAATTACAATTTATTTTATCATATCTCCTTTACAGAGTGTTTGTCACACTTTCTTCTCTGTTTTAAATATTTCAGTGAGGATCAATTTGGCAAGCTTTGGTAAATTTCCCTGCACTACATGTCATCCCATGCCATCTTACTGTGTTCCCTTTGGTACAGATTTTTTTTTAAGCATTTCATGTAATCATTTTCTTCTCCTCTCTTTGTTTGACTTCATTCCTTGATTTTGGAACTAAATATATTTATGGTAAGTTTCAGACCTTTTCACTGCACCTCATTTCATCACAGTACATTTGGCTGTAATCCTCCATTTCCCTAACCCAAAGTATAACTCTAACCCCAAGCAGAATGTCAAAAGCAGCTTTTGGCTGAGGATGGTGCCAAGCAGAAGGGTGTGGAGGGAGCAATGTTGGAGCACTGCTGTGCTCCCCTTGGCATGCCTTTTGTGATGTTCCTGGAGCTCTGGGATTTTTTTGTTTGCTCAGGGCTAAGCCTAAGCCTAACCCTAAACCTAAACAAAGCAGTAAAAGCCATCTTTTGCTGAGGTGCCCAAGCACATGAGTGGGGCCAGTCAGAAAGCTGTGGAAGGAGCAATGTTGGGCCAGCACCGTGCTCCCCTTGGCATGCCTTTTTTAGCTGCACTGTCTCTGGAGCTCTAGGGTTTGTGGTTGTCCCAACCCTGAACATAAGCCTAACCCTAATCCTAAGTGGATCATTATAAAAACATCTTTTGCTGAGGTGCCAAGAGCATGAGTGGTGCCAAGCAGAAAGGTGTTAAGGGAGCAAGGTTGGGGCAGTGCCACGTTCTGTTTGGCATGCCTCTTGTAGTTGCAGTGTCCCTGGAACTCTAGGCTTTGTGCTTATTTCAAGGCTAATCCCAAGTGTATGACTGTAAATCCCAAGTGGAACAGTAAAAGCATCCTTTTACTGAGTGCCCAGCACGTGGGTGGTGAAAAGAAGAAAGGTATAAAGAGAGTCTTTGGGCAGTGGGGTATGAAGGGAACTGGACAAAATCTTGCAAAATTATATTTACCAAAATCCCCAAATCAGGGAATGAAATCAAACGAAAACTCAGGAGAAGAAATTGATGAAAGGAAACGTTTAAAAATAATTTGTGCCAAAGGGAAAACTATAAAATGGCATGGGGTGACATGGAGTGCAGAAAAATGGACCAAAGCTTGCCAAATTGATCCTCATTGAAATCACAACATTTTCTTTCATGAAGGGCCAGAGAGCAAGGCCTGGTTTCCATGAAGCATATCTGTGCAGCCACAGCTTAAACTCTTGAGAATGTTTCAAGGGTGGGAAAAAAATTCTGCAAGAAAATCTGCAGAGTGGTGTAGGGAAAGGTTGAGAAAAACAGTGAGAGTGGCAGACAGAATCCTGACTATTGAAAATAAGGCAGTTCTCAAGACAGGGATTCAATAGGATAAGCAATACCAGAAAATATTTGTAGCAATAAGGAAATGAAACAGGGATCTGGAAGGCTGCAATGAAGCAACACTGAGGATGTGTTGATGCTGACCCTTCCCTACCTGAGTGGCAATTTCCTAGAGGGCAAACATGTTTTGTGTGCTATAATGAACTTAGGGAAGCACTTTAGTATTTATCACAGTAATTCATTCTTCCTTAAAGTCTATTGACTGCATCATCCAATAATTACTTCCTACTTTTAGTTGGGTGGCCCCTGCTTTCAAGCTGTCTGCAAGCAGTACAAGGTGTATGAATAAACTGCACCAAACAAAAAAGGGCAGAAAAAACACTGCCTTCTTATCTATTCTACAGAGGTGGGAGGATACCATGCTGTTATTATTGTCATTTGTCTGTTATCCCCTGCTGCTGTCCTGCTAGCAAATTGTTCCCATTACAGAACAGCTGCAGTGCTGCTCTGGGGATGGAAATCATATCCACAACAGAGGAAAAGGCCAAGAGGAATTGTTTAATTTCTCTTTCTCCTACACCCCCCTCCCTGCAGATCCATGTGTAGGGAAGATTTTGGCACCAAATTGGAAAGAGGTCAGGGTCACTATGGAGTGCAACACCATAGCTAGGGACTCCTACTGATGAATAGAAAATTAAATACTGCTGATGATCAGTGAAACATCTGGTGGTTTGTTAGAAAAACATCAGGAAGCCTTTTATCCCATGTGTTACACAGGACTGGTTTTTGCTGTCCTCTTAGATGAGGATTGTAATTTATTGTGAGTTTAGTCATCAATCAGATGCAGGGCCACTGCCCTGACTGAGGCTTCTACATGCTAATAATGTGCAAAAGATAGAGGTGTTGCTTGAAAATTGCCTCTGCCTTGCAAGATTTTTGTGAACACAGTAGATACAAGCACCAGTCAGGTCACCAGGACTCACTAAATTAAATTGCTTGACATTGGGACTCCACTTATTTGAATGAGTATTGCACAAATGGTTCAGTGTCACAGTATATCCTGGCATATTGAAAACAACAGATTTAAGTGGGTTTTTACTTTGAAGGGAAAGCTGTTGAGGCAAAGTACATCTTCCAGATATCTCTTGAGAATAACAAAGTAAAAAAAATTAATCCATAGATTGGATAACTTGAAAACTTCTTTTGAAATTTTAGGTACACATTTTTGAGGCTTCTTCTGACATTTGATGGCTAGAAATACTCTTTGGCACATATAAGTTTAATTGCTGTAAAATCCTAAAAAATTTTTCTCTTCTCTGAGGTTTGTCTCCACTATCATCTGAATCCAACTGACAAAAGCACTTTTATGGCTTTTATAAATTGTTTTAGTATTTTGAAATAAAATAAATCACCAGTACTTCCAGAAGAGAGAAAAGTTCTCGTATAGCCATCTAATGGTAAAGTCAATACCAGTATTAAAAAATACTATCAATAATATACGTGAATCATAATGTGAAATAAAAAATTACTTCCTACACACCTCTTTCTATCCTTCAGCAACATAAACACTCCATTTCTGTAGTACATTACACAGAATTTGCATAGCAAGATATAAAAAACAAACATCTGTCAATAACAGGAAGATTAAAATTGGTTTGAAAACAATATTTAAAGATGTTTAAAGTATTTAACACTTCAACATCCCGCTCCTAATGTAATTGAAAACTAGAATAGTACAGCATATATTAAATAGGTATTTCAGGCAAAATAATAACTAACATTTAAGCAATTTCTTAAAAAGTGTTTTAATAAAAATATTTTTCCCACGGTACTAATGACTGTTAAACAAAATTGCTGAATATAAATTATAAATATAAATTATAAATTTAAAATGTTTTAAGGAGTAATATATTTATACCCCTAAAGGAATATTTATTAGCTGATTTTAATTGTGTTGAATTTAATTGATTTGATTTGTGGGCAAACAGGTGAAATCACTGATCATTTCATGCCAGGTTCAGTACACTTTTTAGTAATTATAAAATATGACTGATATTTTGACATTTAAGTTCTAGTTTCTAGTAAAATATTTTGAATGACCTTTAGTGAAATAAAATAATATATAGAGTGGAATAAAATTTTTGAGTTTAACATCATAAAAAACAGTTCCCAAGTACAAAATCCAGTGGATCATTCATAAGATGAAGTTGAGATGTTCATATGATGTCCATCACATAATACAGTTGTCCAGTTGGTGTCTGGGCATTTGGTCCTGAAGACTCCTGTGAGAGACAGTACCAAAATCTTTGCTGGGGCATGATATTTTCTGGGTCCCCAGGATGAAGGAGGAATTGATGAATCTGACTCCATGTTCTTAGAAGACAAATTTATTATTTTATGGTATTTTATTATATTAAAGAATGCTATACTAAAACTGTACTAAAGAATAGAGAATGGATACAGACAGAAGGCTTAACAAGATACAAATAAAAAACTCCTGACTCCTTCCAGAGTCCTGACACAGCTGAATCGTGATTGGTCATTACATAAAAACAATTCACATGAAGCAAATCAACCATCTGCTGGATAAACAATCTTCAAACCACATTCAAAAGCAAGAAAACACAGGAGAAGCAAATGAGATAATATTGTTTTCATTTTTCTCTCAGACTTCTCAGCTTCCCAGGAGAAAACCCTGGGCAAGGGGATTTTTCAGAAAATATGACAGTGACACTGGAGTCCAAAAAGATTACATCTATTGGCTGTCCTTGATCAGCTAGGTAAGTTAGCCTGTCATAGAAGGAAATCAGATTCAACAAGCAGTACTTTCCTCTCATGACACCATACGAGCCGTGACCAATGGCTGAGTTGTCCTCCAGGTGTTTTTCAATACCTCCTGGAACAATTTTTTCATGATTTTACTAGGCACTGAAGTGAGACTGACAATCCTGTAGCTTCTGGGGTCCTCTTTCCTTCCCTTCTTGAAAACTGGGATGTTCACCAGCTTCCAGTCAGCTGGAAAGTCTCTGAATTCCTGAGGCCACTCAAAAATGACCAAGAGAGGCTTTGCAATGAGATCAGCAGCTTTTTGAGGATTCTTGGGTGAATTCCATCAGATGCCATAGATTGCAGGGAGCAGATCCTACAATAGTTCAGGGTCAACAGGAAGTTGATCAATGCTCAGGGCACTGAAACCCCCTTGGTCCACCCTCCATGTTGAAGATGGAGTTGAACATCTCTGCCTTTTTCATGTCCATGTTTGTGACGTGCCCATCCTCATTCTGCAATGAACTGATGTTATTTCTGCAATGCAATTAATGTATTTGAAAAAGCCCTCTTTTTATTGCTCCCCACAGTTCTTTCCAGCTTCAGCTCCAACTGAGCTTTGTTCGCACAAATTTTCTCCTTTCACTGGCAAGCAACATCTCTGTATTCTTCCCGTGTCATCTAACTTTGTTTTCATTTGGCATATGCCTTCCTTTTCTACCTTATTTCCAAGAGAAAATCCCTGCTCAGCTGAGCTGACCTTCTGCTTTGTCTGCATGATTTCCAACTTTTAGGAATTTTCTCCCCCTTTCCCTTATCAGGTAATTAAAAAATGATCAGTGCTGATAGACCCAGCATATGCAAAAATATTATCTCAGGGGACTTCGCTTACTAATTCCATGAGCAACCTGAAGTTTCATTTTCTCTTGTCCAGAGCTGAGGTTTTGCTGCACTTTTCCTCCTGCAAACAGGGATTTTAAACTCGGTCACTTCATGGTTGCTGTGGCCAAGATGGCCACCAAACTCCACTTCACTTATGAGGTCCTCTTGTTGACAAAAGGATCAAGGAGGGCATCCTTCTGAGTCAGGTCCCTTAGGACCTTCCATCAAGCTGCCATCTAAATTTTTAGGAATCTACTTTCCTGGCTTGTGACTATGGGATCCTCCCAGTTGATTTTATCAAGTTGAGGTCCTCCATAAAACAAGGACAGTTGAATTGGAAGTGTTCCTTGGTTCCTCAAACTCTGAACTAACTAGAAATTATTTATTTTAAAATGCATTATTTGTTCACTCTAATCAACACCTCTGAATAGGTACTTTTTTTTTAATGAATAATATACAATTTAATTTAATTGAGACATTCCTAGGAAAAAAATATAGCATTTTATATAGAATGTATATAGGTATGTAGTTTACATAGCATTTTTTATTAAACTAGTCTAACCAGCTTAATAAATGTACATTTATAAATTTGTTACATAATATAATAATAGCTAGTAAGGGCCCAATTTAAAATATGTGGTATTTCAGAACTAAGTGCTTTTCTAAGTTTGCAAGTTATATGAAGGCAAAATTACAAACACTTTGCCAATAAGGCCTTATACATGTTCATGAGGAGGAAAATAGAAGTCACTATTATGTTAGGTAATCTACATCTTGGAAAAAGCTGACTTGCTGAGTGAACAGTTATAACAACCAAAAAGCAGCTGTATCTGACCTTCCCTTTCTTCACACCTGGTAGTTTTCCAGATGACATCTTCCATCCTTTGGTCCAGATCCAGAATTCAGAGGTCATTTTGAGAAGGTTCATTAAGACTGAGGAAGAACTCTTCTGTACAGGAGAGTTCTCTGTCAGAAAGATGATGCCTAGGGATATTTACTTGTGTGATTTGTCAGAACACTCACATGCTGGCTCTAAATGTGGTCTAGGCAGGAAATAGGAAAGCTAGTAATGAGCAGAAAGTTAGATATTTGGGGAATCTTCAGTTAAGAAAAGGTGACACATTATTTAGTTTCTAAATATAAGAAACTGGCAGGTATGGACTTTGTGGCTGAAGCCCACTGAAATCCTGCTTGAAAGGATTTTTCTTTATTATTTTAATCATTGAGAGCTTTCTCTACTCTTTTATGAAGTTATTTCTGTTTTGAAATAATTTTAAAGGCTTATACTTCACTAGCTGACTTTTATATATACACATTTGCCAAGTTTGCTCTGGGAAAAGAACAAGGGACAGAAGTATCAGCCCTAAGGATAATCTGCTACAATAACTCCAATGTTATGGAAAAATCGAATCAGGCCATTGCATGATCACTGCCACTTACCCATGACTGAATGCTTAATCATGACCTCACACATAAAAGAGTTCTTAACATGGGAACACCAAATTACTAAATACTCATCTATTTCAATGGAGGTGTTGCTGATGCTTCTTAATTCTGTATTTCTGATTTGCATAGTCTTAATCTCCAAAACTGCCTTCTAATAAAGCTTGTAGACTACCAAATGGGTTGGCGGCATCACTGTTCCTTGCTCATGCAAGAACCCTAACAGTTGTCATTCCCTTCATACTTCAGTAACACTTTGGCAGGATCATCAAACCAATAATTTTTAATGAAATTTAATTTTATTCAATAACTTTGAAAAGATTTAGTAGAATTTCATTTTTGGTAATTATTTTA
The DNA here is from genome assembly GCF_047830755.1 of Zonotrichia albicollis. NCBI lineage: Eukaryota > Metazoa > Chordata > Aves > Passeriformes > Passerellidae > Zonotrichia > Zonotrichia albicollis. The sequence goes on from NC_133820.1 coordinate 24,157,023, forward strand.
TAATGAGGCAAACAGTATACAAGCTGTGTTTTACCATTTTAAAATATCTATTGTGTATTTTAGAATATGTGTTTGTTTAAATGAACTATAAGACTTATAAGAGTTATAATAGTTATAACAGTTTAGAGCTGTTAACTCAAAATTAGACTTGTGGTTAATTTGTATTGTTTTGATCTGGTGTCCTGTGGAGAACAGACAGTTGTAGATTTTCTGTCTACAAGATTCAGAAATGAAATATTAAAGACTTTATTTTGCCTTTGATGAAAAAAGCACTGCAATTTGAAAGCAAATTGTTCTCATTATTTAAGTCCAATATGCATTTATACTTTATTATATAATCCATTTCTTTCAATCAGCTTGCTTATTTAATCCATCTGCTCTCTTTCTGAGCAACTATGCTAGTTGAATAATTATAGCGAAAGAGAGCTCAGAGAAAGAATCTTGGAGAAAACCTTACATTTATAAGTGATGAACATAATGCTCTGTCATCAGAATGTATATCAGGTTTCTAAGGGGGAATGGAAATACCTCTGTAAGCTTAAAAAAATAAAAAGTGAGATTTTATTTTTAGTCTCTTCTTATCATTTCTCTAGTTTGTGCTTTTAGGTTATGAAGGAAATACTGTTTCTGCAGATGTATTTTACAGGATTTTAGGATAATTTGCAGGAAATACAAATGAACAATTTTTCTTTTTTTTTTTTTTTTTTTTTCCTAATTTTGAAACAACTTTAACTCTACTTATATAAGAGCAAGCTTTGACTCACATGCAGTGTCTGAGTTGTACAGGACTTACATCCTTAGAAAGAGCAGCTCTAGATCCTGCTCTTAAAGGCTCTATACAGTTAAGTGTGTTGGCTGTGTGAGAGCTGGAATCTTCAAATATATGAGCAAGCAGAGTGTGTCTATATTTTTCCAAAAAGACAGAACTTAAGACTTTGAGGACAAAGGAATGTTGGAGACGACTGAGCAGGGAAAAAACCATAGTGCTTTGTGCTTTTGTTTTTATATTAGGAGTCTGGTGAACCACAGAAGATAGAAACTAATTAGAAAGAGGAAAGACCATTATGGTGTAGTAGGTATCTTGAATATTGATCTAAAGAGGAAGAGAAAGCAGGGCAGAAAAACAAAAGAAAAGTCTTCATAGACATGGGTAGGGGAAATCATGTGTAGCAGTGTGGTAAAGTTGTATCAGGAACCTCTCCCCAGGCTGTGACCTGGGGCTCTCCAACTGTGCCTACAAATAGTACTAAACAAGCAGCACTTGAAACCACGTTGTGTTTTCCAGGCATAATCATGACAATAAATGCTGTTTAAAATACTGATGGATTCTCCAGTGCAGCTGTTTCCAGTAGCAGATAGTTAAAAAGTGAAACCTACCATATAAAAAATATGGTTTCTAATAAGAAAGCCAGAATTTGAATGGAATTTGACTGTCTATAAGATGATTATTTGATTCTAATATTAAAAAAAGAAACAGATAAACACATTTAAGATCAGAGTGATTTTATTTTCACAGAAAATACCAGGGAAGTGAAAATATAACTGTATAACATAGTAAACACAATTCTTTTCTCACATCATCACGGCATAAAGATATTCCATTCTTTGTTATACTGAAGACAAATGATGATATAGGAAAACAGCTTGGATCTACCACAGAAAGCAAATATTTTTTTCTCTCTGGGAATCCTTATGCAAGCTGTATAACTTTATCCTGTTTCCAGTCAACAATTAGTTAGAAGATTAAAACCAGAACTTGAAGAGTACTGAAAGCCACAAGTGAGGTAATTAGTAAAATGATAGTGAATTACAATATCTTTTTAATGAAGGCCTCTTTTCCATTTATCACATATCCCTCACTTTAGTGTAAATTGAGGAAATCAGAGCAATCAGGATGAAGCTTTGGCTCTAAGCTGTTTCTTATGATAAATCACCTACTCTCTAGTAATCACCTGCTGTTCCTCTTCTCCCTGCAGTTACTGAATGCTCTTCCTCCCAGTCACAATTTTTGTTTTCCTTTGGTTCAAATCATTGCTGCAGCACAGCAGGCTGGTGTGAAGGTGGGCTGAAAGTGGAGAGGCAACTTGCCCAGTCACTGCTACCTGTCTATGCATTCATAAGCCAGAGCTTTTCCACATCCAGAATAGTGTCATTTCCTGCCTGTACTGGCAGCAGACACAGCTGTGTGAATAAAAGTGGGGTGCCTTTGTAAATACCACCACAATTTCTTTCTCAGGACTAATTCCTTGTCAGGTTTCTTTCTCAGCTGATGACAACATTCTCAGAGTTTTTTCCTTCTGTTGCCATGTTTCTGCATTTACTGTTTGAGAACAAATATGTGTTTAATGTGGCATCAGTGTGTTCACCTCACATTTGTGGATCATAGGTATTTATTTTTTTTTGTACAGCTGCTCTTAATATACCTCAAAATCTTGGTTGAAAGCAGTATAAGACTAACTGTTGTTACAGTCATTATAATTATTAAGAGCTTATTTTGCAGTTCCTTGTTTTAAGAAAGTCAGCCAGACAAACTGCAACATAGAATAAAATCATGCACAGAAAACAAATTCCAATATATCTAAAATTAACCATTTTAGATTGTTTCATAAGTTCTAGTATGCTGCCTATCTTGAGGGGATAAACAAAAATACATATGGAGCTTAATTATTGCACAGTGTACCAACACTATTCCTGCCACTGTTCATACTAAGGGAATCACAGAAACTCCATATAATGTGTCTCTTTTTCCACTCACAGACCTGTTTTAGCTACATTACTGAGCTGAAATGCAGGAAGAAGACAAAACAAAGCATTGCACATCCAGAACCCTGGATGAAGGGAAATTTTGGTTTCTTGTAAAGGCCAAAATATTCCCTGGGTTTGCATTGTTGCACTCCTGTCCTACAATACCCTCCAAAGGGCAGCATGTTGTGTCCTCCTTTTCCATAGTGCTTTTTCTTTTGTTCCCCACCTTCCCCCACCCTATGCTTATGTATGGTTTGAAAGGTTCAAGTAAGGTGTAATAAGATTTTTGCATAATAATGATGGCCAGAAATCTCTTGTGAGGTAAATTCCTTGGCAGAAAATCCAATTAATTCACAGAGATTTGACCCACCTGACATCAGCAATTATTTTTTATTTGGGAGCAGACTGAAGCACAAAAACAAATCTCAGAAACAGGTTGGTTTATTTTCCTTTCTTCTTAGAACTATTTTCTGAGAATTTTTATGTCAATATAAGAAAAAAATATTTCTAGTTCAAGTTGCATTTACAATATTTGTTGTTTCTCTAGATTTTTTCATAGCATAATTAATAATGCTTCAGCGATTAAAAAGAATAATGAGTGATTACAAGGAGTTAAAAATCATATCTTTAGCTGAAAATCTATATGTTGAAATTATTTTCTGAAAGTACAAATTATCAAGTTTTTTAAAAGATGTGCTAATTCCCAAGAGCTAAAGGAGTAACATTGTTGAGATTCTGTTGCAATACCTTGTTAAGTTAATAATTTTACTTCTGTAAAAATAAAGGAAACACTTATGATTTGGTTAGGCTTATGTTATGTATTTAAAAATAAGACTAGCTTGTTCCAAGTAGTATCCATCTTATAGCAGGATAAATCCTCAGTTTGCTGGGCTACAAGTACATAAAGGAGAGCTGAAAAATGATGAGAGAAATTTAGTTCATATCAAGAAGCAGCCAGGTAAATTAACTTTGCCTAAATGCAGCATTTTTGTACTATTACTCTGATCAGTGAGGATTTGTATCACTGGCTTCACCTGTAAATAACAAGTCATAGTCTGAATAAAGGAGATGCATCCCATGGGAATTGTCTCCATATGGGTCCATGCAAAATGGGCAGGTGCCAATGGCAAACTTTTAGTAGGAATTTCAGATTATTTTAAATGGTATTTACAAATTATATGGCATTTTCATAAAGGGGAGGAGGAGATAAAAAAAAACCTGTTGTTAAATATTGTTTAACATATTATTCAATTTATCACAAGATCAAACCCAACACATGCTAACAAAACCACTCTGCTCTCCAAAAATACCTCTCCTGTGCAAAGCATAATAATAATAAGTCCTCTTGGAAAATATTACTTCCTAGGCAGTGGGGTCCAGAAAGTTTAAGACCTGACTGTTTTAGAAGTATTGCTTCCTTCCAAACTCCTTTGGAAATCCAGTCTATGAAGACTCTTTTATGGAAGTGATGAAACAGCCTAAATTCATACATGTCTGAAATTCTTTATTTAAACACTTGGATAACATGGCATTCCCAAGAAAATGAATTTCAGCTGCCCACTTGAGACCACACTGTGTGATGGTTGCTGCCTCTGGATCCTTGCCTCATAGCTCCAAAGGAAAAGTGATTCCAAACCTCAAGAAAGAGTCATCAGTAGAGACTGTTCCCAGAGATATCTGTATTTTGCTAGATCATCACATGGAATGTTTTATTCTTTTTAAGAATTTTCCTCTTCTCCTTTGTCATGTTTACCTAATGATCAGTCCAGTATGAATTTATACCTGCAGTATAAAATTGTATCAAAATATCTTGCTAACTCATTTTTTCCGTATGCCTTTAGTATGGAATTAGATGCATTATTAGTGCACCCATTAGAAAAACATTCCCACTCCATTTTACATCCCTGGATTTTGTATCTGTGTACTATTTATTAACTCTTCCTTACTCTTTGACTGTCTTTCTCCCACAAAATTGTCCATGTTGACGTAAACACTTACTTGTGTTAGTAGACAGAATAGAATACCTGCAATCTCTCTAATATATTTCTTATCAGTGTGATTTCTGTTATTGAAAAAAAAAAGTTATAAATAGGGAAAGAAGAAGAGTTAATATTTTAAATTTTTTTAATAATACATCAGGTTTTCTGAAAGCCTGATAGTGATTGATGCCAAATACATTTAGTGCAAAATAAATTTCTTGTCATTCAATTTTTCTTTTTGGTCTCAGAGTATGAAATATACTATTACACATTAGTTTTCCTTGCTTTGTTTTTATTCTTTTTCTAGATTAGAGGGTGATGCATGCGGACTGAATAAAATCCAGCAGCAAACATACCATGGCATTACAAAGCCCATCAAATAAATTACAAACTATTTGTAACCAATATAGATTCCTACCTCCTCTCTTTCAGCTGGACTTTTGCCTGAGGCTGTGCCAGACAGACCCCACCCACTCCTGTCCAAGTGTAAAAGATAACTTTTTGTTAATAAAAGCTAACTTTTTGGTGTCTGACCAGCTGAGAATACTGAATACCACTGATGCTGAAGGCACAGCCAGGTGTATTATGATGCCTTTGTCTGACCTGGATTAAGTGTTGTGCCTTACAAAACTATACCTTCCTTATTCCAGTGTTAAGAAGGGCAGCATAGAATTTAATGATGAACACAAAGTTAGTAAGAGGAAAAAGGAAAAAAAAATCCTATATTTTAAAAGTTAATGGAGTTAAATGCAATCCTGAACCATTTATTTAAAACTACAAAGTATGTTACGAAAAAAGTCATTAAAATATCTTATACTTATTTAGAATCACAACTCTAATTGTTTTCCTTAATGCTAAATGAGATATAAAATTATTCCATTTTAAATTCAAGTAGTTGATGCTTGAAGCTAAAGAAGAGCTAGTTTCATATGCTAAACTTCCTGTATTGAAGAGAAAATTAGAGGAAAATAGAGATTATTTAGGTGTAATCAAAGTCCTCTGTACATATTTTGTCTATTCTTTTCTGAAACCCTTTGTCACTAATAGAGATAAAAGTAAGAAAGTGCAATCTTTATTTCTTATCAGAAATCCTTCATTTTTTTGGCACTGCAGAAGTCCAAACAAAACAATAGCCTGACCATGTTCACTAAACAAGATATAAAACAAGGGAAAAAACTGAGATGTAGAAGCTTTTTTACCAAGGTCCTGAATTTGTGTCTCCCACATAATTTACATGAAGAAAGCATCAATAACAGCATTTCTGACCTCCTCCATGGGATATGACTCATGCTTCAGCCAGACCCAAATTCACCCTGTGAGACTGCTGAAGCTACTTATTAGATTCAGAATTAGTGTACCTCAGGACAATGGGTGGAGAAGGACATCCTCTCCCAGCTGCAGCTGTGCTGACTGGTCTGATCTGAGTGATGCCACCTCGCCCCCATCTGATCTCTCCCACCTCCCTGGTGGAAGTAACCTCCCCTTCCTTTTCCATCTGCAGATGAGCTGTTCCAGTGAACTGCCCCTTCTCCATTTCCACCTAAATTACCTGGGCAGGGTGCTTGAACACTTCTAAAAGTAGATTGTTCCAGTAAGAAGCAGACAGGACTCCATTTCTTCATGCAGGAAAGCCAATTCTTGATTCACATAACTCATTTCTACACAGTTTTCACAGACCTTGTGTTAACTCCAATTGGCTGGTAGATTTCTTGCCACTCAGTTCATTGGTTAAAAGGTGCTTTTGTGTGTACATGCTGAGACTCTCTATTCTTAAATTGTTTACTCATCTTCTTCACTGATTCTCACTGTAAGAGCCTGAATGAGAGATGTGGGACTCCAGGGGCTCTCCAAAATGCAGTTTATCACATCCAAGAGGTTACAGCAGTCCAGGGCTGTCGGTGACAGAGTTTGTGCCTACAGCTGTCAGCTCCAGCTGCAGGCAGGCCTGGAGACCCTGAGCTTAGGTTACCTTGCATTATATACTTCTCTTTGCTGAGCATCTTCATACAGTAGAACCAATCTAAACCTTAACTATTATCTATATATTATCATAACTACTTAAATTACCATCTTCATGTTACTATTCTCCAATCTCTAAAAGTTAGTACATTACAGTTTAAGCTAGAAGTTGTTTTTCAATTTTCTTGCAGTGGAAAATTCTGAGACCTTTTTTCTACTTGCAGCTTTGCTGATTTGTTTGCCTGTGCTATCTTTCTGCTTGGTAAAAACATCTTCGTGTTTGAGGTGGGTTTATCCTTTGCTCTAAGCCATAAAAACCCCTTCTAACTAACACACCCTTTGCCTCCTTGGTTAGCCACTAATACTGGCTCAGCAACTCTTCTTCTATATCAAAACTTACTTCCATCTCTATTCCTTCATCAGAGTCTACATTTAAAAATCTTTCTGCTAAGCATACATATCTGTGAGACTTTCTTGTCAAACTTTCATCCTTCCTAACATCTCACAGGAAAGATTTATAGTTTAAGCAGGTGCAAATGGTTCTGTTAACAAAGAAGTTTGTAGCGCTAACTGCTTTCATTCTTATGATTTTTCTCATGGGAAGTTACAAGCTGACTGCTAGCTTAGCTAAAGTAGCAGGGCCTAAACCATATTTTATAGGACCTTTATTTTTCTAATATGTCTACCTGTATGCAACAGTGGATTCTCTTTCACCTCTTTCCTTCTCCATCATCTGGGCTGAAGCAGGGTAGGCAATGCACAAAGAGCACTCAATAAATTGAAGAGCAGATCCCACCCAGAGGAGGATGTCAGACCTGAGGTGTGCCAGACAGCAAGTGTTCAGCCCCCTTGCTGCAGATTCAGGGAGATATCTCTGCTGCAGGGCTGTGACTGCAGTAGGGTTTCTTCCCAGGAAAGTAGCAGCACATGAACGAACAATGGCAGAAATAAAGGGTCGTGCCATGTTCTGCCTTGGTTCAAGAAGATTCCCACCCTAGCACAGACTCCCCCTCACTTCAGGTCCTGCATCACCCCAATGCTGTGTAAATGCAAAGGATTCAGAGAGGCAAACTACCTTTGTGGGATGGTGTGGGTGTAGTTTCCTCTAGCTTACAGAGGAAATTTGCTGCCAGGTAGTTTCCTCTGGCTTACAGAGGAAATTTGCTCTTGAATTTGCTGCCAGCCCTGACCAAGCAGTGGTCTTTCCTCCCTTAGACACTGACTCTGCAGCACCAGGATGAGCTCCCAGCATGAGATCAAATCAGTGCATTAATATTACAGACTGAAAATTTGAAAAAAAGTGATTTTCTTGGTTTTTTTTCTCCCCAGAAATTTGATGGATCTGATTCTATATCTTGAATATTGCTTTGGAGAACAGTCAGAAAATAAAAACAAGCAGCAGGCATGAAAGGTGCTGGTATTAGTGGTGCTGCTGCACTCCAGCTTAATATTTGAAGGGCTAAGACTAGTGCACTTCATCCAGTGTAGGAATAAAAATTTGACATACTTACTCTCTTAGTGACCCCTTGTCATGGTTTGAGCCTGGCACAGAGCCAGTGCCCCCCATGAAAATGCCTCACCCTGGTGTCTGCTGTGAGATGTGACCAGGAATAAGCAAAACAGGCTCCAACTTAAACATAAAGAACACTTTATTACCTAAACTACAGGAAAATAGGGAAAGACTATAAGGAAAAGAGAAAAAAAAAAAAAATTGAAAACCTTACAAAAACCACTTTCCCCCCTCCCCACTACCTGACTTTCCCAATCCGATACATTCTCCCAAATCATCAACTGCCCAGCCTTGGCCCCACATTTTAGTATACTCAAACTGCAGTTCATGAAGAGGAAAGGAGTCCTTCTTGTTCCATAGGCTTCCCCTGGAAACACACTGAAACCTCGTGTGCTTCCCTGTCACTTCGGCACCGCCCGGAAAAAGTCCTTTTGCCGCTTGTGACATCTTCCTTCCATGCCCAGTGCTCTCACCACTGCGCATGGCCAGAGCTGCTTTTAGGGTTGTCTTTCAAGGATGCCTTGTCTCACTCCAAAAAGGCACAGTCTCTGCTTTTGGGACATCTGTCCCCCCCATATTTTTCCAACCCCCTGGGGCCGGGGGGTCCTCACGAATGAACCCTCCTGGTTTTGAGCCACTGCTTCCCCCTAAATGCAGTCTGTGTCACAGGAACAACTGAGTCCATGGCCACAAGAAAAGTCCAGCCAAAAGGCCACTCCAAATCATCTCTTCCCATTCAATCATCTCCACGTTCTTCGGGCCAGGTCCTTGTCTCATCTCATCTCTTATCTCCCTTCTTATTCAGCTTCGAGGAGGATCAGCATTCTTGCAAGGCCCCAATCATGAAAGAAAGGGTTAAAAGTTTCAGTCTCTGTCTGTCCCGGAATGCTGGTACTCCCACAGGTGCTGCTGCTCCGCCGGCCAGGCTGCACTCTTCCCTCCCCTTTCTCCTCCCGGGCTGGCTGCTATCACATTCAGACGCCGGTTCTCCTCTCTCTCCCTCCTGGGGGGGGGAATGGCTGCCCGATGTCTCTTGGGGCTCCTCCACCCTTCCATCCTTGAGAGCTTTCTCACCCCCATCTCTGTCCAGGCCCCGGGCCTACCGCATGGCTGCCCCTCCCCCGCCCAGCAGCAAGGCTGGACAGGGGAGGGTGATCTGACCTCTTCGCAGCGACGTCCCAAGAGAGAGTGCCAAGGGCAGTGCCCTGCTTTTTAACCCCTGTGTATTCTCGGAGGTGTGTCCAAACCCCACTGGCTACACCAGGTGCCAGTCTCAAACCCAAAACCTTCATTGGTTTGACCACAGCTTCCCAGAATTCCCACTTCTTCCTGGTCAAACCACCACACCCCTGCAAAAGCAGTTACCATTAAGATCTTAAAAAAGGTTTGCTACAAGTTTTCTTGACTGCAATTTAAAAAAAAAAAGGTTGAGTAGTACCAAGGACAGAAATACAAGTTTCAGTAGGGAATTACTATGAGAATGAATCAGAAGTGTGAAGTGAAACATCCTCAGACCTTTAATAGATATGGGATAAGTCATTAAGGCAGAAAAAACATAATGTGAAAGGCAGAGGAAGTTTCCATGACAAAGGATGTCCTTTAAACTGTAAGCCACAGCATCTGTTGGCTTATAAAGGCAGTGATTATCCTCACTCCAAGTGTGTGACTATATGTAAGGTAAATGACATCAAAAATTTTCATTTGTACCAAAATCAGAGGCAGCCCTTGTTTAGGAACAAGTTCTCACTCAACTGACTGCAAATACAAGTGAGCTGTCACAGCACAGTGATTGGTAACACTGATTAGTGGTACCACATATTTTTAAGGAATCCAGCCAGCAGGCCTGACTATTAATCAGCTTCTGATCATTCAGTTCCAAGTTACACTAAAATACACTGGTAAATCTTTGGTGAAATTTGAGATTCCTGGAAAAACACATTTTTCCAGAACACCTCTTTATAAACTGCTCTATATAAAGGCATCAGGGCACTGAAAGATTGAGAGCGAAAGGAAAGATGCTCTTTACAGGGATTTTTGTGTCTTTACTCTGGGTCAGAATTTATTCATGTATCAAAAATGAAAGTTTGCAGAAATTCATGGTCAAAAGCAGAACAGTTAACTCTGAGTTGACTGAGACTTTCAATTTCTAGTATTTTCCCTCAGTTATTCCAATAACTATACAAGTTTGAAATTAATTATACTGTGTTACTGAGGGATGAATTGTTAAAAAACATTCAAATAATATGAATATTTTGGGGAAAAAAATTGCAATAAAAACACCTCCAGTTTGTCTTATCCCTTATATGGTATGCAATTTGATTAGTTTTAGCTGCAAATCTAATATTCATACTCATGCTTTCCAGAAGGAAATTTATGACCTCCCTTGTCCATCTTCTTCAGAAGCCCTGAAAAAATCTTTGGCAATAATTTCCTGTATTTGCTCAACTCATACAATCCATACAAATTAATTCTTCATTTATTAATGCAATATAACTGTGTATACATTTGTACAATAGTTTATTACTAACAATATTCAGAACCTAATGAACTATATTTTACAGGCAAAAGAGATAGAATACATGGATCTCTAATACTGTTGTGGGAGAGAATTATTTTAAAATTGCACCCTTGGTAGTCATGTTGTACAAAGTAGTTATAATGGAGGATCATCTTTTGTTTCTCTTTGTCTATTTTTTTTCTGCTTGCTTCCAGAATTGAGCAGAAAATGCAGTACCGAGTCCTCAGCACTCCAAGGTAAAACAACAGGCCACTGCTTCAGTGGCATTCCTCAGGAGCAAGACTACAGAGGGAAATGTAAAACACAGAAATCATCCTGTCAAATTGTCATTGGTAAGGAGTTTTATAGGCTGGAAGTCAATTTTCTAGACAAGCCTTGTTTAGTCACCTGAACACAGAGATAAGCAGAATTGGTTTTATAGAAATAAAGTATAATTGCACAGGCTAATAATAAATTCTGCATTGAAAACCAGCAACAGTTAACTTGCAAAATTCATGTATGTTATGAATTAAAAAAAAAAAAAAACTATCGTAAAATCAGGGCATGTAATGCATTTAAGTCCAAGATGTGTAGGATAAATTGAGCATATACAATAAAGAAACATGAATGTTTTACTGGAGTCCTCTGACCCAAGGGATGGATGAGAAAATGGACAGCCAAAGTATTGATATCTCCTTTCTGCCTTCCTGTATACACCAGCCCTTAGAAGTATGCAAGCTGTCCATTCTATTACAAATTTGGACTATTACCTTATTTTGTATGATTTCAAAGTCAACATTAACTTAAGTAACTTGAGCATCAGATCTATTTAATAAATTAATAAAGCAATAAATCTTGCACACATTTCAGAATAATTTCAATAGCTTCAAAAATTGTTAATATCTTATATTTTCATTAAATCCACAAATCAGTGATAATCCTGCACTTTTTTCTTTCAGCAGTTTCTCTCTATACCCTTACCTGCACAGCTGTGCTGAACACTTCTATGGTACATAGAAAAAGTTGACAGAATGGCAGCTCCACCTCTACAACATTTTTTCTGTCTGTGCAACTGGTCTGAAAAAAAATCCCTTTTTCATTATTTGAAAAGCTTAGAATATTAGCTTCATTTACATCAATACATATTTTGCTACTGATTTCAGCAAATGAGAGTTTCACAAATAACAACATACACTCAAATGTGTGAATGATATATTTATGTAAATCCTTCATACAACATAGAAGAACTGAGGTTCCATGAGCAACCCTGTGCACCTGGTTATAAAGATGTATGGAAAAGACTTACAATAGCACTGTCTGGCAAATTCACTGGTATTGAACTGGCATTGAACCCTGCCAATTATTGTGATTTGTGGATGAATAAATAATTCTTTCTTTGCACTAAATTATTTATTTTAAAATTAAAGTGTGTGGAAATAGTTGTCTTGTTGATTATACTATGAAAGTTTAAAATATATTAATTGTGATTATCATAATGTTTAATGCACTGATGAAGTAATAGTGACCTGTCTAGCAATAAACATTTCAAAAAACTGTGAACACTATTTACTTCAAATCAGAAAGCATTATTCTTTTTTTTTCAATTTACTTGGAAAATAAATCCTTACCACAAAACCAAAAATAATTTTATCTTCTCAGGTCATGAGATCAGTGCCTACATGAGATTAATGACAAATCTGGAATTTTGTTTCCTTATTTGCAATAAAACATCTGTGTTAGAGATACATGAAATATGCAATAGATAAAAAATGTGGTGCAAATGGGCAATTTTTCATTGACTTCAGATGGAAATCATGGCAAAACGTTGCTTCTAAATCTTTTGTGCCCCTTCTGCACTTTGACAATTGCTATGAAGCCTATTACAGATGCTATTTTCTATGTATGCACATTCTCAAATGTTTATACAGTAATTTTGCTTTTATATTACCACATTATACTCTAATGAAAGTTTACTTTTCAAATTATTTCATGATTTGAGTGGCAAAGTTTAGAGTGAAAGATGCTGCATCAGCTCCTTGATGTTTGATGTTTGATGTTTGATACACTGCTTTGTAAGTGCAGCTGTCAGCTTTCAGGTGATATTTTCCTGAAGTTTAATGTCATCATTGAATTAAAAAAAAAAAAAAAAAGGACTGCGGATAAACAGACAATTTGGAACCACTATGTGCTCAGCAAGTTTGCATCAGACACAGAGTAAAGACTATCATAAAACCAAAGCTGTATCTCCTTGGTAATGAAACCATTTGACCTGGGTTCCACCTGTCCCGCAAATCTGTGCAAGGAATGTTAATAAGGGGAATATGAAGCTCATTTTTATACTAAGCCAAAGCCTCAGTGAGGTGGGGGTTTGCCTGGTTTCACTGTAAATGATCTGAACTCACAATTGCTGAACTTCCCATAAATTAAGCAAGCAAACAAAGCCTGATGCCAAACTTAATTTCCATTTCACCATTGCTGCACAATGAGACTGAGCAAGTGAATCTACTGCAGACAAATTGAATGTTTTAATTTCAAATATTCCTTTTATTTTTATTGATTATTTCTCTTTCAGGAGATTTTAGTTTCCTAAAGCCTCAGCTATGCTCCCATAACTGTCTCTGAAACTGAAACAGGAACAGGTAAATATGCAGAGGAAATATAAAGGGGGTAAATATATAAGAGGAAAATAGTAGAACATTCTTTTTCTTTCCAAAGTCTCCCAACATTAAAGAGAAAATATATAGTAAAAAAAGCCTGAGAAGTAAACTGGAGAAAGCAAAAATCATATTCCCATTCATTTTGATAGTTGAGTGACAGACTATAAATAGGAACACATAGGCTTTTTCTATTTAAGGAACCAAGTGATAGATCCTCTAAGAATTCTACCCTCCTAAAACATCATCCTGTCCCATGGTGTGAAGTTTGTTGTTTTAAACATTTAGGTCTATTCACAATAAGATATATATTTTCCTTGAGAATATCTGAAGTCTATCTTTTTTCCCCCCTGTTTGTGATCTTTTCCTTCTATTTTTCTGGCTGTGATAGGCTGAATTCAAAGAACTGGTATGTGAGGAACTTCTTACCAGAGTATGAAGGATGTGAATCACAAATTGCTGACTGATCAAGAACTTAGTCTGGATGTAGATGAGTACAGGTTTGTGACTCGTGGTGATGGGTTTGAAAATGCCAGCAGTTGTACAAGAGCTTCATCCTACAGAACCGTCTCATGTGAGGAGGAGTTTGTCACGCAGACATCAGTTCCTTTACCTCTGGAAATGACACAATTCAGTACATCCCAAGGGAGAATATAAGCTCCTATTTAGTTGTAATGTTGCTTTCAAAATAAAGGTAATAGCTCAGCCTCTGCTGATAGAAATGCATTCCAAGTTTTGCCAGCCAATTCTGTTATTGAGGAAACAGAAGCAGTGCTACTCAGCTCCCTCTCTTGAAAAATACTTAAGCATTTAAAGGTTTTTTTACTACATTTATCTGCTAAAATTTAAATTACTGTTATTATTGAAAGTATTACTTAACACAGCAAAACTCAGTGGAAACTTATATTTTGAACAAGATTTTCAAAGATATTTCAACTCAGAAATCTATCAGAATCTTAAATTGTTTTTCCATGAGCAACATCCACACTGGTTTATAGATGATCCCAGGAGAACATGTTGTCTCCTTCCATCCCTTTCCTCCTTTTTTCCTTCTTCCCCTACTCCCTACACTCCTTTCTTCCTTATCCCACTCCTTCCTTTCTTTCTATTCCCTTCTCCTCTCCCTAACTTTCTCTCTCTATCTCCCTCTCTCTTCCCCTTTCCCTCACCTGAGGCATCCAAAACAGAAGAAACACATAAAACATTCTTCTGCATTTCTTTTTTCTCTCTTCCAGGAACATAAATAAAACCAAGTAACTGCAAGCACCTTCAAGACTGCAATTGGATTGTCCTCAAAGTGCCCTCAGCACACATAAAATGTGCTGAAAGTACATTAAATACATACACAGAAAAAAAATGAAAGTTACCTACATACTGTCTTCACAGGATTTAGAAAGTAGGGGAAAGTGAAGAGGATAAAAGACAAAAATAGAAAGGTTATTTCAATAAATGACATTTTGATATTTGAAAAATCTTGGAAAATTGAAACTTTGCAGGTGTACCTTACAAATAGCAGAGGTTGGTGCAAATAAGCTGTCAGTTAATTAATCTAAAAATATATGTCAAATATTAAAACAAAAATTTAAGAATGTCTCTCATGGTTTAAGCCCAGCTGGCCACTAATCACCACAGAGTTGTTCATTCCCTCCCTCACCAGCAGGGTGAGGGAGACAATTGGATGGGTAACAGCTGGAAAACTCGTGGGTTGGGATAAAGTTTAATAGGTAAGGAAAAGCAAAGCAAAACAACAAATTCATTAACCACTTCCATGGGCAGGCAGGTGTTCAGCCATCCCAGGAGAGCAGGGCTCCCTCACCCTAAACAGTGACTTGGGATGGCAAACACTAACTCTGAACATCACCCACTTCCTCCTTCTCTCCCCCTCTTTTTATCCTGAGCATGGTGTAGAATGGAATATCCTCAGGATCAGTTTGGATCACCTGTCCCAGATGAGCTTTCTCCCACCTTCCCAAGCACCCCCAGCTGCCTCACCAGTGAGGTAGCACCAGAAAGAGAAAAGGATTTGGCACTGTGTAAGCCCTGCTCAGCAGTAACAACAACATCTCTCTATTACCAGCACTGTTTTCAGCACAAATCCAAAACACATCCCCCTACCAGACACTGGGAAGAAAATTCACTCTAGCCCAGCCAAAACCAGCACACTGCCTTGCCTGTCTTGAACAAAACAATGGTAAATCAGATATAACTCAGTCATATTTCTGGCCCTATATTTAATTTTACAATTTTTCCTGGAAAAATCATTCAAACCTCATGAGGCAAGATTTTAAAACCAGGAAATCTTGTTACACGAATCTGTGTAATGTAATCTGGGCAAAAAAAAAACAAACAAAAACAAACACCTCTGTGTGAAAATCTATTCTCACTCACATACTCACTAAGTTTGTACATAAAAACACTATCTTAAGGGGTATTTTAGTATGATTGAATGGTCAGATGAAAGATCACTTGTTTTTACAGAAACAGAATACAGAGGACAGAATACTGCCAGCATATTCACATTCAGGAATTATAATTAGTGGCAATTCTGACTGTTTCTTTTCAGTCTGTGTTGTTGTAGCAACAAACAACACTTTTATTTGCCTAGTAAAACTTAATGGAATTATTAGAAGACTGCTTTTCCTGGGCTTTTCCTTGGGTATCTAAAGAAAAAGAAGCCAGGGTATAGAATACTCTGTGTTCTGTGCAGGACACAGGAATGCACTTTTTACAGCACCTTTGGTGTGAAAACATAATATTTCTGTTTGAATCTCTGCCAATACTAAATAAATAAATAATTTATCGATTTAAAGAAATAAAATACAAGGATGTAGAGTTATTTTAATGTAAGAGTCTAGTAAAAATAAAACTTTGTGGTTACAGATATCCAAGCAAATGTCTATCTTTGAAGACAAGGAAATGGTAGTTCATATTAATGGAATACCAATCTGGTGCTGAATACTCATCTAGTCATTCTCACCTCCTACGCTCTGTCAT
Organism: Zonotrichia albicollis; assembly: GCF_047830755.1. NCBI lineage: Eukaryota > Metazoa > Chordata > Aves > Passeriformes > Passerellidae > Zonotrichia > Zonotrichia albicollis. The sequence continues at coordinate 24,173,361 of NC_133820.1, forward strand.
CCTCCTTTAATGGCATATTCAAGGAAAGGATTATATAAAAGAAGTTTATTATAAAATTGGATAGAATGAGTCACCAAAGGATACTTAAAGTCAGCCTGTCCAACAAGGTGGTAATGTTGCCCTACTTAATTTGCTTGCTTATGAATTATATCTGTTCAGTGCTAAAAGGACAAGCATAATGCAGTTCCAGTTTTATGGGGTAAGTCGATCTATATTTACTCCACTCCTAGATTTGCAGGTAACATTGGATGCTCATTGTCCTTAAAAAGTTAAGGTCTTTAAAACAGTGGTTCCGAAAAAACAGTGCACTTTAGCAAAATTGAACTTTGTCAGTGGAAATGACTCAGGTATTTCAAGTTAGGAACACACTAAACACTATCCTTTGATCAAGGCTGTTGTCAAGGAACAACTCTTTGCTTCAACTAGAATTTGATGAAATTAATTTTCCTTTTCTGTGTATGGATTTTGTCTTTTATAAGTGAAAACTGTGAGCAATAAAAATAAAAGTGAAGCATGACTATTGCTTCATTGATTGGGAAAAATTAACTTAATACAAGTGAGATGTAAGAAAGGGATGTCTGCTAGGAATCGAAGCATGACAGTCATTTAAGAGATCAGATTTTCTGGAATAAAAGATACAATGTGATGCCTATAATCAAGACAAATACTCCTCCTTGATAAGGAATTCTAATACAGTTGATATTCAATTAAAATTTTATAAGCACTAAAATATACTTTCAGCAAGTCAGAGGAGCAGCAGATTTTTCTTTCAGTTACTCAACTCATTCTTTGTGATGCTCCACTCTTGCTACATATAATTTTGTTTAAAAACAAAATAAATTCACCCTGGAACTATGGTAGCTTAGATAATTATTTTAGAAGGCTTTGATTGTTATTAAAAAATTATATAAAAAATTATATATATCAACATGTAGATCTTCTTAAAGACATAGCTTATTATTCTTCATAAGCCTGAATATTCTTTAGAGGCCTTGCTTTTGCTATCCACTCCTGTGTCTACTCAAGTAAGAAAATATTCTAAAGCAATTTATAGTAATTATTTATTTATAACACATGCCTTTGCTGCAATGAATGACTTATGTAGGTACTCAGAGTGGATGGAGAACATTTAAAGATACACCTGATTAATTTAACAGATTGTTCTCCTTTGGAAGGGAGATTGTCTCAAATATGACAGTTGCCAAAACTTGTTCAGGAAACATTCAGCCAAGTAAAATGGATATAATGTAATGCCGTGTATATATGCTGGCATTTCTTGAAAGGAGTAGGTATCTGCATCAGTGGTAGCCACACAAATTTTAACTGTGCTTCGATGCTTATTATTATTCTAAGATATTTTCTTTCTTTACGGCAGCTCTTAAAAATATTTTCTGTTCTCAGATCCCATGATAGAAAATAAGCTCCAAAATAGTAAAGGCCAACTCTGAATAGGTCTGGGGAGATATTTTTTCTTTTTCTTTTCTTTCCTTTGGATAACTCGCAGATACAAGAATAAAGCTACTCCAGGCCGAAATTCTTTGATCTAAATTTCAGCCTGAAAATCTAACAGGAACTGAAACATTTCTATGTCTTCTTTTAATCTTTTTTTTTTTTTTTTGGTCAAACAGAATATCAAAACCTAAATGTACACATTCTATTAAAGAAGACCACTACTAAATCTGTAAGAAAGTTTATATCCCCTCATTTTGCCCAACTTCCCATATATTGAAATTAATAAAACCATAATCAAATGCCATCTGGTGTTTCAGGAAACTCCAGCTCGTAGGCAATTGACTTCTCCCTCATGAAGATTTCGGCACCTGAAGATATTTATTTTGGCATGATGGTCAGAACATTTAGAACATGATTTCCCTAAAATCCTTCACAAGGCATCTCCCAGGATACCTCCAATCCCAAACTGGCCCACATGAATCACAAAATTAGTCTTGGGAGCTGAAAAAAGAAGGAACTAAAAAAGAAGGAAAAGCCCCAATCCTCGCTACCACACTGTCAGATAAAACTGCATCTATTCTTCTTTATAAGGATTTTAGTAGTCCAGCTGGGATGTGGGAGAAAAGGTTACATTCTCTCCAGTGACAGAGGGAATTTGAATTCTTATTCCCTAACAGAAAAATGCTTGGCATTACATTTTCTGTGGTGGGACTCATATTTTCCCATTGTAGCTCTATTTTATGCAGCAAAATGAATATTGTTTGGTAAAGAGAGATGAAGTCACACATAAAAACTATTTGGCTTCATTTGTCTCTGGCATAGTTCATACAAAATTCTGATTGAAATATTTGATGCAGAAGGAAGCATAAAATGATTAGTAGGTCTTAACAGCACTCCTAAATAAGTCAGAATGGCATTACTTAACTCTGGAGGAAAAAAAAAAAGGCCTGCAGACTGGAAGAAGTCAAAAGGAGTTTGCAAAATACCATTCAAAGTTATTTCAGTGCAAAGAATCTAAGCAAGGTAAAAAATGCTCTTTTAGGAGAACTAAGTATTTTAATAATGAAACATATCTTCACAATAAACTCATGCATTTCATTAAATGTTTTAGGCAGTTGTATAAATGGCTAAAAATCCTCATTGGCCAGAATAACACTCCTAAATACTTACAAGAAAAAAACAGCTTTTTCTGGTCTCTTCATGCTGATTAACTATTTAGCATCACAATATATCTATGAAAAAATCCCAGATATATGTTCTACTCAGTCATGCATTTCATATCTTTCTTTGATAATTAGAATTGTGATTTGGGAATTTTTTAAATGAAAAATATCTACAAGTTGGTATTATAATATTCAGTATTTGCTTACAATCTGTCTACTGTTTACTCACAAAGACCAGACAAAAGATGAAAATTTACATTTTAATTAAACTCATAAAATGTATCATATGTTAAAGAAAATTATTAAAACTGTTGGAGGTTATAAATGCTCAGAGAAGAAAAATATCCTTATTCAGATTTTTGATGATGGTTTGTTTATCTGTGAAAATAGTTATGAAACATAATATTCACAAAGGCAATCCTTATTCCCATAATTCACAAGTGTGCTTCAGTTATTTCTTTTGAATTATTATTCTTTAAAAAAAAAAACTAAAGTTGGACTAAGTATAAACCATATATCTGGCAAAGCAGATACTGCCCCTTTGCTCTTATACACAGATTATCTTGTACATATAATATATATGTGATTAAAATAATGATATGTGATGAATCTTCTACACACTAGGAAATTTTGAAATTGTTCTTTATAGTCCACTGTTTGTTACCAAAGAATTTTCAAATGTAGAGTAGGGAGACCAACTGAGATGTGAGACGGATTTGTAGCAGTTTTTGTCAAATTCTAAACAGGCGTCACTAATGGTAACCAAACAAATCACACAGGCTACAATGAGATTGAATCTTACTGGAAGACTAATTATAACAGGAGAGTTCATAATAAATACAGTAAAAAGTAAAATAGCTTTCTCTCACAAATCAAAATTATAGTAAAATTCTTACTTTAGTACAATGCATTATGATGAATGTTTACACACAAAAAATCAGAGTTCTGTAAAGCATGCATTACTTTGGGTAATTCTGTAAATAACTGTTGCATGCATAAGCACCCTAAGACTGTGATTTTGATAAACTATATGTGAACCCTGAGAGAAAAACTCTACAGGGAGGAAAGAAGATAATATAAGTAGATGAACCCTTCCCTAAAATTCTTATCGATTTCTTTCCACCAGATATATCTGTAGAATGAACATTTATAACAGAAAATTTGACACAAGGAATTACAATGGTATGAGATTTAAATTCATTTAAGTCATGAAATTCATGAGGACTAGAAATTTGAAATGTGACAGATTTTTTTGTACACATTCAAGATAAAAGCGACAGAAAACTTGACCTATGTATTTAATCTGTCTATTCTGTCTTGAATACCTGAGATGACAAGTATATTTAAGAACAGGAGGTTTAAAAAGACAGAAAAGGGAGATTCACTAATCATATATTGTGTTGAAAATTTATTGAAGTCATAGGTACAAAATAATGATGTATTTAAGGTACTTTAATAATTCATTGTAGATAAAAGCTTTATCCCAAAACTCAAGAATACACATCACCTGTATTTCTGAAAGAAATTTATAGAATTATTTATATGCCTTCATTATACTATTTTCACTTCAAGATAACTTAAAAGATATTTTCCTGAAGAACAACAAACAAAAAAAATGTATTAGAAAGAAAGAAACAAGGAAAAACCAAAAACAAATCCCACCACACTAAAAAACACCAAAACATTAGATACCAAGATCCATTTTATGATGATGGCTTAAAAAAAGAATTAAAAAATCAAACACACAATGTTTCCACAACTTATCTCAGTGAATGTATCACAACGATGTGAAAACATTTTTATAAGAGAGACTTTGAAGTTTATGTTTTCATTATCTCTCTTCTTCAGAATCATAGATGTGTCATCAGCATAGTGGTTGCATTCAGAATGATGATGTGTATATGATGGTCTGAACTGCTGTTCTGTTCTGGATAAGAGAAATGTTCCTCATTAATTAAAAAAAGCTATTATGAGTTTGATGGGTTTGGAAGCTGCTAATAACAGTACCCATGAAGTAAGATATATTCTTTGGGACCTGTGTTTAGGAGTGGCAATTTGGAGAAGCACAGTGTCTTCTCAGTTTTTTGACATATGGAACGGCCATCTTTCTGTTTCAATTAATTTGTGTGGGTGTGCATGGGTGTCTGGGCATGGATATCTATAGCAATAATAAGTTTATTTCTAAGGCTATTACAGTATCCTGTGAAGGAACACTTTGGACTCCCATGGGGAGGGCATTTTAGAGAAGCCAGTGCTAGTCTGGATATTTTTGCCATCAGAGATAAACACACTGTACCACACAGAGCTCTTAAAACAAACTGACAGAAACAAGGTGCTTCTAGCAACATCACTGTAACCTTTGGTGAGCTAGGTAAAATTATCTGCTTGAAAAAATACCAATTTGGGTTTTTTCTTTTGGTATAAGAAATTGTCTTCTTATTCCCATAGCAAGATAAACATAATTATAGAAATAGTTTCCTTGGTTTAACCATAGATATGGCAACATAAAAGTTCAACATTTCATGAATCAAGAGTATGCCTCATTAAAGATTTTAGTAGAATAATTTAATTTAATTAGTTTTTCCTGTCAATGTCCTTCCAGAACCCTCCCTTCTGACTTTTCTTTGCTACACTGATTTGAAAAGATTGAATTTTCCCACTATATATCCTGAAATTTTTCATTAACCCCTGTCCAGATGACAGATGCAATTATGTCTTCACTGAATTGGTATATACAAATATATTTTGTTATGACATTGATTTCAATTATTTAATGTTGTCTCAAAGCTGAAGGTCAACACTGGAGTACTGTGGTAATGCCACCATGTCAAAGTCCCTGAAAAGACAGAAATTATTGTGCTTGCAATTTTTTCTTTCTTCTAAGAATAGCTATAAATTTTTAATGGCTGTTTCAAACTCCAAAGATCACCCAGAGTTTGCAGGGGATTGCCCAATATCAAAGAAAAATAAAAATAAAGCAAACCAGAAACTATCCCAGAACTGAACTACATCACTGCTAGATCTGTTTTTCCTTGGTGTCCTTACACAAATGAAGCATCACAGGAAAATCTGGTGGACTGTAGCTGGCAAATGAAGGCTCTTTTCTTATATCCACTCATGCAGTTGCTCATAAGAAGAACAACAAAAATTAACTCAGATACAACATAACCATATAATTCTGTGCAGCAGAATTGAATCATGTTGAAGAAAGGACAGAAATAAGTGTTATGCTATGGATAATGCCTGAAAATGCAACTTTACAGATTTTAGTAAGGACTGAAGAGGAAAAATGTGTAAACCTGAGCCTGGATCAATGTTTGCAACAGTAAATTCTGAGACACCTCATCTCCAGTTTCTTGCTTTTAAGTATTTTCCTCAAATGTGATATTATTAGGGATACATTTAATCTATTTTATTTGAATAGAGAATAAATTATGAAAAACAGACGGTTCTCAAGGTACCTCCTCTTTTTTATTCAGATCTATTTTATTTGAATAGAGAATAAATTATGAAAAACAGACAGTTCTCAAGGTACCTCCTCTTTTTTATTCAGAAAGCTTTTTGTAATTTAGCATGCACCACAAGTGCATACATGAAGAGAGTGTACAAAGCCCTTTCTGCATTTTAAGCTAATGTTCTTTTTCTGCTCTTATGGAGTCCCTTGTATCCCCAAATGCAGAGGATATTCATTTTTTCCTGTGATCTCTTGGCTTGACACATTCAGCTTCTTCAATACGAATCATTGCAGTTTTTCACTGTTTCTATAGTTTGCACTTAAAATTATAGAGATAAAATAAGAACAGACAATGGAAAGTTTAATTTTTAAAGGTTTCAATAACTATAATGCCAACAAACACAGTGAAGTGTTCCTGCTATTAGACATGTCAAGTTCAATAAATGTCACTTATTTGCATAGGCCCTGGAGTTATATTTGTATTCAATTGCTGTCATATACTTTTGTCACTATTGGATGAATCCCACTGATGAGAAATGTTCAATACACCCTTCACCTAGAGATCTGAGGAAGTCAGATAATACATTACTGGCAGAACTGAGCATGTTTTTTAAGACGTCATTTACAAAAATCAATGAAATTATTGTTTTGGGTTCTGTGCTGTGGAGTAGATTATATTGCAGTGTCCTCCTGGATAATGGATGTTCTTCCCACTGCAATGTAAGTGTACAGAAAGCCACTTAACCTCTGATTCTCTTATTAGATCTACAGTGGAAGAGTGAGAAGAGTTTCAGCTGTGGATGGGTTGTGAAATTTGTAAGCACAGCTACTGAATGGGCTGATGAAAACCTGAGAAAATTACTGTCAAAACTTACTTTTCACAGTGGAAAAAAAAGTAACTACCAAATTTCTTTGGAGAGATGAATTGAGGAAACTGGGCTACAGGACTTTGCCCAGTAGTGCCTTGCAGGAGATTAGGACAGATTTCCAAGTTATTTTAGAAGTCTGTCAGAGGGAGCTGGAGAACTTGTACTTACTGGCTTTTGTTTGGATTTTTTTTTTTATTTAATCAGCAAATTGCAGAGGCAAGAAGGTAATTAGGTGTATTTTTTTTTTTTTTTCCTGCAGGAATTGCTCACTTTCTTAATATAATCATGGGGTGCATTACCGTAAGGGGGACAATGGGATTGACCATTCTTGAATCTGAGTACTGTGCAGTTTGCTATACAGCCATGAATGTGTACCTATGAAAGCACATTTCTAATTTTGATATACTGTTCTGACTGCACACATCCTTCTTATCATCAGAAAAGATCTGAAAGATACAGCACAATCAGCATGTATTTTTAACCTTGCAGAACACAGCTACTTAAGTGATTTCTAGGTGGAAGATGAGCGGTATAACTGGACTGAGTTTTCACATAAATCACTTCCAGCAGGAAATGTAGCTCTCTTATTGATAACATACAGAAGGCTTATTACTAACAATGTTGGTGAGCGAAATTAATTATTCCCAAGAATGTTTAGAGAGACATACCAATAGGCATAATCTAAGAAAAATTCTATTTGCCTTCAAAGTTACTTTTCCAGTGTTAGAAGGAAATTTTTATGATCCTTCTTAAGTATTTTCATGATAATTATAATATTAGAAGGCATAATCCATCAAAAACATTATTTTGAATGTATTTTGTATTTTCCAGTGTATGATGTAAAATTGCACACACACACAGAGATAAATGTACCTGTTTATGAAAATGAAAACATTGTTTAAAATTAATTATGTTAGTATTAAAGGAAGCATTTGAAAAAAAAAAAAAGAATAGCAAATTATATGTTTATAAGAAGACAAGTGTAATCAGTAAGGTAATATATATCTTGTTAAAATCATCTTCCTGGCCAGTTGCTGGGCTTGCTCCATGATGTCAGTGCCTGCCTTATCCTGAAGAGCCAGCATGGGAAACAGATATGGCCCAGCAGGGTAGAACAGAGAGGAAGGGTGGTCTCTCCCAACCCTGTGTCCAATGTGGCCAAAGACACTGCTGCCTTTGCCGCTGCAGTGACACATCCCTGGCTCATGGGCAGCGTGGTGTCCACCAGGTGCTTCTGCAAATCTGCTCTTCAGCCGAGCTCTAGTGGTGGCTGCTTTATTCCCTCCAGGGCCAGGACTTGGTTTGTGCCTTTGTTCAAGTTCTGGAGGTTCCTACTGGCCCCCTTTTCCAGCCTGTCAAGGCTCCTCTGAATTGAAAGACAACCATCTGGTGCACCAACTAAATCTAGTTTTGTAACATCTGCAAACTTGCTGAAATTTATTCATCAAATTTTAAAGGTAGAAGCTACTAAACCTATGTTTTTATAATTTATCATACAAATCTTCATATTGCATTCACTTTGAGTAGTATTATGTATTAAAAGGCCTTCAATAAATTAGTTACATTACTTGGTGAATAAAACAATTGGGTCTTATTCATTATGCACAAAGGCTTCAGAATCTGACTGTACATTATTCATTCTTCAATACTCTCAGATACTGAATGCACAATTTGTTTCTACCTCTCCTAGACTGTCATTTATTTGACAAACAATAATATATTTTTATTCTAAACTGAAATTGATATTGCATTCTACAAGAATTGAAATGCTGTGTGAAGGTTACCCTTAGAAAGATACAACTTCAGAGCAGTTTGGGTGGACACACCTGTTTGGGAGAAGAAGGAAGTGAATAGTACAAGCATGAGACATTTCTTGACATTAAACAATGTCAGGGAACAGCCTTGGCCACATTTTGTACCATGAATGAAACAGCCATGGACCAGGATTCCCATTATGGTGAGCACCAAAGCAGGCACAAGTTCCAGTGTTCTCATTGCCCAAATCAGAGCAGCTCTTACTTAAGACTGGATAATTCTGCTTTTTGGATTACTTCAGGTTTAACTTCAGGTTGTATGTAAAACCTGGAGACCTGTTTAAAGGGGCTTCAGGCCTCTAGAGATGTGAGAATGAGACATTACATTAAGCAGTAGTTATATAGAAATTAATTTGCCGCAATTAATACAATAAGACAAATAAATAAATATATTTATGCCTCTGTTGTCATGTGAACTTCATTTTTTATCTTTGTTTTTTAGGACTTTTTCCCCTTTGCATATCCTTTGTTTTCATGCCTTCTCTCCTTCAAAATGCCTTTACACTTAACAAAAAATCCAAATCCAATAATAGAAATTATCTGACAGGAATACAAATTCCAACTCTGGAACTCCAATTCCAGTTTTGAATTGCAGAATTAAGAACTCCCCAGATCCTGTTCGCTGTAATTTTTGTGTTTTCTTTTTTCTTCCCAGAATTGAGCCCTGTGCATTTAGCCATGATTAAACAAGCTTAGATGCGTCTTTCTCACACATAAATTTATATGCAAAGTTTCCTTCATTTTTACATGAGCCCATAACAAACACATACTGCATTGCAGAAAGGAATTGGATATGTACAAGTTATTTTTCCATTAGAAAGCATTTCAGTCACTGTCCAAGACAATAAAAAGTAAATATGCATTCCATAAAACCTAAAAAAGACTGAACAGGTTATTGCAAAAGAAAACATGTTCTTGATTTTCTGTGGACACTTTCAGGGAACAATAATGATACACATATGAGAAAAACACTAGGTGATACATTCACTTCTTTAATTATGGATGCATTTCTTAGGCAAATATTAAAATTACTCATCCCTAATATATTAACCCTAAATATATTGACTCAATATAATGCCCTTCCAGGACTCTGATTCACCTAAAGTTGTGAATCAAAATAATAGCGGAAGATGTTTTTGCTTTTACCTGTGTATGTTTCTGCACTGATGGCTGTTGTTTTTCAGAGCGAAATCCCTGAAGAGTACTTGCAGAAGACCCTAACACCACTTTTCCAGCTGTTGTAATAAACAAAGCTGAGGATGATCCCAGGAGCAGGAGTGGGGCTGACTCCAGCGTTGGCCAGGCAGCCCCTGCACCTGGGGGGACCCAGCAGCCTCTGCCATGGACAGGCCAGAGGATCCAAGTGACATCTCAGGGATCAGGGTGGAGATTGTCCCTGCTGTGGGACAGGGGCTGTGTGGGGTCCTGGACTGTGGGGCGAGTGGGTGAAGCCCCATGAGAAGACCCAAGGGGGAGCTGTCTGGGACCAGCCTATCTAGAGCGTCCAGGACCCAAAATTTTGCTGATTTTAAGGCAAGAGAAAGCTTAATGCACTTCATAATTTTGTGAATAGGGCATTTTGACAGTCATAGTGATGTGTTCATGCCTTTTCCCTTTTCCTTTTAATGGAAATGTAGGCGAACACAGGATGGAGCTAGGTTAAGATGAATGCTTGTGTAACAGTGTTCACAGGGGTTCTTGGACAAGGGAAGAGACAAGAATGTTGACTCCATGTTCAGAAGGCTTGACTTATTATTTTATGTTGTATATATTACATTATAACTAACTAAAAAGAATAGAAGGAAAGGTTTTCTCAGAAGGCCAGCTAAGAATAGAATGGAAAAGAATGATAACAAAGGCAGCTGGCTCAGACAGAGAGCGAGACCCAGCTCTGCCATGACCGGTCACCAAATCCAAACATCTACAGGAGACCAATCACAGGTGCACCTGTTGCATTCCACAGCAGCAGATAACCATTGTTTACATTTTGTTTCTGAGCCCTCAGAAGGGAAAAAATCATAAGAAAGGATTTTTAGTGGAAAGATGTATATGACATGCTTGTGTTATCTCTCTTCTAATAACACCGAAAATGTTTTCATCCAAAATCTGTCACTTCAAATTGGGGTGACCAAAGACTTGAAATTAGTGTTCCCCTTTTCTAGGTGAGCATTCTCAAATCCTTTTCCTGCACACCTTTTCAAAAGAAAGAAAGAAAACCAGAGAACTCCTCATAGTTTCACACACAGAGGCTCATGACTGTTCCATTCTTTCAATCCAAGAGGAAAGATGGAAAAGGAAACGAGGAAAGCTCAGGTGGAAAGCTGCAAAATGAATGTTTTACGATTTGTATAACAATAACAGAAACTGAGCAGAGCAGATGACAGAATGGTCATTTTTAAAATGTCAGACAGAGGAGAGTATTCTGTACAATATGCAAACAAAGGTACCTTTATTCTGCTACAGAAAAAAAGAAGTAAAATAACTACTGTATGAACAAGTATTACTCAGGAAAATTGTTAGCTGAAGAGGGGATTTGAGGATGCAAATTATGACAGACAGCAGAGGGTTAGAATATTCACAGTTTGAAGTTTCTTAAGTTTGCCTAAGCAGCAGAGCTCAGCTGAAACGTCATTTTCACAGTATGCCCGAGGTTATACTGAGTGAGCAGAAAACCTGCACAAAATGCATGAAACTGGAGAAGCCCAAGGATGCCAGGAGAAACCAGTATTCAGGAAAAAGAATGTTTTATGAGAAGAACTTACCCCAGTATTGTTGCACCTGGTTCTAAAGCTTTTGCTAGAGCACAGAGGCAAAAATAATGGCAAGAACTAAATATGGCAAGGAAGCCCTCTTTTCACCTTTGTTCACAACTACACCATTTAAATTGTAAAATGATGTAATGAACAACTAAGAAACATAATTATGGTTTTCCCAATATTTCTTTAGAAAAATAAAGATGGTAAAAACCAATATATTGGGGAAATATAAAATAACAGAAAGGAAAGTTAGTGAATGCAAGATCTGATAAAGGGAATAGCAGTGAGGGAGAAAGGCAAGAGAGACTATAGGGACAAAAATTGATTAATCTCATTTTTATTAATCCATATTTGGCTACTGATTCTTATTGTTAGCAGAAAAGAAAGGGGCAGAATACCACAACAGCAGTTTGCTCCTTACTATTGAAGAAACATCTGAAGAGGCAGCTCAAACCATCTACAGTATACAAGCTGAAAGTTGTCTAAAAATTAGTTACAAGTAGAATTCAGCAAAGAATAGTTCATGAAATATATACATGCTTTAGAAAAAATCTCATTTTTCTCAGATCTAAACTTTTATTTTGAATGTTTTGAGTTCAGCTATATTTTCCATTGCTCTAGCAATTTGTTTCAGTAACACCTATTTTTTCTGGGTTTAGAGCTAGTATTTGAACATAAAGTTGTAATTATTCCATATTAACAGATATAATTTAGATGATTTCTAGTAGTTTCTGTAGAAGAATTTGATTGTGAGAAATAGTGATATTCTGACTTATGATGCCAACTGGAAGAAAAGTATATTTTGGAAGGAAAATTTTATTCTAGGGAAAAAAAAAAATTCAAGACCCAAATCTTTTCTGTGCTATTCTTAATATTTTAAGGTGCTCATGGAAATTCAAAGTAGGTGGATAGGGTTAGGAATAATGTATATTGGAACAGAAAATTACCAAATAGAAAATAACTGTTTTGCATGCTTTTAGACAAAATTAATTAAAATATTTTCAGACATACCACCAAAAAGTGTTCATATTAGTGGTAAATAGTTGCATGAAGCCTAGGTCAGTCATCATATATTAGCATGAGTGCAGGCATGAATTTTGAACACAAAATGTGTGAACACTCATTTGGAAGACAAAGTATCAGTGCTGGTGAGAAAAAGGATGACAAGCAGAATACAATACAAGCAGAAAGCGTATTTATGCATTGACTTACAATTGGAGTCATTTGGACTTCTGTGTACTTTAGCAGCAGTAACTTAAATAAGTTCAGTCACAAATCTTTCAGACAACAGGAAAAAAAATTCCTGTGGGCTTAATTAACTCAGCTCATCTTTCCAAAGCACTTGTGGATGCATTGTCAAGAATGACTTTAGTAATTTTAAATTATCGTTCTCAGTACATTCAGTGGAATTTTTCTTTCTTTATTTAAGAGTTTTCATTTAGAGTTCTAGCTTTTCTAGTCACTGAAGAAGAGTAATTCTGCCTACTAATTTTAAAAGCAGTTTGTATGATTGCTAGAGGTCTAGCCCTGTGCTCTTTCCTTCCTTGCTGCAGGCAAGTTCCATCATTTAGGTAAATGAACACTGAATAATAATTGCATTTAGTGAAAGCATACTGGGCCAAATGACTGTGAACTAATTTCAGCTCTATAGCTTCTCTCTGAATTCCATTTTGAATTTTAACATCAAGCAAAAATTATTGAAAATGCTGAATGATTTGGCTTTTTTTTAGAGAGTTTGCTGAGAAAATGTCACCCATATTTCCACTTCATGTACTTTTTTTTTCCAAATTTTTCACAGAAGCTTAATTGTTCATAAATTTAAGTCTATGAAGTTTTTTATTCAATACTTAGAGCAACTACCCTGCCCTTAAATAATTAATACTTCTTTGGGCTGAAATATTTGTCCTTCATCAAAAAAGACATTTATTTATTTTTTGAATATCCATTAGATTGATTGATATATAAATTTCTTTAATTGATTTATCTGCACATTTGTGAGGAATTATTATTTTCCCACGGTAGGTAAATTACCATTGTGACAACATTACCAGTATATTTCCTATCCAAAATTGTATGCATTTTTTCACTTAAGTGTATATCACAATCCCATTATAAAACTGGAGAACTAGTCAATCAAAGGTGGATGAATTATGAAGATTAAATAACTTAGGATGCTTGGTAGGTTAAGTCTTTCAGCTTAAAATTTTAATTCAGGCTGAAATTAATCATAAGCAATTGGTTTATTTTTTATTATGCAGTGAATGACTATGTATGAGTAGCCATGACTATCTAAAGAAGTTGATGAGGTATTTCCATAATATTATGAGTTTATCAAGGGAGATATTCTGGAATAAGTTTGGGATAAGAGGGGCTGAGGCTTTCATGTCAGTTTCAGTGACAGCATTGGAATCAAGAAGGTGCCGCCTGCACCAACCTTGCTTCAGTGAGAGAAATCAGCTGACTCAGGTCTGTCACATCCTACCAGTCCTTGGAAAATTTGGAGCAAATATATTCAACTTCCTACTGAGGGGAAGTCAGGATGACATGGCATCCTTTCTGCACGATGCTGCATCCAATGATCACTTTCAACTGCTTTATAAGATGGAAAAGATAATAAAAAAAGATAACAATTTCCGGCAATTCTGGTCAGTGGACCCTTCTAGAAGTGCTAATAGAGTATTTGGGTAATTGGGTAATACTCTTACCATATATGGATTATTCTACTTTAATCAATGAATTATAGACTTATTTTAAGCAAAATAAAACCTATATTATTTTTAACTCTTTTGTATGCTTTACCATCTTGAGATAATTGGTACTCTCAGGAGCCAGCTTATTTAAGGATGTCACCTAAATTTTAATTCAGTTTACACTTTAGAATAATTTTTAAAATTGCAAAGTGATAATATATATAATAGTAGTGCATCATTTTATATATATATATATACTTCTTTATGTACAATTGATATTATATAATATTTGCAATTGGTATTATCTAATAATTATAATGTGAAGTACCTTGGTTTGTATTTCAGACACCAATATGAGTTTATGTGTATTTGTTCCTGTATGTGCAGTGTCTTCTGTAAGAAATATGTACTGAATTCGAAGCTATTCTTTTCCTGAAGAAGAGGTCTTATTCTAAGGGAGAATGTTAGATAGCGAATCACTGGCTCTACTGCTCATAGAAGTGTTATATTCCTAATTTTTCTCCTGATACATGCCATAATCTTAGGCTCAAAGTAAAATGCATGGTTTGTTTTTGTGTTTAAGGAAATGAGCTGCTGATTTCTGCAAGTACATTTTGTCTCAGAAAACACAAGAAAAAAGCTCATTAACCTCTTTTCTTCTCCTACCTCTTATAAGAGAATTGTTCATTAGAAAGAAAATGGAAAGACAATTTGTTAAACTTGTAGCAACTCTTACAAATGTATACAACAAACTAATGAAGAAATAAAGTAGAGCTCTACATGTCATATTAAGGTTAGCATCTGTCATATATTCAGATAGGCAAGAAAGTTTATATTATATATTATATATTATATATTATATATTATATATTATATATTATATATTATATATTATATATTATATATTATATATTATATATTATATATTACTGGAGGGCAAAGGGCCTGTTAGATTTCAGAATAATTTTAAGACTAAAAAAATGAAGGGCTCTCAAAAAAACATAATACCTTTAGAAAGATGCACTTTTATTTTATATAATATTACTGTAATTACTAATAATGTTATTAAAAAATTATAAGTATATATTGATTAAATGAACATTTTCCAGAGTGAAATTGCAATAGAAGTCACACTCATTCAGGAAATGGAATGGAAAGAATCAACTTAGAAAACCTCTTCCAAATAGATTTTATACTGCATTAATAACTTTTAACATCTGTTTTGCCTTGCTGAAAACATTTGAATGTAAGAACTATTACAATTTTAATGCAAGTTTTATTATATGTAAATAACAAGTTATTTTCTGTAATTAGGACTGTAAAATGGTGATTTAGTTAAATCTGTATTTAAACTAATTCTGGGAAGAGACAGGTCATTTGCTTTTTGAATATCTTGCTCACTAAAATAAAACAATGGCCATTTCTAAAAAAAATACTGTTATGTGATCAGCTGGTGAAGAGTTTAACAACTTTAATTGTTTATCTTAGAGTCAAATTGCTAAAAATAAGAAATTAACTCAAGAAATGTGTTGAATGATTGAATTCTGAAGTGAAAAATCCAACAGTAGTAATTCAAATTATACTACATAATAATGAAAAATAGAACTTCACCACTTCATAGATTCAAAATTATGGGAGAGTGGATTGTCAGAGAATAGCGACGGCGCTGCAGGCAATCTCACCCCTGATAAGCTGCAGCTGTGTGAGACAGGTGACCAGCATTGAAGGAGAAGTGTGGAATGCTGATGTGCATTGACCAATCACAAAAGAGTAAAAGGGCTCACAGGTGTTGTGCATGTGAGACACAGGGTATAAAGGTTGTACTGGAGACCAAAAAAGTGATGCTTATCACCATTTTTGGTGACAGTAGTGTGTCCTCCATTACCAAACTGTGTCTTCATTTTGTATTTAAAAAGCAGTTTTCCCCCATTTTCTTTCTTTTATTTTCCTATTAAATTATCCATGCTTTGCCTTCTGGTGTTTCCTTACAGACACTGCAAAGTCCTGGTTCTAAGTGGCAGGCACATCTATTCTCATATCATTCCCACTTAACTTCTGTTGGAAATGAGTCTTGTCTTTAAAACTTATCTGCTCAAATATGGAGGTATTTTTCCTTATTAAATACTCAGAAATGTAACTAATTTACTCTATAAATTTGTTATGAGACAGTATATTAAATATTTAATGAAAATATAGTTACAGTCATGTTCTCAGATTTGTTAACCTTGAAGTAGCGGAGAGTTGTTAGATATGTATAATAACAAGGAAAACCAGGGATAGAAAACTAGCTTTCTGTAGTTTCTGAAAATATCCAATGCAGTACTGAAAACTTTTTCTCTTATAAAATTATAAATAATTTCTTACTAGAGAAGAAACATTGCTCATAATCAATATTTTTAAATTCTCACAAGAACAGGTGTATCTTTCATTTCAGATTTGCTAATACTCCTTCCTGTTAGCAAAGCTGCCAAATTAAACACTGCATCACTTCATGGTCTTTCACTAAACTGTTACAGTCATATTTTCTGAAAAATCGCTTTGCCCAGGATTCTTCTCCTGGGGATATGAGAAGCCTCAGAGAAAAATGAAAACAATAATCATCTGATTTGCTTCTAATGTGTTTTGCTGCTTTGGAATGTGGTTTGGACATTGTTTACCAGCAGGGACTTGTTTCATTGGTTTCATGTGAAATATTTTTACTTAATGACCAATCATTGTCCAGCTGTGTCAGATTTCTGGTGAGAGTCATGAGTTTTTCATTATTATCTTTTAGCTTTCTGACTGTATCCTTTCTCTATTGTTTAGTATAGTTAGTATAACATTCTTTAATATAATATAGATCATAAAATAATAAATTAGATTTCTAAGAACATGGAGTCAGATTCATGATTTCCTCCCTTTGATGGGAGTCTCAGAAAATACCACACTAAACCATTAAAACTTTCAGTCACTGCCCACATGTGCTCATATCAATTCCACTGGGAGTGTGTCTGTTCCAATGCTTGGTATTCTATGCAGAAACTCAGAAATTTCCTTATGTGCTGGTTTTGGCTGAGTTATTTGCCATGCACCAGACCATATGGTGCCATATTTTGGATTTGTGGCCAAGCCAGAGCTGAGAACACAGCAATGTTTTAATTATTGCTGAGTGTCACAAGGTCACAAGGGTTGCAGGATGAAGAGAGAGGCGAGAATGTTGACTTCATGTTCAGAAGGCTTGATTTATTATTTTATGATATATATACTACATTATGACTATCCTAAAAGAAATAGAAAAGTTCTCAGAAGGCTAGCTAAGCTAAGAATAGAAAAGGAATGAATAACAAAGGTCTGTGTCTCAGCACAGAGCGAGACCCAGCTCTGCTGTGAGTGTTCAGTAAATCCAAAAACATCCACAGGAGACCAATCTGTTGCATTCCACAGCAGCAGATAACCATTGTTTACATTTTGTTGTTGAAACTTCTCAGCTTCAGCAGGAAAAATCCTAACGAAAGGATTGCAATGAAAAGATGTCTGTGACAGCTGAGCAGGGCTTGCACAGCCTTTTCTGTCTTCACACCATCACCACAAGAAGTGAGGAGGGAGCGCAGCTGGGGCAGCTGAGCGCAGCTGACCACAGGGATATATTCTGGGCTGTCTGGTGTCTTGCTCAGCACAGAAACACAGAAGATGACGGAAGCAAGGGACATTCAGAGTGATGGTGCTTGTCTTCCCGCTTCACCATTAATAGTGATGGAGCCCTGCTTTCTTGGAGATGACTGAACACCTGCCTGTCCCTGGGAAGTGGTGAATTAATCCTTTTATTTGTTTTGATAGAGCATGCAGCTTTTGCCTTCCTATTAAACTTACTTTATCTCAATCCACAAGACTTTTACCCTTCTAGTTGTCTCCCTGTTTCACTGTAGGGAAGGGAGCAAGAGGCTTCACGGGTCAGAGCTGCCCACTGGCACTAAACCACAACAACTCACAACTAACAGGGTTTCTTTAGCATGGAGAAGGAATTAAACTAATTGTTTAAGCAATCTGTGCTTGTAGGACTAGTGTCTTTAGAGGCATAAAATAAAAATATAGTGAGAATATGTTTGAAAAACATTAGCTCCAATTTTAGAATTGTTACTCCACTTTTAGAGCTAGCCTGTGTTCTACTGTAACTCATTTTATAAAAAAAGTAGAGAAGCAAATATATTTCTTTAAAAAAATGATTTCTCTAGAAAGAGAATGAATTTGTGTGGATTGATCATTCATTCGATGAGAGTTAGGTTGTTTTATACTAGTAAAGATTATCAAGCTATTGGTTGTGGTAGTTTATCTAACCTACCTTCAAGATTTTACCTTCATGACTATCGTATAAGATAGAAAAATTTTAGACACTTAGCATGAGTTTTATTCTTAGTGAAGAAAGAATTTTTGTAGAATCAAAATTAGTCATAAATACTTCAAATAATCCATTATTTAATTCCCACTTTCCCCCCCCCCCCCACCCCCCCACCCCAGGAAACTTTGGAGGTAGAAAGTCTTCAAATTCATGAAAATAATCAAAGATATATCTTTCATTACTAGACCTTCAGGAATGATGGTATCTAGGAATAATAGACCTCATTTGTCACCCTTGCAATTCCACAGGCTTATTTTTCCAATGTTCATGAAGTTGCTAGTTAACTTAATTTCCATTCTTTGCAAGTCACCTTTTGTATATACCTTATGAAATTATTTTCGGTGTTCTGAATGTTGCATGTATTTGAACTTCTCATTATTTATATGATGATGAGTGTAAGTTTACACTCATTAAGGGCAATGAATTCTCCTGATCCATCCATGCTGGCAGTCTTCTCATTGACATTGGTTTATATTCATGATTATTACTCCTCTGCAAAGGAACCATATTTGTTATTATTCATTCTTAACCTAATGAAGTATTCACTATATTGTGTGCAGCTTTATCTTACATATATATTTATGTAATCTCAGAAAGCAGATTAACCTGGAATTTGAGCAATGGATATTAATCATTCTCTGTCAGCTTTCTCTCTGTTTTTTTCTCCTAATTTCCTCTTCTTAAAGTCTAGGTAACTTGAAGTCGGATAGGTAGAGTTTGCTAAGTCAATGCCTTGTGAAATACTTTATTTCAATTGAATTGTCCTTTAAAATTTGCCAAGTACACTTGTTTTCCAAAGTTTGTGACTAAAAGTTTGTTGTGCAATCTTCTGAAAACATTGTCATGTGCTGCCTCAGGGTATAAAAAAACTGAAGCCCCTTTAAAGGAGCTCATCAGAACAGTCCTGGCCTGTGGGATCTCAGCACCTCAGGACTGAGGTGCCGAGCCACCGAGACCACCCTTGGGGGGCTCGGGAGTCCTGGAATGTTGCCAGAAGTGTCTGGTGGCTGGACTTTGATCCTACACAGGAGACGACACCTGTATGAGGATAGGAGGATTTCACCGGGGTGAATGGTGAAGGGATTAGTTAATTAGAGGGTGAGACACAGGGTTTAGGATTTCTGTACAGGGGGGTTTAGAGAAGTAAGATGGAGGAATTGGGGCGTGTCCTGTTCTTCTTCTTCTTCTCCTCCATCTTCTGTGGTGATGGTGGCACTTTGGGATTGGTCATTACTGAAAGTGCACTGGACAATAAGAATAAAAGGTATTGGGGAAAAATGATAAATATTGTACACGTAACTTTGGGTATAAAGATAGGTGACTGTCCGGAGGGCGAGAGAGTGTGCTCATGGCTGACTGCTGAGCAGACCTCTGTCGGGCAGAAAGAAAATCTTTTAGATAAACAATTAATAAACATAGAGATCGAAAGAAGAACTGAAGCCTCTTCTCGTCCTTTAATACACGGGCTGCCCCAAGGCCACTCCGGGCCTTTCCAGGCCCTTCAAACAGCCGAAAACCGGACACTGGCCCTTAAATTTCTGCCTTTTATTAAAAAAATAAGAAAAGAAAGCATTATCTTGCCATTCATAACATCTGCTACTATTGCATCCAGTAGTATATGAGGATTCATCTTGCAGCAATATGTTATCAAAACAGGAATAAGCATTTACGTGTTTGGGTTGAGTTAGAAGGTGTCAAAGATAAGAATTATTTAATAAGAATGATAATTTTTATTTATTTAAAAATAAACAAAAAAGCACCTTCAAATAGATAAATCTCATAAGGTTTCTACTTCATTTGGAATGCTTGCATAATTTCTGTCACATTTCTACTGTTTGTTACGCTATGAATATTTTTATTAAAAACCTGAATTTACAAAGACAACATCAGTGTAGCATGGTTGAGAACAGAATTGCCCAAATGCCGAAAAGAAGCTTTTCATTTGATGTCAATATTTTGGACTAGCTTCTTCATTATTTAATTTTGTCTTTCAAAAGAATATGTTTGCAGTTGGGCTTATTCTGCACCACACATGGAAGTGCACTGCATTCTGATTGTTTACCAGTTGTACTCCATGCATTTTCAAGGTTATTTTTCATTTTCAGAAAATTTGCTCTTTTTCATGTTCAGCTGCCCTTGGATATTCTGACTGCTCTCTAACAGGACTCCTATACTGAGGATTCCATTTATACCCAAAATTTGTCCTCCAAAAAAGTTTAAACCAGCTGCATTGTCATTAAATTCAAATTAAAAGATAAACACCATGGATTTTAATTGCCTTTGCCCCGGAACATTTTTTCTACTGTGAATATAAACTTTCACACTCTTAAAATTAATTCATCTTTCTCATTACTGCTCTACATTTTCTGTTACAGCACTTAGAACCCTGTGACATTTCTGGCTGCCTTGTGGTGGCAAAATTCTCTTTGAAAGAGTTAGAAAGGGGAGTTGGGGGTCAAATTAACTTTGTAAGTTCAGAAAAGATAAAATATTGTTGGTTTTGCAAAGGATGCTATTTGGCAAAAAACCTGCCCTTGAAAGTCTCTTTTATGTACTCTATAATATCTATGCTGAGATCTATGAAGCATGTTCTCTTTCCAAATTTTTTCCCCTATGCAGAAAAAATGAGATGGAAACAAAGCAGAGAAAAAACCTTGAGGTCTTTGACTTCTTCAATTAAAAGTGTGGCAAGGGAGGCATTATTTGGCTAAATCAGCAGATTTTTAAATTACCTGTTATTTTTTCTTCATTGTGTATCCATTTAAACAGATATTTTTTTAAAAAGTAAAATTTTTTTTGGTAGCATCAGGAATAAACCCCTTTTATAATTAACCCTTCAGGGGAATTAGTACAAGCAAGGGTAGCAACAGTGGAAGGGTATCTGTCCACCTGGCAGGAATATCACCATCAACTGGCATTGTATGGTAGCTATTGCATAATCCCTAGAAAAGGGTGAAATACACCATATTCTGGTCTATAACTAATTCCAGTAACATAATTTTATTAGAGAATACAGGCACCTAAACATAGGCTGGCACAAACACCTAGACCACCACACCTCCAGAATCCCCTTAAATATCAAAACATCTACTTTATTGCACTCAGCTTTTTATTTTAAGGGGGTTTGGTTGTTTGGATTTGTGTTGGTTTTATTTGTTTATTTGTTATAATTTGTTTATTTAAATTTTATTTATTTTATTTTGTTTTCATTTATCTGTACAGTATGTAACAATAGCATACTTAATATCAGGGATGTGTATTGATATGTATCATACACAACCAAACCCACAAAGGATTACTACCAATAAGGTACTTAATTTTAAGATTTGAATTAGACAGATTTCAGTTCATGCTGTTCTTTTCCTGAGAGGTATCCATTGCCTGACTCCAGCTGTCAACATTCTTAATTCTTCATTTTCCTCTGTTATTTATCCTTTGATTTAATTATAATAATTCAAGCACTCATGTGTCTTACTTGGTTTGAGATTAACAATGGGTTTTCCAAAACAACTAGTTATTACAAAGCAGTCTATAAATTAGATGCAGAAACAACTTTTTAGGGCAACAGAATAGGTTTGGTCTGCTCTTTCCCATGCTTTTGAAGCCAAATGGAGCCACTCACATCACAACATTGTTAAAAAGCTTCTTTCTGCTTACACTGACTAGTAATCAAATGACACTTTAGATGCCCTCTGATCCTTTCCCCCCCTCTTTTAAATGTCATTTTGAGAATGACATTTAGGTAAAGATTATAATTGTGACATGAGTAAGAAAGACTTACTACCTCAAAATATAAAGCAATACTACCAATACTGAAATGGATGTGATACAAGCACAGAATTGTTTATATTGTTTGGCGATTGTGAGACAGCTTTTGAAATTAATTTCGGAAAATTTCAGAGATATGACATTGACTATGACTAGAAATGTGACACACGAATATTTCTAGTGCTGTTTGATTACCTAAAATGAAGCAGACATGCTTGTTATTTGAGAATGTTAATATAACATTTTTAGAAGTTTATGATTACCAAGAAATATTTTGATTTCCCAGACAAGCTACAGAAGTCAAATCAAAATACACTTTTTGTTTTATTCTGAAATAAAAAAATTGTTTCCCTATGCAAACTATGTTGAAATTACAAGAAACCTCTTTTAAAGTTACACCTAGAAGTTATAAGTCTATTCGATATCTACATTCTTATTTGGCTGAGGTCTTGATTTTTCCTGTGGAAATGTTAGTCTCACTTGCACATATTGCTCTCACCCAGAATCTTCAAGACATAAAAGCAGCAGTGCTGAAGAATACACTGAGATACAGCTCTGTCTTGGCTTATTGATGTTTGTTTCACTGAAGGCTAAACTTCAGTGCATCCAATTGCAGGGTGTCATGGTTTGAGCCTGGCACAGAGCCAGTGCCCCCATGAAAATGCCCTCACCCTGGTGTCTGCTGTGAGATGTGACCAGGAATAAGCAAAACAGGCTCCAGCTTAAACATAAAGAACACTTTATTACCTAAACTACAGGAAAATAGGGAAAAACTATAAGGAAAAGGGAAAAAAAATTGAAAACCTTACAAAAAAACCACTTTCCTCCTCCCCACTACCTGAATTTCCCAATCCGATACATTCTCCCAAATCACCAACTGCCCAGCCTGGCACCACACTTTAGTATACTCAAACTTCAGTTCATGAAGAGGAGAGGAGTCCTTCTTGTTCCATAGGCTTCCCCTGGAAACACACTGAAACCTCGTGTGCTTCCTTGTCACTTCGGCACTGCCCGGAAAGTCCTTTTGCCGCTTGTGACATCTTCCTTCTATGCCCAGTGCTCTCACCACTGTGCATGGACCAGAGCTGCTTTTAGGGTTGTCTTTTAAGGATGCCTTGTCTCACTCCAAAAAGGCACAATCTCTGCTTTGGGACATCTGTCCCCCCCATATTTTTCCAACCCCCTGGGGCCGAGGGGTCCCCACGATGAACCCTCCTGGTTCTGAGGCACTGCCTCCCCCTAAGTGCAGTCTCTGTGTCACAGGAACAAACTGAGTCCATGGCCACAAGAAAAGTCCAGCCAAAAGGCCACTCCAAGCATCTCTCTCTTCACTCAGCCAGTCTTCTCTACGTCCTTCGGGCCAGGTCCTTGTTTCATCTTATCTCTTATCTCCCTTCTTAGTCAGCTCCGAGGAGGATCAGCATTCTTGCAAGGCCCCAATCATGAAAGAAAGGGGGTTAAAAATCTCAGTCTCTGCCTGTCTCAGAACGACGATACTCCCACATGCGCTGCTGCTGCGGCCGGCCGGGCTGCACCCTTCTCCCCCCTTTCTCCTCCTGGGCCGGCTGCTATCACATTCCGTCTCGCCGACTCTCCCTCTCTCTCTCCTGGGGGGGGATGGCTGCCCGATGTCTCTTGGGGCTCCTCCACCCTTCCATCCTTGAGGGCCTTCTCACCCCCATCTCTGTCCAGGCCCCGGGCCTACCGCATGGCTGCCCCTCCCCCGCCCAGCAGCAGCGGCTGGACAGGGGAGGGAGATCCGACCTCTTCTCCTCGACGTCCCAAGAGAGCCTCCCAGGGCCAGAGCTCTGCTTTTTAACCCCTGTGTATTCTCGGAGGTGTGTCCAAACCCCACTGGCTACACCAGGTGCCAGTATCAAACTCCGAACATCCATTGGTTTGACCACAGCCTCCCAGAATTCCCACTTCTTCCTGGTCAAACCACCACACAGGGCCTACAGATACAGACAGGGATTGTACAATTTATACATAATTTATATAATTTTGGAAAATACTGATATTTAAAGGTTGTTGTAAATCTCTGCTTGCAACTAAGTATGGGATCCCCACATATCCCCACACACAGAGCATTTTGCAGATTGCAATAATGGATATAGAATGATTTCTGATGACACCTTCTGAAGTGGAGTTTCATTTGCAGCCTTCTAAAGGTTGCTGAAGTGCTGTGGAGGATTCAGAGAAGAACTACAATAGTTACTCAAGTAGAATAGTTTTAATAGACAGTTTTAAAAGGGGATTTGATTGCAATTTTAGGCATACCTAGGGGGACAGAACCTCTAACATTAGACAAGACTTTAATTGAACAAAGCAATAACAAACTTTTGTTTAGTGAAATTTCAACTAAGAAAAGAATAGGTTGCAAGGCATCAATATTTGATTTCAACAGTGTAGATTAACAGAAAAAAATAAACAAAGTTCTGTGAAAGTCATGCATAATTCTAAGTATTGAAAACATAAATAGGTTTTTCTAAAGAAGATCTTTTAGCTTCAACACAAGTTTTTAATCATATAAGTACAAAAAAGGACAGTAGTGACACATTTTTCCATGGTGCTGAACTACTATTATGCAATATATTGGCTAAATCATAAAAAATATTTATTTTAGGAATACTGATGTATTTAAATATTTTAATTTTTTTATAATCTGTGAATGTTGATAATTTAATTAGAAAAAAAAAATAAACCAGAAGGAAGCAGTACTGACAGATATTTTACTATCACTAAACTGCTTGCAAATACATCCAGTGCTGTCGTATAATAAGAATTCAGTTGTAATCAGCTATAAACATTAAAGAGGCTAAAAAATAAACAAATATCAAAATATTTTCATTTCATACCTATATTTATTGAAAGGGATGTACTAAATATTTTAATTACTTTTGCCATTTATGGTCACCTTCAAACTATTTCCTTTATTTAAATTAATAATGCTACTTTAAAACATTTCCTTTGCTCTACTTCAGTTTTTGTTCAAGTCCTTTTGCTTGAAAAATAGCTGCTTATGGTTTATATCAGAGTACAGAACAGATTTTCTAATCTGCCTCGATGCATTCAAATTGTTTTTCACCTGCAGGTCAAGTTATATAACTTTGCCTAGTTACAACAATTGAATTTCTCCCTCTGCAGCTCATAACTTGGTATTTGAATTCATCATTAAAGAGCTTTAAACAGCCATCTTCATTGACTGAGGATATTACTTGTTTATCTGTTAGATAAAAGACATGTGGTGAAAATATCCAAGAGAGTGAACATTCAGTAGTGCTTTGGATTAAGTTATTATGCATTGGAGTCATTATACATTGACATTTCCTACTTTATCAGTGAAGTTTCAAAACATATCAACATGCACATTTATTTTGATACAGTTTCTATTTTCTGTGCATTTGTGTTAGTAAGAGGCAATGCTTGGTATTGTACCTTGAATTTTGGTGCAGGTGTCATCTTTCAGGTGGAAGAAATATACTTAATGTTTTATGCCTGATTCCACAGGATATTGTTACAACAGGCTGGACAAGGTACATCAGGAAACATCACCAGCACACATGGTCTCCAAGACAGCTCTTGGTTATACTTTCTATTAGGATTCAGCTGTTCCCAAACTTGCATTCAGTTGTTCCCAAGATTGTGCTAGATGTTCCAAGGACAAAGGACATAGCCAGCCATCCCCTAGAGCCTTGGGCTGTGTCTCTGCCCCATGTCCGCAGGATGGGGCTGCCTTGCAGAGGGCAGAGGAAGGAAGCCAAAGGGGACACTGGGCTGCAAGGTGGCTGAGGGACAATGCTCACATCCCGTGAATGCAGTGGCCATGACCAGACTGTAAATCACAAGTACTGCCAAGGTGCTTCTGAAGGGCTCCACAACACTCTGAGGTACTGGCCACTCCTCCCAGCTGGTCATCAGCAGACTTGCTAAGGGGGGATTTGACATGGAAATTGATAGTTTTCATTCAGTGTATATTAAAATCAACAAATAAATAAAATGTATTTATTATATTAATCCAGATGAAATTAATTCCAGGTAAAAAGTGAATTGTATGTTTTTAAGTGAGGGAGAGGTCAGAGAATAGTCTATTGAGAGTAAGATGAGAAAGTGATACCCAAGCAAAATGTATACAAAGATTCCCATGGGAGAGCCTGGCAAACAGTTTCTTTACTGGATTCACTAATAGAAAGCAGTGAGCAATTCAATAGATTTAACCTTCCCTAACAGAAAGGGTAGATCCATACATGCTCAGACTTGGCAACAGACAGTTGGTATTATTTCTCAACCAAGAGTTCAGAACTTTCATCTGACTGCTGTTACACACTTTGCAGTGCTTCCAGTGTACTCCAAAATACATTCTAAGAATTTGCAAAGTACATTGTGAGAATGTACAAAGTACAAAGTATGAAGCAAAACTGCAGTGCAGCAAATGTCCATGTATAAAGGCTGCTAGCCATTCACTGTGTCAAAAGACGGAAAATCATGTACCAAAACCTATCCACCCAGGGAAGAGCTAAATCTCTACATGAAACAAAAGCTACAGAAGAAACATCTGGTATTACCTTAAGCTTGTCTAATGTGAACTTTTCTTCATTGTTTGGTAATGCTTCAGTTTTCCAATTAACGTCTCAGATTTAAGACACTGCACCTAGCTGAAAAAAACTTGAGAAAAAGCTATGCCTCTTTTGTGGGATTAAGATCTTTTTGATGTCACCATTTTTACAGCAGGTATAAATCTGTTGATACAGATAGTGCTCATACTGCTAAATTTAAAAAGGTCACAAAGACAACCCAGTGCCAATTAGATTTTCTTTTTAATAAACTAATAATTTACACGTCACTCAGCAATCCTTAATTTAGGTCTAGAGCAGCATAGCCACTTTACTTTTTTTAACCTAACTGGTTTTGCAAACTAAGCCAAGTCAGCAGCTGGACTTGTTTATTTCCCAGCTAAGACCTTTTACCTCAGACACCTGAAAAAGAGATTTCAGTAAAAATCCACTATCAGCTGCTTTTTCCTATGGATTTTTTTATTGCTAAAGATCTTATAGGTATTCTGCATCACTCTGGGGAAGAATTGGTCACTTCATCAGAGCTGAAAACAAATGATAGAGCAAAAATTATTTGTGCTCACTCTTCTATAGGGATCTTAGAAAGTAATTCAACAGTGCTCTCATTAATACCTTTGGAACAATGCATACTCTATAACAGTACAATATTCCTTATGATAATTCCTGGTATTTAGGCAGAAGAGAGAGGTGTAACAATTCATCCATTTGATTCCTATTTAGTGAGTATATGATGGCCAATATGATGGCCAAACCATAAAAAATTATGGCACCAGCAATGCCTTTATATATATATATATATATATATATATATATATATATATATATATATATATATATATATATATATACACACACACTTATAAACTGCACAGAACTACAGAAGTAATGATTTTTTTTAAAGGCACAAAATCTTTCCAATTACTATAATAAGGTAAACATCTATTATGTGACTATCAAAAACTGGACATAGACATAAAAACTGAATCAGCTTCTATGGGTACTATTCCAACCAATAACTTTAACTGTTAAATAAATGGAATAAGTTTAACACAAAGAATTTGTGATTTTGCAGGTTGTCATCTTGAATAACATATTATTCAAATTAAACAAATAGTGAAAGTTTATAACTCATTTTTTTGAGTAATTGAAATGTTTTATTCCTAAATACAGTCCTATGTACTTTCAAATATAAAAGGAGCATCTATATAAAATTGACTCAGCATGGGAATTTTGAATGTAAATACATTGTATTGCCTCCAAAATTCTCTGATGGTTTAGATAAGGAATTCTGTCAAACACATGAATTTATAAACAGTTCAATTTATATTTTATTGTTAGGGAGCAAGATTATTTTCACACAAAGCAATCTGGATTTCTGCCTCAAAGACTTCAACTACAAAAATCACAGTATTGTTAAAACCTGTGAAACTCCTTGTATATTTTACATATACTAAATCAAACCTCTAAGACTTGATTCAGTGGTCCAAGAAACCAAAGAAGTTCAGATTTATACTCTTTCAGATTTCTATTTAAGTGATAGCCATTTGAAGTCATTCAAAGATGGAATCTTTTTGCCAGTAGTACCACAGCATTTCTTGCCAAGAGAAAACCTGCAATGTCAAACCTTTGCTCTAAGCTTCCAGTATCTCCTCCATCAACAGTAGCATCTGTGTGGGCTCAGTTTGACTGGATCTTATTTGACCTTGTTGACCTGTATTTCCCTAGAAGTTTCATAAACCTTAGCAAACACTGACCACACTTGAATGGAGCCCACATAGATACAAATCTCTCATTTGGAAAACAAAAGATAATATTAAATGGTAATTAACGTCCCCTTGATAACCTTCCTAGTAGGAAAACCTGAAACTCAGTATATATGTTTCCTTTATAGGATATATTAAAGACAACTTAAGTTATAGACCCTAACAATAGGATATCAATGCTTGTGACATGAACATTTCTTGCTTGGTGACCCTTTGAGAACTACATTTGAGTGCTGCTGTAGGTTCTGATACACCTGATCGGACATTGCTGTGAAATTCTTCCAGATAAATGAAACATGATATATCTATTTTACTATCTTTGAATCTGTGATTTTGAAGATTAAGAGAGAATGGAATTACTTTGTTAGTGGAGATGCTTGATACTGGGAGGGGTTGAGGGGGAAGAAGAGAGAAATCTTATCATTCTAAGTCAAAGATAGAACGAGAGAATACTGGGACACTTACAAATTGAAAGTATGGATTAGGGAGGTGAACGAGGATCTCAGCCTCAGCTGGAACATATATACAAACTCTGGCACCCCAAATCACCAAGTTATGTGCGGCCACTTTAAAGTTACCTTACATGCAGAAGTTGTGGTAATTTTTAAACTCTTCATACCGCTTCAACAGTGAGCATGTTTGTTTTGTTATTTTTGGGTTTTTTTCCTGCAAGCTATTATTTCAGCTTCAGCAGCAAAAAAGGCCCAAACACATCCATTCTTCCTATTTTGGTGATGATATCATCACCATTCATTTGACTATGAGTCCTTTTGTTTGTCTGTTTAGTAACCAAAAATTCCTTTATTATCTTCCATTATGTATTGGCCATACCCACAGCTTCTTATATCCACTTGATCAGTTGGATATAACATAGTTTGGCAGTGCAGAAAGCAGGTCTTCCAGTGTGTTGAAGTAATTGCAACAGGGATTATGTCTTTGGTAAGGAAGAGTAGTGCCTGGAGCAGTTATCTTTGCAATGACAGCAGAGAACTTCGGTGAGAATAAAGGTACATGTCTATCTCCATGACACACAATATGGGCTACTGACTCATCAAGCTGCTTCTCATTTATCTAGTTAGATTCTCATGCTTTCATTTTTATGCTCCTTGCAATTAAGCATTATGCTCTTATCACATTAAAAACTTTTTTTTGAAGGGAAAAAATCCTACCCAAACTCCCACATGCTTGTCAGAGGAGGAAGAAACACACCTATTCAGTCATTGACGGGTACTGCGGTGCATGTTTCAAAATGTTAGTTTTACTATCTTCCAAATTTCTATTTATATGCATGCAGCTTTTTGTAAACTAGAAATGTCTCCAATATGTTGTTGGAGGGGTATGTGTGCATTTATTGATTTATTTTTCATCTGAAAGCAAAGTTTGCCTATTTATAAAACATGAGCCATGCCACTTGAAAATACCTCACAGAAAATCCTCACCTTGAGGACAGCCAACTAATACTTCAGTGAAATTAAATGCTGTGATTAATGCCAGCAATTACCCTCCTTTATTAATAGCTATAAAGGGCCTGTTTGTTTCCATGTTGGTGCTTACAAAATTGATCTGTTTTAGTGAGTGCTGAAGCGCAGATTTATTAGTATTTCTCTCAGTACTGGAGCAGGAGATCAGCCGACACAGATCTGCTCAGAGAAAAGTTAAATGGCGTTTTTTTGTAAGTACAAATTTATGACACAGAACTGACAACCAGGAGAGGCTGAAATGAGGATTGCTGAGAGTCTGGTCACTGCATTAACTAGATCAGAGTACAATATCATCAGTACAAGACCATCCCTTCAATGCCTGATTTAGCTGAAACTACTTGAAATTTAAACCAGAGGAGCACACATGAAATCTCACAACTTAATGTTTTATGGATGGAGAGTAATGTTTTATAAGTTGAAAATGAGCTGAGTAAAAGAGAGAGAGCAACAGTTACACTGTATTTACAACCATGTTTTTCATTTAATTCTAATGTCACACACCAGGAAATGAAAGGAAAATTCTAACTTTCTTTTAAAATTCAAGTTTCAGCAGAGACATTAGGAAGGTATTGTACTAATACCAAAGTGAAGAAGAAGATGTTAGGATGTTCCCTTTTTATTTTTTGGCTTGTGCTAAAGCTGAGTACTATTCCAGTCACCTTTTACTTTCAGAAGATTTAATTACCATAACTAACTTTAATTTTACGTTGATTAAAGTGCCTCAAAGGAATTCTGTTAAGGTAGCATGCTTAAGGTTCAGACTCTATATGCAAATAAAACAGATACAGTTAAAAGCCTTGTGATTTGTACTCCTTATTGCTATAGAATGCAGTCTTGGAAAGCAAATCTATCCAGTAACAGATTTCAATCTGACCTGACAGCAAACTTACGAATGTTCCTGGAGTAATTTTTCATTTTAAAAGAAAGTAATGCATTTAGCTAAAAGTATGAACTGCAGCAAAGTTTGTGCTTCAGAAGTCCAAGCATATTTCCAACCCATTTATTCTGTTGTGAATATACATCTGATTGTGCATTACAGCACTGCTTACAAGTCTAACTGCAAACACTCCACTATTGCATGAGATACAGCCCTGGCAGCGACAAAAGCACTTTAACAGTACAGGAAATGCCAATTTGTGTCCAGTACACAAAGGTGCAAAGATTACTCTCAGGTCTTATGTGGAGTGCTGTACAGTCAACCTTGAACTCATGTTCTTGGTTACTGTCCAACATACTCATGCTCTTCAAACACAGATCTATTTCTGGTATTCACAGTGTGTGATGTACATTTCACTACTTTCTGCCACAGGTTTATGTATCCTTTAGGAAAGTGGAGCTAGAGACTGGTGAAACTTGAAGCCATTTTCTGTTTCCTTCACTTGTTACCTCGAATAAGAGACTGACACTCCCCTCACCACACCACCTTTTTGGGCAGTTGGAGAGAACAGAAATATCCTTCCTGAGCCTCTTTTCTCCAGGCTGTATACTTCCAATTTCCTCAGCTGCTTTAAATCAGACCTGTGCTCCAGACCCTTCCCCAGCTCTGCTGCCCTGCTCTGCACTCACTCCAGCCCCTCAATGCCTTTCCTGTAGTGAGAGGCCCAAAACTGGACACAGGATTTGAGGTGTGGCCTCACCAGTGCTGAGCACAGGGGGACAATCCCTGCCCTGGTCCTGCTGCCACACTATTGCTGATCCAGGCCAGGTGCCATTGGCCTCCCTGGCCCCCTGGGCACACCTGGATCATGTCCAGCTGCTGTTGATCAACATCCGCAGGAGCTTTTCTGCCAGGCACCTTTCCAGCCACTCTTCCCAAGTCTGGGGCATTGCCTGGGGTTGTTGTGACCCAAAGGCAGGGCCCAGCACTTTACCTTGTTGAACCTCGTGCAGTTTGCCTCAGCCCATCAATGCAGCCTGTCCAGACCCCTCTGTAGAGCCCTCACGCCCTCCAGCAGGTCAGCACTCTGCCTAGCTTGGAATGCAAGGTTCTATTGATACCCCTGTGCAGATCATCAATAAAGATATTGAGCAGGACTTTTCCGAACACTGAGTCCTGGGAAACACCACTGGTGACTGGCCACCAGCTGGATGTAATTCCACTCACCATCACTCTGAGCCTGGTCATCTAGCCACTGTGGCTTCTCTGACATACGGACTAGCTATAAAAATGTGGAAGATTATGTTCTGTTTAATTTGTTGTTGTCTTTCAAATTATGATAACTCCGTAATGAGCCAATTAATTTTACTTTTACAGTAGTTTTTTTCTTTCAATCTGCTTTTCATCAAAGGAAAATTAAACCAGAGATGAAGTGTTGGCAAAGTATAGAAGCCATGATTCTTCTAAAAGCATTACGAAAATACCTGTAAAATATCACATAAAGGTTACTCTGAGCTTCTGCATAACTCAACGTAGTAAGTCATATTAGGTAAACAGTCACTGGATTAGAGTTTGCAGAAACAATTTTGAGGCTAGTTACAGCCTGAAAATAAAAATAAAAATAGAAATTGATGTTACAAATGTTGATAAGTGTAGTCAGTCACTGAAATGTCTGTTTTTAATAGACCTGGGTATGAGCTACAGATATGTTATTAAGATAAGCAGACATTGTTAATAAAATTGAAACTTACAGTACTGTCATATAGAAAACCATTCATAGAATAAAAAGATTGATTTTAATCAGTGAATGAATGCAGGGAAAAATACAGAATGTTTCATAACACTGAGTTATTTGAATGCTTTACTCCCAGATGGTATTCATATATTCAGCCTCTCCCTTTCTTTCAAGGTGAAAAACAAAAGTAAACAAAGAAGAAAACACACTTGTTTGCTCTCATTGAAACCATCTTGAATACTTTAAATATAATCACTTCAAACCATGAATCTCTCCTCTTACTAAAATTAATTCTGTAACACAAGACATATCAACTTTATCTGGGAAAACTAAGTTGTTTTCACCATTCTATCCAAAAGAGTAAATCATGTCATTGATGCTACTTTTTCACCATTATTGAAAGTAAATAGGAAAATATTTTATTTTAATTTATACATGAGGAAACTTGGAACTGAATGGCTTTGGTGACTCCAAGACATTGAGTATTAGTTCAGATACTTAAATTGGTCCCAAGCATAGAATAGCTTTACCCTGTGTGTGTGAGTGCTCAGTAATTAATATAAAACCAACGTCTGTGCTGAGTCTGAATCTATTTTTGCTGAAGAAATGGGCAGGGTAAGGCAGAGCAGGATAGGAGGAGAGGAGAGGAGAGGAGAGGAGAGGAGAGGAGAGGAGAGGAGAGGAGAGGAGAGGAGAGGAGAGGAGAGGAGAGGAGAGGAGAGGAGAGGAGAGGAGAGGAGAGGAGAGGAGAGGAGAGGAGAGGAGAGGAGAGGAGAGGTCATAGAATCAACCTTTCAGAGTTCAAGAAGCAGTTGGACAATGCTCTCGGGCACATGGTGTGGCTCTTGGGGCTGTCCTGTGCAGCAACAGAGTTGGACTTCAGTGATCCTTGGGGGCTCCTTCTACCTTAGGACCTATTCTATTCTATGGTTCTATGATTCTTTGAGCTTTGTTTTATTTGTGTTATTAATGTTTTCCTTCTTTGCACACACACTATCATATGTATAAGAACACAAAGGAAATTTAAATGCCAGGACAGACCCAGAAATTCTGTAACTGATTAGTCATGGGGAAAGACAATATCTTGGTAATATTGCAATGTCATGACTTGCAGGCACCCACTAATTTTATAAGAGCACCAGTGAGCCTGTTGTGCTGACTCATACTACTACAGAATCGTGTCAGAATTCAGTAACTCACCATTTTACAAAGAACGATACCCACCCCCCTGCTATAGGTGCCACAAGTGCCACTCTTTCATTCTGAGACCCGAAAACCTCTCATCATCACCTTGCATGAAACCTGAGCAGAAAAGCTGCAGCACCTCACTCAGCCTCATTGTCCTGTCAAATGTGGAACGTTCAGAGCAGACTGCTGAGGAAATCCTTCTACTAGGGAACACATGAACCTTTACAATTTGTAGGGGATCGAAATTCTGCAGGTTCACTTCTGGGCATGGCATGACCATGGTGAAGTATAAATAGCAACCCTTCTTAGTCAAACACACAACCAAAATGCATCAGCAGTGAACACAGGAATATTGTGGTAATTTTACATGGCAAGCAACTAAACACCATACAGCTCAGTCCTCCACAACAGGATGGAGCAGAGAACTGGAAAAAAGGTAAAACTCACAAATTTAGATACAGAAAATTTAATAGAACAGAAAAGGAAGGGAAAGCAATAATAATGATAAAGCAATATAAAAAGAGTTGATGCGCAATACAGTTGCTCACCACCTTCCGACCAATGCCCAGCCAGTCAGCTCCCCTGAGTTTTATTTTTCAGCATGATGCCATATGATGTGGAATATCCCTTTGTCCAGCTGGGGTCAGCTGTCCTGGCTGTTTCCCGTCGCAGCTACTTGTGTCCCATCGCAGCCTCCTTGCTGGTCAACTGGTGGAGAAGCCCTTGACTTTGTGTAAATACTGATCACAACAACCAAAACATCGGTGTTATCAGCATTATTCTCCTACTAAGTCCCAAATACAGCACTGGAACAGCTACCAGGATGAAAATTAATTCTATCCTGGCAAAAACCAGCACACAATTGTCATGTTTTTGTAACGGAGTGTGGCAGCAATTGGGACCCTATGATCTTTGACCTTCAGCAACCACACAGCAGCAGAGTGCTCTGAGAGACTGAGCAAGGTAGACAAATGTTTTAGCTTCCTCTGTCTCCAAGACAGGTATACCAAAAGTCCACTGGTACCCTTTTTGGTCCTTGAAATACCTTCTCCTGCAGTAGTCTATGCTAAGGACTCATGGAAATTGTGTTAGTCATAGCAGGGTCCTTTTGCACTCATTCCCCCTCATATTGAGAAGTTCATATTAGCCTCCAGAAGAGTTAGTTGTTGGGATTTCCCTGTCATTCCAGAAATACAGATGTGGTAGGATGCAATTATTTACTACAAGGCACTAAAACATGCTGCCCAGAGAAGCAGAGGGAATTCTCTTCCTAGGAATGTTCAAGGGAGACCTGGGCAGGTCTTTGAGTAACTTGGTCTATGTACCCCTGCCCATGGCATGGGGGTTGGAACTAGATTATGTTTAAAGTAACATTTAACCCAAATCATTACATGATTGTGTGATTCTCTATTACACAGATTTCCTCATCTGCCCTCCTTCCTGTTTTCAGGAGTCCAAGTTGTTTGCACATAGGCAGGAGCAACTTGCATTTGTTTCTAGGAATTCGTAATCTGCAGCACACAACTTGATTTAGTGGGAGAGGAAATACTGGAGGTGGAAGAAAGGTTTAAAGTGAATTTGAATTTGGTTGGGCTCTGAAGCTGTTTTTCATATGGAGTTGGCTACATGGCCATGTTGCCAGCTCCCAATCTTGGTAGCCAGCCAGAGGAAGTACATGATCTGAAAATCCATTTTTGACACATGGATATGACATGTGACACACTGCATTTCTGTCCCCATGACCAGAGCTTGTTTGGAAGAAAAAGGCAAGAAATCCATCTCTTATTTTTCTACTGGAATCACATCTGTTAATGATATTAAAGAGACTGTGGCCTTGATGCACTGCTGACTGAGAGATGATTTTTTATATTTTTACTTCTGTTTTGAACTTCTGATTGACCAAGTGTTCTGTCAAATGCTTAGTTTACTATATACCTCTTATACATTTCACTTCTTCAATTAAGAAATTCTTAGTACTGCACAGATAATTAGTGTATTAGTATTTATCAATGGAAGAAAAAGCAGCAATGCTTTTTAAATGCCTTTATATTTCTCTCCAAAGAGGAACAAGAGATAAGGAATTATTTTGTCTATGACAGGAATACCATTCTGCCTTTTGAGTTTGCAAATGGAAATACTGTAAATTTGAAGGATGGCATTGTATTGAAACAATGTCTGTGTGGTCCATAAAAATACAGTGTTATCATTTAAAAAAAATTAGAAAAATATCATTACTTTCTCTATTGCCAGCAGAGTAAGGCTTGTATTTTTAGCTAAGTCCACAATAGGTTCTAAAGGCTTTTTTTCTATTAAAAATTGTACAATATATCATAGTACTCCTATAAACATAAGAATAGATATTTTATCACATTTTACTGAAATATGTCTTTTGCTTTTGTAGCACGTTAGAACCCTTTATATTTTCATCTCATGATATCATAAAGATTAAAGAGAAGGGATATTTTATGAGATACCACATTTCATTTGGATTCCCAAACCAACGTACTCACTGGTCTACACAGAACAGTACATTTTTTCCTTAGTGATTGGCACACAAAGTATTTTCAAAGTACTTGCTGGGAGGAGAGTAGAATGGAAGTTATTTGTCTATTGGAAACATTGATTGTCTTTCTTATTTTCTCTGAATACGAGTTAAATAATTGTAATATTCCTTCAGATCTTACTAGTAGCTCCAGTTTGAAAGACTTTCAAAGTCATCAAAAGAGGTATGTATTTGTATAACATTTACATATAAATTTTTAATATATTTTTATATGTTTATATATATATATATATATAATAAAATATATACATTGAAGATTAATTTAAACCCTTAAGAATCCAAGAACACTTGGAGCTTGATTGAATTTTTTATCAATTTCTTGACTAGACAATTTGGGAAATTGAATAGAAAAAAGAAAGTATGAAATAAGTTCTAATGCAGTCTTTGCTTCACAAAATTTCTAATTACGTCTTGTACTTTAATTATGGCATATGTCTGGATTTATGTTCAGCCTTCTGTCTTCTAAAAGCTTCAAGAGTTTTTTAAAACAAACATACTAAATACCCCACTGAGATAATGAGATGAGCCATGGTGATAAACAGACTTCTGTTTCTTAATCAAAGACTTTGATAGTAAATATCATAATACATGTTATACAT
This sequence comes from Zonotrichia albicollis, assembly GCF_047830755.1. Taxonomy (NCBI): domain Eukaryota; kingdom Metazoa; phylum Chordata; class Aves; order Passeriformes; family Passerellidae; genus Zonotrichia; species Zonotrichia albicollis. The sequence goes on from NC_133820.1 coordinate 24,210,482, forward strand.
TGCTTTCATAATTGCTTTCAAAGTGTATGACTTTATGAAGTAAAGTTACACGTAGATAATCAAGATGCATTGCACTCATGGAGACAACCCTATTGTCCTATGTACATTCATTTGGTTTCATTTAAAAAATAACAGCATAGGTTTTATACACACTTAGAAAGTGGTTGCTCATTTGGAGATCTGCTTTTGATTGAAACTGCTCAGGCAAAGCCAAAGATTAAATAAGCAAGTACATGGGAAGCCAGAAATGATAAGCAGTAAGTTGTGGCTTTTATTGACAATTTATGCTCAGCAGAGCTACATGGATGAGAATCCCTGAGCTCAGATCTTGCGGTCTGCCTCAGAAAGTCTGGCAGCTGTTAGGAATGGATTTGCAATTTTGGCCAAAATTTCCCTAACAGAACAATTTTCTTCTGATTCACAGCAGCAACATTTAAAATATTTTCAAATGGAAGTTTCTAAACATTTAATTCCAGAAAGTGTCAAAATGTTTTATTTCAACATTTTCACTCTCAAAATTGACTACTGCAATAGGATTTGGAGCTTTCTCCTTTCTTCATTCCTTCCTTTTTTTATTTTCTTTCTTTCTTTCTTTCTTTCTTTCTTTCTTTCTTTCTTTCTTTCTTTCTTTCTTTCTTTCTTTCTTTCTTTCTTTCTTTCTTTCTTTCTTTCTTTCTTTCTTTCTTTCTTTCTTTCTCTTTCTTTCTTTCTTTCTTTCTCTTTCTTTCTTTCTCCCTCCCTCCCTCCCTTCCTTCCTTCCTTCCTTCCTTCCTTCCTTCCTTCCTTCCTTCCTTCCTTCCTTCCTTCCTTCCTTCCTTCCTTTCTTCCTCTCTCTTTTTTTCTTTTTCTTTCTTTATTATGAAAGATTCCAAGATTTTAACTCTCAGCTGGCATCTAGAACTAAAGGCTGTAATCCTGGATAGAGTTCCTGAATTTCAACTACACTAGCTCCAAATGAAATTTTGGCTGTTGTTTGCAGTGATAGAGCCAAATAATGGAAATCAACAGAGAGAACAAGTTAAAGGGGCTTAGGTGAGTATCTTTCAGTACATCTTTGAATATTTAAGAGAACTGGTACTGGAACTACTGCATATCAGCAGGTAGGACATATTAATAGAATTACAAAATTATTTCAGAATCTAAGATTCCATCCTTAAAATATAGTCTTGGTAGCTCAACTACACTTCAAAAATGCTTCAAAATTGATAGCATGCTTCCACAATCAAACCAAATAAAAATTGGAGGAGGGGGGATGTGGGAGAGGAAGGGAGAGTGGTCGTGTCATTTTCATAGGCTTATTGGTTTTTTTTAAATTTCAAGATTCTAAAAACCAGACTCATGACTTTAAGGGAATGACTCATGATTCCTGAATTACTTGAATCAGATATCATCATAATTTCTAGACAGATAGTTGTCTCAATAATGTTACGGAAGAAAAGGTTCAGGGAAACTTTCTACTTTTCATTTTCTCATATTTCTTACTTGCTTATATACAAACTGTAGAGATTTGGACTGAGAAACCAGGACAGTAGGAATTTATGCATTGATAATTTATGTATAGTTTATGGCTTTGGTTTACATAATTCTTTCTTTATTCAATAATAAATGCATAGTTGCTATAGAAACTGCTACAACATAGGATTTGGATTACTGCAAAGAGGCAGGGCATTCTTATAAACAAATAAACACAGAAGACACATAAATCAAATGCTAATCAGCATCACACATGCTCTTAAGTCAATAAAGCTTGAGTTTGCCACTCTTTTTGAGGGTGTAGTGGGTTCAGAATACAGACTCTATCTCTGCACTGGCATCCTCAAATATATTGTTGAAAGGGGTATTGAAATTACTTTATTTCCCAGTCCAAGTGACTCTACTTCCAAATAACTGTGTTCAACATTTTGTTTTTAAGCACAGATGGTTCCCAAACAAGCATTTTTACTCTCTAGATGGTTACTACAACATAAGGCTTCTAAGGAACCAGTATTAAAGTATGACTATCTGAGAAGATACTGAAGTCATTAGCACTGCATTAAACCTAAAGGAAAGAAATCTGTGTTAACTGTATGCATAGGACAGAAGGGACAAGTGAGTTTTATTTTATCTATTACTCTCATTTTCAGTTCCTTTTATATCTTGCTTGTCTATTTTTTCCTCTTTTTGAAAATTCTTGGCTTTTCATTGCAAATTAAAAATAATTGCAGTTCTCCACCAACATGCACACACACCCCCATCTACTTCATAATCAGATCTATTAAAATCCATCCCTGTTGCTATGTGAATTCTGTACACTTCCACTTTTCTCTATTTCTTTATGCTGATTGACTTGCATATCACAAGATAGAAATGAAAAAAAATAAATTGATATTTAGAAAAAATCTTGAGACCAGTTTAAATCTAATAAGTCAAGCAAAATGGCGGTGTTAAAAGTTATTTATTTTTGTTTTTCCTACAATAGTTTGATTTGGGTTGGACATTTAAAGGTCATCTAGTCAAACCTCCCCTGCAATAAGAAATGACATCACCTAGGTAAGGTTGCTCAGAATGCTGTTAAAGCTGGCCTTGAATGCTTTCAGGAATGTAGCATCTACCACCTTGTTTAGGTTAAAACCATTACCTGTCATCCTATTGCTAAAGGCTCTATTAAAATATCTGTCCTCTTCTTTTTTGTAAGCCCCTTTAAGGATTAAAAAGTCAAAATAAGGTCTCACTGGACCCTTCTCAGTTCCTGTTTGGGATTGTTCTCACCCAGGTGAAGAACCTTCACTCGGCCTTGTTGAATTTGATGAATTTTATATATTATTGACATGTTCATTTTCAATGAAAAAAACCCTTGAAAAATTAAATATCCATTTTGTCGCAGTTGAAGCATTTTTTCTTTGTTATTAAATATTTTACTTCTCAAATTTAAAAAGTTGTTTGCTTCATGAAAAGAATTTCATCAGCAGTAATTTAAATTTTCTACCTAAAGGAATATTTTGTGGAAAATTTCTGCTTGGGGAAAAAAAATTAGCTCAGCATTTGCAATATAACTAAGAGAATATCTTATTTACATTTTTCCTATTATTCATCGAAGTGATTCAGTGTTACCAGGGAACAGCAGAAACAGTCCTTCTGCAGTAAACAGAAGCTAACACAGTTAATATTGTGAATTTCCTGCACTGAGGTAATTTTTGAGCAGAGTTTGCCAGGGTGCTAGCTCAGATTCTGATGGCACTCTGCATATCCTCGTTGTTTTACCAACCTGCAGAAAGGGCTTCAGCTCTGCACAACCTCCCTGCTTGTCATTTCCCCTCCCTCTGCTAGAGCTTGCTAATTAGGCACAGCTTTCCATAACTTTTTTCTGAAATGGTAACTTAAATACCTGGATCACTTTGATGCCCTGGGTAGGAAAACCCCAACCCGTGTGCAGATGTGCTGAGGGAGGTAGAAACAGACTTGGTGATGTGAGGAAACAGCAGTAACCTCACAGCCTTTAATAACCCCACCTAAACAGTACATGCCATGACAAACATCCTCCAAGGAATGGCAGAGTGAAAATCCTCTGAAGAAAGAATGGAAAGAGCATCCGTGGGGTTTTTGACCTTGAACGTTTTGGGATTTTTGCAAGTTCTAATCTCTCTTACATGACAATACTTTTTCCTCTTCATTGCCTAATAAAATAGATATTACACCTTACAATTTTAGGTATGCAGACACATAGATTAATGAAGCAGTAAGTATATGTAAATTAATTGCTGGTTTATAGAATGTATACCCCTAAACATGGTTACACACTAACTGCACTGCAGTTAAATGTCTAAATCTAATAAATTACATCAGGTCCTGTAAAGCTACCATCTAATTAGCGTCAAATGTTTACTATAATTAAATTATATATGTCAAATAGAAAAAAAAAAAGATGACATGAATCTGCTTTGCAACCAAATTAAATAGTTAGCATGGGAAAAAACACCAAGAGCCTGCAGTAACAAGAAACTTACAGTAGCTTTTTCTGTGGATGGAAAAGCCTCAGTAAATTTCACAATTGCCTACAAGTACATGAGGTATCTAAGGTATCACTTCAGAAAGGAACAGAGGCCCCCATTTGTTATGATTTATTTTTCAGCTGATGCAGTTTTTCTACAGAGTGTGAAAAACCTTCCATTCTGAAAGGCAAAATTTGTAACAGTGACCATTTTCTTAAACTACAGAGGCAGAATAATATCTCTAATTTTTGTTAGACAGGCAAAGAGTGTTTTGGAATAGATTTGATGTATGATCTTTCCTTAAAATGTGGTTTGTGTCAGAAAATTACAACTGTTGAAAGCTTGTATATCACTGCTTCAGATGGTATTTTGGTGACTGCAGTGTAGAGTTCATGTTAAGCTGTCCAGATCTGCCACAAACAGCACTCTCATAAGCACTTAATGCTCCATATACTTTTCTGTGGCTTCAGTGTGGATGTATCCCTGTATCCCAGCCCTCTGGCAAAACATGGGACACAGAACTTCTGCATTCAAAGACAGCAATGCAGACAGAGCTCTCCAATCACATGTAGCTCATATTCTCTATCCATGGCTATTTTACAACTTCTTCTAATGCATTTTTAATTTTTTTTAGGCTGAGCAATGTTAAATGTATGACAAAAGAAAGAAGCTTTTATTTGTTTTTAACTGAAAATCTTTCTCTCCAAGGACTCCCTGTGAGGCAATTACTGTGTTTCTCCTATTCATTTGTACTACCCAAAGTGGAGATGAAGTTAATGATTGCTCGTGGTGAATTGACCTTGACCAGGGGCCTAGTGACCACCAAGCTGCTCTGTCACCCCCTTTCTCTACAGAATCATAGAGCCTTCACCATTACTCAAGAAATTTGATTGCTGTTGTAAAACAGGGCTCCCTCAATTTCCCTGGGAACACTAAGGGAAGGAGGCAGACTGATCCATGATTTCTTCCCCATAAACCTCTGCACAGGGTCGTGGCAATATGTTTGTGCGTGTCTGAGACCCAGTTTACCACTCTGATGGTGTGTGCAGAACTAGATGACAACAGGTAATGCCATTAACATTTAGAAGAATAAAAATTCACTTATTTTTACCACTTTGCTTGTTTCATGCTCACACATATTTGCATTTTCTCATACTTGTATGCCAGGATGTGGTAGAAGGGGAACTTTTGATAGGGGAAAAAATGTGAAAAATATAATAAATTCTTTGCTTACTTCAGTAATGCCATCACAGGAATGTTTAAAGTACTAAGGCTTATCATAAGGTTGTCATTTACAATGTCATGGATGACAAAGTCCTTTAGTGCTCATCTCTTTATCAGTAAAAAATGCATAAGTCCAAAAGGCTGCTGAAAACACACTGAAATTTTTTTTTCAATTTATAGTCAAATCATATAAAATAGGAGCATTTTTCCAGAATGATTTGCAAATGAAAGAGGGCTAGGATCTTTATGTACGTACAAAGTATGGTATTAAGGGGAAAAAGAAAATCCTGAAAAAAAGGCCAACCCTGCTTTGGGATCACTATTACAGTTGTTCCTATGGTAACCAGTTATTTGTGCTGCATGCATCATCATATATATTTCAGGAACTAGAGTGCTAGAAAAAGGGGAGGGGAAAAGAGCATGTATTACACTAAATTAATTCCAAAGACAAACCCATGTTGGAATACTTGACCCTTTCAAAGCAATGTATGATTTCACCCACTTGACACTTGGAAGTGTGGTTCTCAGAGAAAAAGGCAATGAAATATTGGCATATACTTACTCATCTGCTTCTCATTTTGCTCTGAATCATATCTCTAATTCATAGCTAAATAGCAGTTTCAGTCTTGTCTCAGCTGCACACCCAAGGCTGAGGGGAGGAAGTGTTTGGTTGCTTTCCAGACCACAAATGTCCACAGGACCTTTAGCACTGGGAAAACACCGACAGACATCTGAAGTAACTGGTTTTCACAAAAGGAAGCCCAAAAAAGAGGTTAAATTACCTTTCAGAAATTCATCTGGGAGACAAGATCCACCTTCAATAGTGCTCAGTCTTTGGTATAGGTAAAATATGTTCCTCTCCAAGGTTTCTTTGTTAGTGCATTCAGGGCTTTGGTGTGAGGTCTTCAAATGCTAACCCTCCTGGGAAGATGCAAAAAGATTCAACTGGTTCTCAGCACCTGGACTGAATAAACCAAGCTGGCAACTATTGAAACATCCCTTCCAAACTGTATCCTGTATTTGTGAAAGACTTTAAACTCGAAACTTATCAAATTTTTGTAGTTAATTACAAAGAAGCTTTGTTATTTGTACTTCCAAAATTATGCTACCATGGAAAAAAATAAACTAATCCCAAAAGTTTTGAGACCCTACTCCTGCTAAAATATTCTACAATTCAAATTAAAATCAAAGGGAAATAAGACTCCCTAAGAGATATTAGACTCCTAAATACTTTTTTCACATCTGTTTTTCACTTTTACAAAACAGGAATTAAGTGGAATTTAGTACAACTTATTCAAAGGATCCAAGATCAGACTTTAAACTTCTCTTCATATTTGAGTTTGCCTCTCTGCCTGTGCATAAGTACTGAAAAAGTCAATCTATATTTCCTATATAGGCTACTGTAAGTTTTAAAATGTGCCATTCTTATGCTGAATCATCTCAAGAAGCTCAGCCTGGTGAGTGCTGAAACTGTTGAACACATTCAGGCATCCTGTAAAAGGCAGCTGTGGTTGCTAATTTTTTCTAAAAGTGTGTCAAAATGCCACCATCTATCTTTTATGCAATACCTCAGAGAATTTTTCTGGAAGTATGGGCTCAGTTCAATCAAAAACCTATCAGAGATTCAACCCACATATCTCTCAAAAGCAACCTATCATCAATATATACATTATAGTGAAGTTCTCTGAGCTGCGCCGCTGCGCAAGGACAAATTTGGTGTTACAGACTATACAGAGACAGAGGAAAATTGTCTCTTTTTCACTGCCTTCTCTGTGAGGAGGAAGTTCTGGCCCTTTTTTTCGAAAGCTCTGTCTATATTTCAATTATTTAGTCTCCGAGTAAAATGCAACCCTGGGAGCAGCAATTACAGTTAAAATTGCCCCCTCAAGGCTGAGTGCCTTTAGTGCTAGACCAAGAAATCATACCTTTTTCTCTCTTTTCTTTCTCAATAAATCTTGAATGGTTTTCAGCACAATGTTACGGGATCATGTTGACAGGGAACAAAAGTCCCTCAGCATTCCAGTAGGTTAATGCACTGCCTGAATTTGGCTAGTGAAGCATTGTCTCAAACTAGGAAATAAAATAGATATGAGCATCTTGAAAACTTCTCTGAAGTGTCAGAAACTGAATTCTGTATTTTCTCCCTTGCCTATGCATCCCATCAACAAACAATATGACAGAAGGCATGAAATATGAAGCTAACTGGGAGAGGGTCTGCAATTAGAAGGGCAGGCTGAGATGGTGGTACAGAAAAAAGGAGAGAACAGGGAAAAGTTTAGGGTCCAAGTTAGGAAGACTGAGAAGATGCAAAGGTCTTTAAGGAAGATGCAAAGATGAGCCTTTTCTGTGCCATCTGCAAGGTGGGGCATGGAGGTTGAAGCTCTTGCTACCCTATATGTTTTCTCATGAATTGCCGGTGCCATTGGACACTGTTTTAACTCCTACTACATTGCAGCTGTTACATGTGACAGTCCTCAGTTGGTGACTCATGGGCAGGACCATCATTGCTGCTCTTCTTTGTACAGTTTAAAGGAAAAGAGCTGTTAAAGGTCTCTTGCAAGATCTTTCAGCTTCTTCATTTTTGCTCTTCTCCTGTGGAAATGGTGACATCTTCTCTGAGCTGGACTCACATGATTTATCACCAAACAACCTTCAGACTCATCTAGATACTTGAACTAAGGAAGAAAAATCACAAAAAAATCATTATTCTTTCTAATTCAACTGCTAATTTATTGTATAAAAAAATGTTCTGCAAATCGTAACATCTCTAAGTTCCCTAGGCTTTAAACTATGTACAATATGTATTATATTTTGAATTAGATTGCCTTCATCGTTTTAGTGTACCTCACTCCACATGTTCATTTATAAACCAGTGTATTTATTCTCCAAAGCCTCCATAATGTTCAATCTATTATTTTATATATTATATATGTGAGTGTCCTGGTTTAGGACAAATTAGGGGAAATCTCCAAGAGGGAGCCCCCAGAACAAAACAAACCTCCAACCACCCCTCCCCCAACACCGGGTTCGGGAAGGAATTTCTCGGAGGAGCAAAGTGGAAAACAAAACCTATTTATTTACAAGTAACAAAAGAACACTCCCCAACACAAGAAAAGAAAAGGGACCAGACTGTGTTGTGGAGGGCGCCGAATCTTCTCTAGCAGGCTTCGGGTGTCCTGGAGCTCGCGGGTCAGATCCAGAGCCGGTCCAGTATCTTCAGGGGAGGGTAAGAAAGAGAGAGAGAGAACAAAAGAAAAAGGAAAAAAAACAGCGCAAAAGCAGAAAGCTAGCAAAGCCAAGCAGCAAAAGCCAAAAGCCAAAAGCCAAAAGTGCCTGGTCACACCCCCCCCCCCCCCCCCTCCTCTCTTCCCCATCCCGCCACAGCCAGACTGCCGGGGGGGGGGTGGGGGAAAAGGCACAGCTGCCAGACATAACACACGATATTGGGATAAAGGCTGTCACCCCACGACACTCCACCCCTTATCCCATATCGTGAACATACAATAAAAAACATTCATTTCACTTACTCACACCTTTTGACACTTACGCATTCCTCTCATCTTACTTGCTCAAACCTTTGACACTTACAGTTTCCTTCTGTCTCACATTCAACAAACAATGACAGTCATATATGAGTCTCATCCCACAATCAGGTCTCCCTGAGGTACACACCGTGTTGTTCCATCTTTCTGCATTATCCACCATGTATTACCTGGTCCTTGAGCAAAGACAATCCCACGGATGGGTTTGTCTGTACTCGAGGCAGGGTTGATCCATACTGTCTTTCCCAACAAACCTCTGACATGGGCCACTGGGGCTTTATCCCCATCTACTATATTAAGGAGCTCAGACTGAGCAGGACCCGCTCGGTTGGTGGAACCTCGAGTGTTAACTAACCAGGTAGCCTTTGCCAAATGCTGCTCCCAGTTTTTTAAAGACCCCCCTCCCAATGCCTTTAAGGTGGTTTTTAACAATCCATTGTACCTTTCCACCTTCCCTGCAGCTGGTGCATGATAGGGGATATGGTATACCCACTCGATGCCATGTTCCCTAGCCCAAGTATTAATAAGATTGTTTTTAAAATGAGTTCCATTATCCGACTCAATTCTTTCGGGAGTACCGTGCCTCCAAAGGACCTGCTTCTCAAGGCCCAAGATAGTGTTACGGGCTGTAGCATGGGACACAGGGTAGGTTTCCAACCATCCTGTGGTGGCTTCTACCATGGTTAGTACATAGAGCTTGCCCTGGCGTGTCTGGGGCAGTGTGATGTAATCAATCTGCCAGGCCTCCCCATATTTGTACTTAGACCACCGCCCCCCATACCAGAGGGGCTTCAGTCGCTTGGCCTGCTTAATGGCAGCGCACGTCTCACAGTCATGAATAACCTGAGAGATACTGTCCATGGTTAGATCCACCCCTCGGTCTCGTGCCCACTTATAGGTGGCATCTCTACCCTGGTGGCCTGAGGCATCGTGGGCCCATCGTGCTAAGAATAACTCTCCCTTATGCTCCCAGTCGAGATCTATCTTCAACTCCCCTATCTTTGCGGCCTGATGTACTTGCTGGTTGTTTTGCTGCTCTTCATTAGCTCTACTTCTGGGGACATGGGCATCTACATGGCGAACCTTCACAGGTAACTTCTCTAACCGAGTAGCGATATCCTTCCACTCTTCCGCAGCCCAAATTGGTTTTCCTCTGCGCTGCCAGTTGGCCTCTTTCCATCTCTTCAGCCATCCCCATAGAGCGTTGGCTGCCATCCAAGAATCGGTATACAAATAGAGCCTTGGCCACCTCTCTCTCTCTGCAATACCTAGGGCCAGTTGAATAGCTTTGATTTCAGCAAATTGACTGGATTCACCCTCTCCTTCAGTAGCCTCTGCAACCCGTCGAGTGGGACTCCATACAGCTGCTTTCCACCTCCGTTTCATCCCTATGACACGACAAGAACCATCAGTGAATAGGGCGTAACGTGTTTCTTCTACTGGCAACTGATTGTATGGCGGAGCTTCCTCAACCCGGGTCACTGGCTCTTGCTCCTCATCTGCGACACTAAAGCTTTCACCTTCGGGCCAATTTGTAATTATTTCTAGAATCCCAGGGCGATTTAACTTCCCAATCCGAGCGCGCTGCGTAATGAGGGCAATCCACTTACTCCAAGTAGCACTGGTGGCATGGTGGGTAGAGGGAACCTTTCCTCTGAACATCCATCCCAGCACCGGTAGTCGGGGTGCGAGAAGGAGTTGTGCCTCTGTACCAATCACCTCTGAGGCGGCTTGGACTCCTTCATAGGCGGCCAAGATTTCCTTTTCTGTTGGAGTATAGTTATCTTCAGACCCCCTGTAGCTCCGACTCCAAAATCCCAATGGTCGGCCTCGGGTCTCGCCAGGTAGCTTTTGCCAAAGGCTCCAGGACAGACCATGGCTCCCGGCTGCAGAGTAGAGCACATTCTTCACATCTGGTCCTGTCCTGACTGGACCAAGGGCAACAGCATGAGCAATCTCCTGCTTGATCTGGACAAAAGCTTGCTGCTGCTCAGGGCCCCAATGGAAGTCGTTCTTCTTGCGGGTAACCAGATAAAGGGGTCTCACAATCTGACTATACTCAGGGATGTGCATCCTCCAGAAACCTATAGCACCTAAGAAAGCCTGTGTCTCCTTCTTATCAGTTGGTGGGGACATAGCAGTGATTTTGTTAATAACATCCGCAGGAATCTGACGCCGTCCATCTTGCCACTTCACCCCCAAGAACTGAATTTCTCGGGCAGGTCCCTTGACTTTGCTCTTCTTAATGGCAAATCCGGCGTCCAGGAGAATATGAATTATCTTCTCTCCTTTCTCAAACACTTCTATTGCCGTGTTCCCCCAAACAATGATATCGTCAATATATTGTAAATCTTCTGGAGCCTCACCCTCTTCTAGTGCAGCCTGGATCAGTCCATGACAGATGGTAGGACTGTGTTTCCACCCCTGGGGCAATCGGTTCCAGGTGTACTGCACTCCCCTCCATGTAAAAGCAAACTGAGGCCTGCATTCTACTGCCAGAGGGATGGAGAAAAACGCGTTAGCTATATCAATGGTCGCGTACCACTTTGCTGCCTTGGACTCCAGCTCGTACTGCAGTTCCAGTATGTCCGGTACAGCCGCACTCAGTGGTGGAGTCACTTCATTCAAGGCACGATAGTCCACAGTCAATCTCCATTCTCCGTCAGATTTTCGCACGGGCCAGATAGGGCTGTTAAAGGGTGAGTGGGTTTTACTGACCACCCCTTGGCTCTCCAGCTCTCGAATCATCTTGTGGATGGGGATCACAGCATCTCGATTCGTCCGGTACTGCCTGCGGTGCACTGTTGAGGTGGCAACTGGCACTCGCTGCTCCTCTACCTTCAAAAGTCCTACTGCAGATGGGTCCTCTGATAGTCCAGGCAAGGTATTCAATTGTTTAATACCCTCTATCTCAACTGCAGCTATTCCAAAAGCCCACCTGAATCCCTTAGGATCTTTGTAATAGCCATCCTGGAGAAAGTCTATGCCCAAAATACACGGAGCCTCTGGACCAGTCACAATTGGATGTTCCTGCCACTCCTTCCCAGTCAAGCTCACCTCAGCTTCCAACAACGTCAACTGTTGTGATCCCCCCGTCACTCCAGCAATGGAAACAGGTTCTGTCCCCACGTGTTCCGATGGCATTAAGGTACATTGTGATCCAGTGTCAACCAATGCTTCATAGTCTTGTGGCTCTGATGTGCCAGGCCATCTGATCCACACCTTCCAAAAAACCCGGTTCTCCCGTGCCTCTTCCTGGCTGGAGGCAGGGCCCCTCTAAGCCAGATTGTCCTTCTTTCCTTGGGCATATGCCTTGGAAGTTCCTTCAAGGGGATCGGACATGTCATCGTCATCATCATACTTAACATCTCGGCTACGAGTGACCGGAGCTGCTATCTTTTTGGTTATACTTTCTCTTCTCTTCAAATCACGCACCCGTTGTGCCAAAGCAGCGGTGGGTTTTCCATCCCATCTTCTCATGTCTTCTCCAGACTCACGCAGGAAAAACCATAACTCAGCCCGTGGGATGTACCTTCTCTCCCCATCAAAGGAGCACCGGCGTTGGACACCAGGGCTTCTAATTTGTACGGCTGAGATTTCAATAAGGTCCTCCTTAATCTCTTCCCGGAGTTTCTTATGATTCTCCTCTATTTTGTCTTCTAGTTTCTGCAGTCGGGTTTCCACTGCTGCAATTCTGGCATGAGTTGGGCCATGCACAGCATCTGCGTACGCTCGAAGCTTCTTTGCCATATCGAGCACAGTCTCATATGTATCATCTCGCTTCATTATTGCTAGGGCGGAAGCGTATTCAGGTGGCCCAAGTCGCACAAGTTTCCTCCACATTATCGGAGTGCATGGTACCAGGTCCGGATTCCTAGTTGTTGTGTCATCTGAGAAAACGAGCTCTGCGACCGCCATCTCTCTCAGGCGTTGGATCCCCTGTTCTATGGTCTTCCACCGTGTCTGCTGCATATAGAGATCATCCGTACACAGGTACCGTTCTGCTACGCTTCTTAGGACCCGTTCCCAGAGGCTGTGAGGGTTAGCCCCCCTCATCACACCTTGATCGATGGCAGGATCATGTGACAGGGATCCCAAATGCCTCACTTCAGTACCATCCAAAATTGTAACCTCCCCTGCAGCATCCCAAAGGCGGACTAACCAACTAATAATAGATTCGTCAGGTTGTCGGCTGTAATCCTTTCTTAGGCCTCTGAGGTCCTTCAGAGAAAAGGAGTCAATATTGGCTCCAGATTCTGTGCCCCTTGATGTGGCCTCTGATTTTGGTGAGGGTCCTTCTTCTGCATCATCGTCATCATCCTCCACCTTCCGATCGGTCTTGCCTTTACACTTTCCACCTCTTGTATTAGCTGCAACAGCCATGGTTTGGGGCCTATTGTCTGATTCAGCTGCTAGCCTGGAGCCTGGGATGTTAGCTGCAGCCTGGGTCACTGGGATAGTAACTAACTTATCTCCCTGTTCCCTTTCTGCTATCTGCTGCTCCACAGTATCTAGCAGAGTACGGTAAACAAACGCCAAGGCCCAGCTCACTGCAGTAATCCTTTCTTCCTTAGTATTACCATGGCACTTCTCCCTCAAATACTTTGCCACCTCGACTGGAGTCTGAATTTGATCAGATGGAAAGTCCCAGTCTATAGGATCAGAAAATTCCTTTAAAGTCTGGCCCATATCCTCCCATTTCCCACTCCAGTCAAGATTTTTCCTGCTTTGTTTTACTCCTGAATCAGGAGTCTCTCTAACCCCTCTAGAAATCTCAGCTTTCATTTTATATACACTCCAGACAGTATAGACAAGGCTTAATAAATTAAATGCCAGAAAGATGGTTTCTTTCAAACTCAGGGGAAAGTCAGTATTTTCTAATAGAGATGTCAACAATTTGTAGGAGAAGAAGGAAGACAAAGGCTGAAAAGCCCCTTCCTCTTCTTCTCCCCAAACAAACTGAGTACACAGCCATGACAACAATCCATACATTCCTGAAATAAAGTCCAGCACTGTTATCCGACACATCATCACACATAAGGCCAGCACAATGATTATTCTGGTTAGTGCCCCCCGCTTACAAAAGCTACTTATTAGGGACAACATCAGAGCTATTTTGGGGTAAGGAAATAACCCTAGGGACCACAAAGGTATTAAAACTTCAAAAGCCCCTAGGGACCAGAAAAACCGGCAAGCTTCCACTCCAAATGACATTATGAATCACCAATATGCCCACAAAACAACCAAAACCAAAATATTATTGTTATAGGTTTTTTTTCCACTGTTTTTGGCCTCCGGTTTCCCGGCCAACGCACCAAAAATTTATTGTCCTGGTTTAGGACAAATTAGGGGAAATCTCCAAGAGGGAGCCCCCCAGAACAAAACAAACCTCCAACCACCCCTCCCCCAACACCGGGTTCGGGAAGGAATTTCTCGGAGGAGCAAAGTGGAAAACAAAACCTATTTATTTACAAGTAACAAAAGAACACTCCCCAACACAAGAAAAGAAAAGGGACCAGACTGTGTTGTGGAGGGCGCCGAATCTTCTCTAGCAGGCTTCGGGTGTCCTGGAGCTCGCAGGTCAGATCCGGAGCCGGTCCAGTATCTTCAGGGGAGGGTAAGAAAGAGAGAGAGAGAACAAAAGAAAAAGGAAAAAAAACAGCGCAAAAGCAGAAAGCAAGCAAGCAAGCAAGCAAGCAGCTAGCAAAGCCAAGCAGCAAAAGCCAAAAGCCAAAAGCCAAAAGTGCCTGGTCACACCCCCCCCCCCCCTCCTCTCTTCCCCATCCCGCCACAGCCAGACTGCCGGGGGGGGGTGGGGGAAAAGGCACAGCTGCCAGACATAACACACGATATTGGGATAAAGGCTGTCACCCCACGACAGTGAGTGATAGCAATCGACTAAAACTGAAAAATGTTTAACATATCTTGTGAAGGTAAAATAATCAAGGAGTGTGAAAAAAACAGCAATTATTATTAAATTTTGATAAGGTTCAAAGAGCTGTAAAGTTTTAAGAGTGGGCTTTACAATCTTTTATATACATTTTCCTTCCATGGATATGCTAAAATTCTTTCTTAAATTCCTGTATAAAAAGAATCAGGTGAAGAAACACAAGGGGTTACCTTTACACTATTTTCAGTTTCATCTGTAGAATTTCTGATGTTTTTCTTGTCTCCTTTATAGTTTTTTAAATATATATAGGTACTTAATTGTTTAAATAAACTTTAAAGCCCATATTTCTGCAATAGTTTCTGTTATTTGCAATTTGAAAATATGCAATACCTTTTTAAAAGTAGACACACTCCCCAGTTTCTGAAAAAATAATAATAAAAAAACACATGGTGTTTTATAGCTAAAGACTGAGATGAGATGCTGAAGAGGAACCTGAATATTTTGCAAAGTTTCTTCTGATGTTTATGGAGTTGGAACACATTAGAAAGATTATAGCCCACTT
This sequence comes from Zonotrichia albicollis, assembly GCF_047830755.1. Lineage (NCBI taxonomy): Eukaryota > Metazoa > Chordata > Aves > Passeriformes > Passerellidae > Zonotrichia > Zonotrichia albicollis. Next base: position 24,225,668 of record NC_133820.1, read on the forward strand.
ACAACAGATGATTGTATGGGGTTTTTTTTGGATACAGCAAGTAACATCTTTGAAACAGAGCACACATTTGAAGAAAAATTAGACATTTTTCCTGTTTAAATGAGATTGTCTATCCAACTATAGCTTTGTGTATAGTTGGATATCTATCCATGTGAGCCTTTTCAAATGTAATAAAAATGAATCTTTTGAATATTGGTGTGCTGAAACACCACAAACGTGACAGTTCTGTAGTTTCTGCTCCTCACAGACATCACGCATATTCCATTCCTGAAGAGGGTTCCCTTTCACTGGTACCAACGCTTGCTCTTTTTCCAGATTTTCAAGTTCAAACATTCAGTATTCAAAGAACATTCAAAGAAGTTCAAATCCACTACACTTTAAAGACATCTTTGACCCTGCAGTTTCTTTTCTTTCCAGGGGGAAAGAGGTTATGACCCCAAGATCAGTATGGGCTCAATATGCAGCTGATTTCAAAATAAAGCACTTTAGATTAAAACTTGTGCATATTTGATCACTTCTAAAGCCCCACATAAGAGTGAATGTAAGTATATGGATGTTGGTATGCTGAGTTTTTTTAATAAATAGGAAGAGGATAGCATATAATGATGTCAGCCATTCTGCAGTAAAGAGAAAAAAGAGTAAGTTTTAAGATGGTATGCTGTTCTAGACTGAGACTTTCTGGGAAAAAACATTTTATTGATAAACAAATAGAAAATACTTTTTGTCTTTAGAATAGTTACAATTTTCTGTGCCAATCTAGCCAAACTAAAATGTTTTACTTTGGCAGTTCTAATGAATAGTGCAGCTACATAAACCATGAAAAAGCATCTATTTAAGCTATGACAATTAATGTTCTGTCAAAAAATAAAAACAAATACAACAAAACCCCCACAATAACAAAAGTTGCAACAGAGTAAAATCAAAAATCAATTTGCAATTGTCAAGCAATTTGTTCCCAATCATGTTTTAATAATTCAAAATCTAGATTAAGGCATTTAAAATATACAAAATTCATTTTTACGCCTTTCATCACAAGAGTGCTGTAGAATATCTGGCACAATGCTAGAGTTGACTCTGAAGCAGTGAAGCAGTGTAAAGTGAATCTCAGGAAGCAACCGTATTGAACCTTATGGTTGAAACATTTTTGTTTGTTGTCTTGACTTAAATGCTGTTTTAGCTTATTGCTTAAGTAAGCTTTAAAAATGTCCTGTCATTTGCTTTGATGCTTAACAGTTTTGAAGCTAATTTTGCAAACTGCACTTTTTCTCACTACCATCCTGCAATTTACAGCTCACCCTCCAGCTCAAGCTGCTACTTTGTTTACATCTCATCAAATTTCCTTTAATTCTCTTCATCTCCTTCTCTGCTGATAAAGTAATCTCTCTTTCTCCCACTGACTTGAAAACAGCTCAGTGGAAAGCAGTACATCTCTTGCAAAAGTTAATCATGAGAGTAAAATGATTTTGTAGTTTGATGTTGGCATCATGGCAAATAAAAGGACTTCCAGCAGAGCTTCATCTAACCTTGTTTCTCTTTAGAAAGAGATTCGGCTTGAACATTGATGTTGTCAGAAATCTGCTCTCCTTTTAGTGCTATGTCAGAGCAGGATTCTCATTACAGCTATTATATGAAAAGAAAATTTTCATTTATTTCAGCTCACAGAATCAAAACCTTAATTACTCAGTAAAATTTGTGGGCTTGTGAAAGAGAGTACAATGGTTCTGTCAACTGAAAGGCTAACCTAACTCTGCTCTAGGTAATAGAAATAATACAGACGAGATCAAAGTGAAGTCACTCAGTCTATGAATCTATTTTAAAGTCTGAACAGCAATACTGAGAGTTTTTGTAATGCTCAGTGTATTTAACTTTGAAGTTGCTTCTCGTGCTTACATGGGGAAGCCCTGTTTATATCACATGAAGTCCCTGACTCCTTGCAAGTGGGTGAGTAAAAAGCTGGGAAGGCTGACACATTTTCTGGCGGTGTGCCCTTTCCAGAGGGTGTGGCTGGGCAGCAATGGATGGGGCCGCCCGGTCCTGACCACTCCCCTCTGGAGGTGGTCTCACCTTCGAGCAGCATGAGCCTTCCCTGAGGGGAAGAAGAGCAAAATCTCGACCTGAAAGCTTTGGGAGGGCTGAGATGGAACAGGCAGAGGGGTTTGAGCATGCAAGCTGCTTCTAGCTCTGCACCTGGAACCAAATATGTAGGGAGGACTTGGGAGAGCAGGGAGACCTTCCAACAACCTCAACCAGGTTCCTGGGCAACTTCTTCCTTTTGAGAACTTAGAACACACTCTAAGGAATTAGCATTACTTTTGCAGAGTTAGCATTACTTTTGCAGCTTATCTATTAATATTTTTTTATTATTTCTCGTGGTCATCAAAAAAATCCTTTAAAAACTCCATCTTTATCTATATAGATAAAAACATTTTAACCTTTAAGCTTTGATGACAGCTTTGCTGTACTCAGTATAACGAGTTGTTTACCAGCACTGACCTCAAATGTCATAGCAGCTTCAGAGTTCCATCACACAGTGAATAAAATTAATATAAATCAACTAGAAATAAATGAATTTTTGCTCATGTTGAGAGGACTGTTTTACTTATTCCTACTCATCTTTAATTCAGTTCTACTCATCACAGAGGCAGAATTTGCTAGAGTTTTGCTCTCTGAGCTAGGCCATACAACAAATTATTAGCTCAGTCATATGAATCATCGGCAAAATTCAAGACATTTTTTGTAGCAATTGATTAGTTTTAAGAATCTTTATTGTTGTTTTGCGCCTCTAACTCTAGGGAAAAAAATCTGCATAAAAAACCCCACAACAACAAAACTGTACGTTGTGATTGCTAGTTCTGTTTTCTGAAAGGAAGTGGAGCAAGATCCACAACATTTTTCCTCTTATCCTTAAGGCAAACTGTAAGAGAATTATGACATGAAATCCCAATTTTATACTATGCAGTTGGACCCTAATATCAAACACATAGCAGGGCACTTCAAGCTCAAACATAGAATTTCAACAGCTCATATCTGGATCTGTGCTTTACTTCCAATCACATTACCAAAAACAAGAAAGTCCAAAGATAAATATAACCAGACACAAGGAATAAGCAACGACTTCTAACAAGATCCAGGACAGAATTAGGCAGCTACATGGAGAATCACAAACTCACAGAAACACAGAGTACACTGAGTTGGAAGGGGCCCACAAGGATCTCTGAATTAAGCTCCTGGCTCAGAACCAACCCCAAGAGTCACAGCAGTGTTATGAGTATTATGGATACATGGAAGATAAAGGTTTTTTTGTGAGGAAATGAGGTTCTGATCCTCTCCTGCACCAATTGCCCAGACAAACTGCAATCCTAATGTGATAGATGCAGACATTTTTAAATGTTTGTATTTATATCACCTCTTACACCTTACTGCTCCTCAATTATACTTTATGTCACTTTTTTAATATATGAATTATTAAATCATATAGTCTGAGGAATTGTTTCACTTTTTGGGAAAACCACTCCTCCCTTCATCCTTCTCTAAATTTGCCTCAGTTTTAAAAGTCTTTTATTTAATATCCTCACTTAACTGCTATGTCTATAACAGGAAAAAGAATACATCTTCAAATCCCCTCTGAGATTTTTCATCTGAAAGTCTTCTGATTTGCTAGTGAAAAAAATTGATCCCTGTACTAATATGTGTATAGAAATGCATGCTCATGCAGACTTAAAGCACAGTTCTGTGCTCTGCTTAGAAATAAGCACTAAATTTTTCTTATTTCTGATACACTTACAGAACTTATTCTTTGGTGCTTTTTATATGTCTCGCTAGTTTTAAGTAATTTTGCTCCCTACTCTTTCCAATTTTATCTCTATAAATTTGTTCTATTCTTTTGCAAAATTATTCTTAGACATGTACCAGTTTCCAGCATCCTGAAATTCCTTTCTACTGAAGGAGTCTCTCTCTCAGAGAAAGTCTTTCTGCCTTTCTCTGACACCAGGCTAATTTAGTGCTGCACTGTGAAGAATCTGTTTTAGATATTAATTATACTGCAATGTCTTCCTTAGATTGCTTTTTTACCTAAATTTGCTAAAGTCTGTTTATTGGAAGCCCAGTTTTCTCTCAATGCTTTTCTCATACTTTTTCTCTTCTTGGAAGGCTCTTCTCTGGTTTTTGGTGATGTCATGCACTGAAACTACCTTCTACATTCAAATCTATAACCAGGTCTTTCCTATAATTGAATTATTTAAATTCAGATCTAAAAATATCTGCTCCACTAGTTTTCCTTCAAAACAAATCATTGTCTCCACATTAACAATAAAAATCCTCCCTCCTAATTCTTCATTAATTTTTTTAAAGTATTTGCTATAGTAAAGTAGTTAAAACCATGAAAAGCATGACAGAATATGAACAATTCTAAGTCAAAAGCTATTTTCTTGTAATGTAGAGAATATGTTACAGTTTTCAATGTACATAAACACAATTTTAAAAACTCAACACCTCACTCTTATTACAGCTAACATTCATAGATTATTTTTCTTGTGGAATACAAATGTCTTTTGCATTCCATATAATTTTATCAGTCTGTTAGTTTTGCAAGAAGGTATTCAAGATACAGTACAATAATGTGTGTATATATATATATATATAAAATATAATATATATATAATATATATATAAATTTACAGCATAGTGGTGTATGTAGAGTGGTATAATTTCTCTTCATTTATCACTAAATTTTATTTCTGAGTGATACATTCAAAATACATGAAATATAATGTAAGTTGAAAAGGGATAGAGTGGCTATTTCAAGTAAAGCCCCCAGATTTCTGTCATTATGATGTGCATGTTTGGTCTCCCAAAAGAACCAAATTAGAGTAAATACTGCTGAAGTCAAATGAAATAAAACTTGTCAGTAATCAGGAGAACAGCAGAGATGTCTTGCGTGTTTCTGATACAATAAAATAGAGTGAGAAAAGATTATATGCACCTGACATATCACACCTTGAACTAAAAAGAATTGTGCTTTGAAACATAGAATGCATCCTTTACTTCCTTTACTACTGCTGTAAAAAACGTCCTGACCTTTTCTTGGCAGTAAAATATTTTCCTTTTTTTTCATTCTTAAATTTGCTGTAGAGCTTGTCCAAAGAGCTCATCTAAGTGAGACTGATATTCCCCAAAGGCTTTAAATGATGAGAAGATCTTGCCCTTTGCTCTACAGCTATTCCTTCACAGTTATTGAGATACTCATCCCCACTGTGTAAAATAGTTCTATTTTCTTAGATCAAAACCATCTATTTCTCTTATTCAGAACACTGATTTGCCTCAAGAAACACTGAGAGAAAAATCTGTTTCTACTGTAATGTTACTCAGCTCAGAAAGAAACATTGTTTCTTTTGCAAAATGCTCTCTAAGTGAACCATGATATAGACCTGTTTTTTTTAAATTTATTTTTTCCTATTTTTTTGTCATCACATCTGAATTTATAATGACAAGGTAGAACCTAAAGCAATGCAGAAATTAAGAAAGGAAAGTACTGTTGCTAACATTTGAAGAATGTCAACAGTATGTATAGAATGGTTATATAGTTTTCCACTGAGAAAATGAAAACATTCCTCATAAATATTTGGGTGCAGTCACTTGGCTTACATATTGCAATAACTATCCCAAATGAAGAGCAGAATTTGAGCATATTTAAACTATTTATTATTTTGTTTGATGAAAATGATGTTGCAGCAGCCAGCATTGCAACAAGCAATGCAACCAGAATTTTTCAGCATCCT